>NC_056559.1:8097305-8154406 GCF_013358625.1 Macadamia integrifolia
TTTTTTTTTTTTTTTCATCTTCTTCTCCCCCAAATTTCCGCCTCCTTCTTCCCATATTTTTTCTCCACCTAATTCTTCTGTAAGAATCGTACGAATCTACTCTTTGTTTCATTTCTTTCTTATAACTTCATCAGTTCATCCTAAGATAGGGGAGATATCAATCCTTGATGGATAATTTGAGGTTCTGGGGGATCAGGACAGATTCATATTGCCGTATCGATTAATCTTCTTTTATATTGTTGCTTTAATTGTGAAAAATTAGTGCGTCTTAGTGCAATATAGGTCTTGTGAACCCAAGCAAAAGGATAGTGAAAATTTTTTGTGGTCAATTTATTTATTTGTTTTATTATAGTTGTAATCTTGTTTTTACTGTTTTGGGGCCTAATCTATTTCATGAGTAAAAATTGGATTACAATAACCATTGCTTCCATCGCTCAATGACAATTTTTTCATAGTTTTTTACTTTATTGTATAAAGTAATTTGCTCTTTCTAAGTATACAAATCAAGTTAATAACTTGATAAATAAAAAATATACAATAAACTATAAAAATAATATCCGAATTTTTTGCCCGACTTTTATTTTTTCAATCGAATAATTCTCGAATCCGAATTTGCTAACTATGCCCTACCCGTTGCTTGCTACCGGCTACCCACTTCTGTCTGTAGTTGCACCTCCCTAACCCAGGTGCTGCAACCTGCCAACCCATGACCATCTTCGACAACGGCTCCCAACCCCTGCCCCACCATCACTCCCATTCCCCCTACAACTTGCCTCCCCCGACCCCAATGTCGTGGCAAGTGGTGCTGGTGATGTCATTCCCAACGAACTGATCAAAGTCTACAACAGCCTGACCTTCATTTCCGTGGGCACCACCTCTAGTGTCATATTGTTGAACATCTGAACCCCCCCCTCACAAAGCCATTAATGGCCTGCCAAGAAAGTAGGATGGACGGAGTGAACCTTCGAAAGAGACAAGGACCCCATTGATTGCATGCAAGCGGTGATGAGAATGAAACCCATCAATGGCTTCTAGCATTGCTGCGGATTCGACAGCAACCTATGGATTCGTGGACAAATTAGAATCAAATCAGGAAATTGTAAATTCCGATGACTGTTTGAACAGAGCATGGATTCAAGGGAGACCTGCAAACATAGAGTTGCAGTGGCAGCTGGAGACTGTACGTACACCACTTCTGAGCATGGGAAGAAAGAAAAGACCTCCATGCGAGGGGGGTCAAATGTTTGACAAACAACTGGCACGCCGGGGTTCCGACTTGATTCGGTATAGCGCCTGATTTTTGCCACCCCTCACCCACGCCTCCTCCTGCCGGGTTGTCTATGGCCTCTACAACCCGTTGTCTATGGCCTCTACAACCCCAACTTCTCCCACCCACACCCGACCATCAACGTAGGCACTGATCCCCCGAACTCTCCTCCCTCCCATAGCCCTCTCCCGTTGCTCTGTCAAGCAGCCTCCTCCCACCCTGTGCAACCTATAGTTTTGTGCCCAAAGACGGTCACATTCGCTCATCCCTGGCACTGCAAGTTCTGCAACCCCAGTACCCCGCCACTGCAACCCATGCAATCTCTCTCGACCTTGATCACCACAAGATCGATTAGTGAGCAATCCCCCACCCTCTCCTCCCTGTCACATCCCCCTCTCCAGTTGTTCTGTCACACAGCCTCCTCCCACCTTGTGCAACCTATAGTTTTGTACCTATAGTTTTGTCAGTGCAATTATTTACTAAATTATTCTGAACAAATTATTACCAACATCGTGTAAAGTACTCACAACTTACTACAATCTAATTGCAAAGATATGGATCTAAACTAGTCAAGCCTAGCTCAAATTTCTCAGTCTTATCCAGAACTGCCTTCGTACCATATGGCTAGGATAATTACTCAACACTGCTAGACAAGTCCAATCGCACTCAAACAAAACATACCAAGCATGGTACGTAAACCTGATCATCAAAATTGGGATGCACCGATTGTAAACATCTAATTCAGAAGCTATTTGAGAATGTAATGACATAGTCAATGGATAAAATTTCATGAGGTCATTAGTTAATGATACTGCATCCAATATAGAAATACTATACTAACAGTCCATAGACATAAGATCCAAAAGAACAAAATTCAACAGATTAGAACACTGGAGTTGAGACTGAGACTCAAATAACTCACTTTATGTGGTGGTGTACCAGTAAATGTTGACTTCACATGCCGAAAATCAGTGCGCTTCGTCATATCTAATCTAGCTGGCCATCTGCATTAAGCAATAAGCCAAAAATACTTTAGTTAGAGACCACGGTCCACAGTGCTTTTCTCAGATTGAAAGAAAAAAAAAAAGAAAAGTGAATTCCTTACCCAGCAGGTTCAGATAAGAGGTTTGAATACTTGCAAGCATCTGAGTCCTCTCTGTGTGCATAAATATTACAGTAATGTACACCACTTTTACAAAGTGCACCTTGCCACTTATATTGCAAGCACTTTTCTGAATTGGATGATTCAACAGCAGGTTGAAGTGGAGGGGGGGAACTGGGAGGAGGCGGGACAAGAGGAGGCTGAGAGAGAGGCAAAGGAGGGGGTGATGGAGGCAAAGGAGGGGGTGCGTTTGGAGGGGGAGGTGGTGGGGGTGATAATTGTGGTGCAGTAGGGAGGGACACCATTTGATCAAATTGCTGCATTGAACTTCCTGATATCTGGGCCAGTGGAGTCACTGAGGCAGGAGGGAATGGGGCAACAGCTGCATTCACATGAAGGTTACTAGGAAAAATGCCTGCAGGCATCTGGTTCAAAGGCAAAGGATGATTTAAGATGTTTGTCTCCCAAGAACTGTTTGGACCAAGGTAAACAGGCCGCAGATACAAGGATGAGTGAGCTAGTGGTGGTGGTGGTGGAATAGTGAGACCTTGTGTTGTGGGTGGGCAAGGTACACTCCCTGGTGCTGAAAAATGCAGCTCAGTTTCGGGCTTCTTATACATCCACATTTGTTTACTGGCCAGAGGAACAGCATGACCATCTGAAACATTGCAAATAAAATTTTTCAAAACAAGTTCAATTTTTTTTTTGGAGGGGGTGGTTTTTTTTAAGTGATGTACCAGTACACCTGCATCGTACACATGTAACACAACTAAAAGGTTACCTGCTTGTGAAAGATCCCCTCCCATTTTACTTTCAAAACCATCGTCAATTTTTCTTGTTCCAACTTCTAGCCTGTCAGTACAACCTGAAATAGACCAGCTTGACTGAAATGATTGCGCATCTTGTACCGAGGTTACATGATTCTCCACCTTAATTCTGGGTGATATAAGCTCATGAGTGCTGCTATTTGATCTAATTAGAGAGGGTGAAGTATGGTGCTTCCCTGGTTGACTGTCCATCCAAAAAAAAAGGTCATGAATGTGAATAAACCCTATAGTAATTTTTTTTTTTTTCTGCCAGATCCAACAATCAGTAAGCAAAAATGCCGAAATTTCTTAATGTTTTGCCCAGTGAAATAGACATACTATCACAAGAGGGAAATCCAAGTACAGATCCCAGCATTGGAATATTAGATTATGATGTAACTGCTTACCATAAATGCTTAATCAATATATGAACTTCAAACACTTAATATCATAAATCAAGAAGACTAAATCTTCCTGGAACCTGTGAACTGTTAGCTAATTAAAGCAGAAACAGGGAAAGAAATAATGGCCACTCCAGAGCTACTATCAAGTGGAATAAATAACAATCTATTTTAGAGAACAACAAGGTGCTAGAAATCAGGACCTGAGTTTATGGTTTAACTGTTAGAACTGCTTCTTAGCCACTTCACCAAGACAGATAAAACATCAATGGCATAAAAACCGGAAGCTCTGACCATAAGAAATTATTATTGACAGCACAGTAAACCAACGAATCAACAGTTTCAGCTTTAATTGATTCATGAAACAAAAGGGTGATAAAGCCATACAACAAATAAAACCAAAAAATCTGCAGCCATTTTTGGCCTAAAAGTTGCACTGAAGAACATTAAAACAAAAATTAAAAAATAAATAAAACTATGTTTACCTTGTGTAATTCGCCAAAATGTCAACTTAGGTTTCGAGCTCACTTTCTAGAATTTCAACAGACATCAGCAGAAGCATTGGGACTTAAAATTGTAATTTGATAAAAAAAGCGGAGTGGTCAAGGGCTTCTAAACTGGACTGTAGTTGTAAAAGATTAGTGTTTCAATAATTATCATATTCAAAACATGATGTGAAGAATATATTACAATAACTGGCCAGTAGAAGAATGGGTTTACAATGCAAACCACAGCAACAAGGCAAAATACTAAGACATAGCATAAATCAACAACTGTACAGCATTTGAGGGCCTTTGATTGAGCACTAACCCTCAAGAGTCATAGAGATATACTACAATTAACTGGAAACAAAATCCAAACAGAACAGACAAAAATTCTCGTTACTCTTCACCCAAAAGAAATAGATCTCACTGACCCCTATGCTAAGCCTTGATGAAGCGACACTACTAAGAAACAGGCACTACAATCTCATGTAATACCCAATAACCAAAAGCTTGAAACCATTTTTTCACTCGAAAAGCAAAGATATACATGCATAGTTTTAACTTGTTAAGGATTGGTTGGATTGTCTGATAAGGTCATAAGGATATGTATTGAATGGAACTGATAAAATCAATTATATACAATGAGTGGATCAAGCATTTCCTGTAAATTGGGCTTTTGATCCTTGGATCAGCTGATACTTATGTTTGGACATTGGATAACCCAATGGTCTGAAAAGCATTGTCTGGGACTGATCCAATCTATGATATTTAAATTCTTGAATAAAACTTTTCTGTCAGTATTTATGGCCCACTAGGCTCGATGTCAGGGGCATAATGTGTAAATGAAATCACAGTTTCCAATCCAAAAACACAAATCACTGCAGCTTTTAATTTAATACAAGCTAGAGACAATAGAAACATGCTGAAAACCAAATCATCCTTTAACAGGAACTCTTTTCAAACTGTACATAAAAAACACGAAAGAAATTTCTACTACGACTCAAAATGACCAAATGGCTAAACCAGAAAATATCTCAATTCTTAACTCTTTGAAGCCTTTCTAGGCATCCAAGAAAATAAACAAAACGCTCCACAACTGAGGCACAAGGCTGGTGAACCTCCGCCCCCCCCGGGGGGGGGGGGGGGGGGAACCCCTCAATGGAAAGGGGTCCAACAGTCTGTATGAATAATTAGCAACTACCAAGATTCTGTTCCTCCCAGCATGTACAACAGGTTGTCAAACCCAACCAATGCATTGGAGTTCTAGAGTAGCAGCGCATATCATTATAGAGGTGTAAGTTGATTTCGTCATGTAGGGGTGGATATTATTTCATCTCTGAAGTGAATGCACATTTAGCTTGAATTTTTTTAGAGGAAAGATGAGAAGGTTAGTGGAGTTTGGAAAGTAAAAAAAAAAAAAAAAAAAAAAAAAAAAAAAAAAAAAAAAAAAAAAAAAAAAAAAAAAAAAAAAAACAAAATAACAGGCAAAAGCCAGATGGATTAGGGGAGGTTTGAGTGCATTATTGCACTTATTGGCCCACCCAGTCCTTTTATGGTTCATTAAGCAGTCCGAACACCACTGCCATTTCTAAACAACACTGCATTTAGAACATAAAACAAGAACTAGTCTTTAGAAAATGAAGCAAACACAAGAACTCCAACATAAAATTAAGACTCTAGTATGGTCCTTAATACCCACAGAACCTGAAGTAATGGCTTGACACTTCTGACTTTCTTGACATCTCCAACCATATCAATCAGCAAACCAACAAATCCCCTTATAGCAAGGACTGTGACATTGAGAGGCACATTAATAAACTGCATATCAACACTTCGTGATAAATATTTCGGTCCATAAGCATTTAAGATAGCAGCAAGCAATATAAAAAGACAAGTTAAGCACTGAACTTACATCATAATCATAACATTCACAAATAGGGCACATTCATGCTGAAAAAAGAAGAAAAGAATGGACTAGATGACAATCTACAAAAATTGTAGTAGTGCTCAGAGCATCATTTCCATAAAAGTATCATCTATTAATAGTAGTAGTAGTAGTTTCAGCATAAAATTTTCTATTGTAATTATCCCTGCAAAGCCTTCTGTTTAGTTTTGAAACTTCAGTAAGGGTGTTATAAAGGGATTAGGAAATTCAAGGACCTGTTTGGGTTGCCAAAGTTGGCGAGTTCCTTCTGTCAGTGGAAATCCTTAAAAAGTAGAGTGACTAAAAGTATAGAATAACACTATTACAAACCAAAGCAAAACAAAATGTGGGAAAGCAAAGGCTCAAATATGACATTACAACTTAATGAGAAAAGTACAGCCAATGAAAGAAAAACCCAACCTGAATTCTATCTGAAAGAACATGCCAGGGCAACCCCGGAGATTCTTCACTGCAATAACTGCAGCATCCACACTGCTGAATTCAACAAAAAAGCAACCCATCTGCATATTTCCTCGTGTCAGTCTGACAACAGAACCAACATTTGCACCTGCCAGATTACATACAGCCTTTATTTCATCATCAGTGAGAAGTGAGGAGTTTGCATCTGGTAACCCAATCCAGAGAGTGCTTGTTGGCAATTTATCTTCCTCCCTTGTGGCAATCATGTGATGGTTTCTAGATATATGGCCATCAAAAGAACTTGAGCTCTGTATAATATTGTATTTTGTACATAATGATGACAATAAAGAAGATAATTGAGACATCCTTGCCTTACAGCCATCAATAGGGCTATCAAGTACTGCTGGAATATGCGGTGATCCAACCATGCCAGTAGGCAAGCTTCCAGGGTTATTGTTTCTAAAATCAATGTGGATGGTGTTAGGACCAAATCTTCCACTATTCATTTGAGATATTCCAATATCATCTCTGACTGCATTTAGTGTTGAAGTTTTATTCGATTGTATATGGTATCCATTCTCCTTACGATGTCGCCTGAGATGTGCCATCACAGTGGCAGCGTCTTCAGCAGTCTCAAATTCCACTAGCAGTGCACTTTCACCGGTAAGATCTGTAACCATGGAAGGAGTTTTAAGACAAACTTTCATTATTTCATGCATAATCTCATCTTTGGCCCATTGACTTGAAACCTTGCCAATATAAACATGGCAACTTGAACCAACTGCAACACCATTAATAGCTCCTCTAGTTCCCAATCCTATATCTACGAACTTTATGCGAAGACATGCACCCCAAGGGGAAGATCCCTGCATACATTCTCGTGCCTTTATAGCATCCATTATGTTTCGGTACTCAACCAAGGCAAATCTTTTTATAGAAAAAAATAGAAAATGTTCTACATGACCAAATTTCTCAAAATGAAACCTTACAAGACTCTCTGATGCCTCAGGACCTACAGAACCTAACCAAAGTTCCGGAGAAGCTGAATAGATGTCCATGGCTGCAGGGTCCCCATCACAATACCAGACAATCTGACTTGTGGAAGAAGGATTCCGTACAGCCAAATGCTGTTTAGGAGATGCCAAGACATTAGCGGCAGAACCTGTGGATCTCATGGAAGAAAGGCCAAGGTCCACATTTGAAACTTGATTCTTCTCCATATGAGAAAGATTTTTTCCACCTTCAAAAGCATCATTCATGAACTCCAATGGCCTTTTAGCAACTGGTGAAGAAAACTGGCTGCTAGCCAGGTCTTTTCGTACAGGTCTGTCACAGCGTGATTCACCATGCTCTGTAGTCCCCAAGCCCTTCCTGGAGCCAGAGCCTCCACTTCCTTGATTAGATTTCTTATTCACTGATTGGGAATCAGCTTCAAGAGGAACTACGACTGCAACTTTTTCAGCTGAATCGCCGTTCTCATAGAATGCATCATTGGCAGAACTATCACGGACTTTTCCATGGCTGCCCCTCCGGGATCCTTCAACGGAGTTCTCATTTTGACTAGGGACTCTGTGCATCAAGTATTTCCGATTAATATATTTTGATGGATCAGAGTTATCTTCATCACTGTTTTCTTGGCTATTTGCTTCTTTCACCAATTCCAAGAAAGACTCAAATATCCCTTCCAGAGCAGATGAAATTTCCAACATTGCCTGAGAAGATGCTGATTTACATAATTTGTTATACTTTGCAAAGATCCAACCTCTTAAAGATTGGTCTTTGCTCAGAACCTACACCAAAAAAAAAAGAGGGATGAGAAGAAACAAAATATGGGCATTTCCAGATTAAATTAGACAAGTAATGTCCAAAATAATGATGATGCTTCTTATCACAGAGATAGACAGGTCTCCTATACAATTTGTGTGGCGAAAGGATACAAAATGACCTCTCCTCAAGGTTTGGATGTTGTTCCCCTCATCCTCTCCAAGATGGCAAGAATCAAGCAAGTTAACTCCAAAGAAGTGTTTTTCACCTCTGTTTTTGGGGCCAGGTGTGTGGAAGTAGTAGTTAAATGAACTCAAATGTTAAAGCTCTCATTATCTGGGGAGTTGTGTCTGCATCCACACTCAAGTTGTATTGTGCGCCACCACATGTCAATTACAATGACCACAATACTTATAACCAAGCAGAGATGTAGGAAACTCGGCGAAACAAGAATATAAAGAAGGAAAGAGGATTTAGTCTCTGCTTGCAGAATATTCAAGAAAAAACCTGCTTGAAATAGTGCTTCCGAAGCCATCTGTATGAACAGCTCGAAAGAAATTCCTTTGGAAGAAATTTAGGAAATCTTTTTACCTGAGAGTAAATAGAGAAAGTGTGAAAGCAAAAGCCAACCCCCATTTAGTTGGGACAAGGTTATGGTTGTTGTTGTTATGAAAGCAAAGAACTACCTAACACAGGCTTTTTGAACTCAAAGATTCAGGTAGCAAATTTGGTCTAACTATTCTTAATCAGCCATCATGGTGCCAAAGAAATGAAAGTCTATAAGGAAAGAAGAACAAGAACCTAAATCTATTCCTCAATCCAGCGACTATACAGAGTTACAAAACATATAATTGTCACTTGATGACCTCTGAAATTAAATTTAAATGAAAAGGGAGAGAAAATTACAGAATTCAGCAATGGTAAAATTTACGTCTAGCACAATAAATATAGTACGACAGTAACTGAAAGTAAGCTTTAAGAGTAAAATATGAACAGGTATTACCATTCCCATCAAACAGTTCTTTGAAACGAGGGATGTATCCTCCAAAACATGGCTGTCATCTGATAATAGGCCCTCACCACCAATACCATTGCCCTTAATGCTTTCCTGGACCTGACCTGTACATGACCGAGTATCATCACTTGTATTGTCCAAGGGCTGAGTTACATCATCAACATCAAGGCGGCTTGTCACCTGCCTTAAAAAGTAATGCCCTCTATAAATTCCATCTGTTCCACCGTTAATGAAGAGCTCGAAACAAGCTGCAAGTAGATTCTTTGGACAACAAAAGAAAATCCGAAGTAGGCTCAATGCTCGGAACCTGAGCAATTTAGACAATTCTGGTTCATCTTTATCTGCCAATCTTTGCTTCACTTCAGCAAAGAATTCCTGTGAATTTAGTACCTTTGCAATTTCTCTGTCACAAATCTGATAAATATCATTGCCTTCAAACGAGGATATAAAGAAAGTCAGCACGTTCAAGAAAACAGCAGAGCATATGCCTCTAATCACAGAGGATGTTGGTGCCTCTGACGAAGCAGTGCAACAGATGTCTACTAGACCGAAAACACAGACTTTAGCCGTCTGAAATGCAACTCCATCAGCATCTTCACCTCTAACTAACAGTGCAAAACTCCAATTATACATATTGATCGCAACTTTAGCAGCGGCTTCAAGAGCAGTAGGGCAATATGATGCATATCGAGGAATGAGTTCGGCTACAATACGCTGTGCACTTGTGCATCCTGTCAAGTAAGCGGCAAAGGGAAGAACAGTGTTAAATATCATACCGACGAAATTTTTTTAGCAAGTAAGATTCACGACCCTGGTTTTGACACAAGTCGATGTCCAGGCTATGACGTGGATCCAGGGTTCCAAAAACCCAACTCGGATCACTTATGGGCCAACCCAATCAACAAAAGTCCAAATAACAGAAAGGAAATGGCATAATAACCAGAAAGTTCAAGGGTTAAATTGGTAGATAAAGGAGAGAGGACATAACAGGGAATCAGTACGTACTTGATGAGGGTAAATTGGAAGCAAAGTTAAGGTAAAGGGTGATAAGTAATAAATGAAAGACTTGAGGGGTAATAAGGGAAGTGTGTAAATAAGTTAAAGAAGCAAGTACCGTGGAGGAGGGGAAGTCATCCCTAACCTCACACAACCTGAAACTCGCAGACGAACCAGACCTATTTGGTCAAGAGAACTCTCCCATGCGATCACCGATTGACTCGAAATTTCAAGGGTGAAATCCCAATCCCCAGCCTTCTTGAATGCAAGCAATAAGGCGATGGCTTTAAATTTTCATATTTGAAAGTGATTGTGAAACCCACCATTCCAGCCAGCTTTGGAGCTCAGGTTTAGAAGGATGGGTCGCCCTAAGGTAAGGTCTCAAACCACCCCACCCCAACACCACACCCCCCCCCAAAAAAAAAAATCGCAAAAAAGAAGCATCAAAGGATACCAGTCCAACTTTGTGGGGCCATTGATGTTAACCGGAAAACAGAGTAGGTTTAATAGAAACCGAAATAAAGAAGAGGAAAAGGAGAAGAAGAAGAAATAAATTGAGAGGCTGCATAGAGGGGGGGGGGTAGGGAAGAAGCTCACCACACACAGGCTATGCATGCACCAAACAATTCATTCTCAAATCCGCCCAATGAATTGGGTTACAATCAGATTTATAAAAACAAAATTAAAAGTTTCCTTATCGACGTCTAAAACTGAAATAGAAATAAAATCTCCCAATTATCTAACCCAACCTATATGGAATAAAAAATAAAAAAAAAGGTGCACCCAATGCAAGGCTCCCGCCACTGTGGGATCTGGGAGGGTCATAACGTACGCAACCTTACCCCTGGTTTGCGGAGAGGCTGTTTCCTGAGCCTATATGGAATTAAACTCTAAAATTAAAAACGGAATGAAACTCTAGCCTAACTGAAAGATTACAAGATAAATCTAAATAAGTAAATAGATAAACTACTAATATTCTAATTGACCAAAGACCCAAATTTGGATTCGGTTCATGGTCTGGGTTCCAAAAGGGGTTCAAGTCCATAAATGGAAGCGCTCCTGCGTCAAGATGATACCCATTATATCATATCTATAAACAATGGTTATTACTGAAAACTATCTCCACTATAATAGCTGGCTTCCGATTAGGATGGAAGTATTATTAATTTCATATTTCATATGAAGAAAATTTTTCTAAATCCAATGCCGAAATGAGGGGAACATGAACTAGAAGCATACCTTTGGCCAGTGGCTAAGGAAATTCTTAAGTAACGTCCAAGTCTTAGGTGTGCAATCGTTAGATCCGAGTATAGGTCCCGAACAAAGAGGGTGAAATTCAGGGGTCTACAACCATTTTCAATGTAGCTTGCATGGATAACCGTAAGTAACATTCCTCCTTAGTTTCTTAGTTCATCAGATATAATGGTCAGGCCTTCAGGGTAATAGGATCGGGTTTACAACTTAATCATTATAGGCAAAACTTCTTTGAGAGCTAAATCATCATCATGAAACATAAACTGAAAATGCCTATTTTTTTGTCCGTTGCCAAATGACAATCAATGTAACCACTGTAATAGGTTTCAATGGTTACATAGCATTTAGGACTATTTAAGGATTTAGATGGGGCTAAAATGATTAAAAATAAGGTTTACAGTGGCCAGTTGGTGCGACAGATACAAGGAATTTCAAAGGCCAAGTTTCTTTCGATCTCTGTTTGTGTATAGGTTCTATTAAACCGATGAAGTATTATTTTCTGAAAATTCAATTCCTAGAATACAAATCGAAGGGAGAACATACATGCAACAATAACTAGGGTTCACAGAAAGAACATATGGGAAATCGAGTTACCTACATCATACGAAAAAGAAACCTTCAAGGGTTTTAGTCTCAAGTCGCATTAGTATGTAGACAAGACTAACGAAAATTCAAAGAAAACAAAAATCAGAATAAAAGATAAGAGAGAGAAATAGATAGAAAAACCTCTTGAAGCAGTGATGAGTGAGAGGTAAGCCTGTTCGAAGTCGGGCATGAGACGGACATCTTTCTGAGAGATACAAAACCTAATTCTTCTGTAACAATCGTATAAATTTCGAATCTCCTCTTTGTTTCGTCGCTTTCTCATAACTTCTTCCTGAGACAGGGGAGATATGAAACTCTGACGGATAATTTGAGGTTCCGGAACAGATTCGTATAACTTTCGTTTCTTCAGAGGTTGCTCGGCCGAAGCCATGACGATGTGAGCGAGCGAGCAAGCTCGGGAGCTCACGCTCAATCACTCCTCTCTCTTGTCCCTTCTGTGATATTCCGTCACTTGTAGAATTTCACCGGTGTTACGTGGGGAATTGCCCGGATGAGTTAAATTGGGAAAAATTGAGAGCTAAAAAATGACGGCTATTATGGAAAGAAAAAATTTCATAATAGCTTTTAAATCTTTTTTTTTTTATTATTATTAAATTGTTTCTCATAAGGAAATGAAAGCTACCATGCTTGCATGTGTCTATGCCCCTAAAGATGTTTTCACATGCCTTCCCATTGGCTTGTGCATTGACATAATGACCACGCAAGTTGATAGGGTTTCTTTACCCAAAAAATTAATATAATAAAAAAAAATGAGAAAAAAAAAAGCATAAAAGGCAACGTGACCCTATTACTAGAGCATTTAGACACAATGGGTACAAAATGACAACCCCACCCATCATGAAGTGCAGAAATCCCATCTATGCTGATATTTCTACAAGCGCTTCTATTGGTCCATGTGCTTGTGTAAGGGCTATGTTGCCTTTTACAGAACCATCTCCTTATAATAATGGGAGAGGGTTTCCTGAAATGTAGCATAAGGAGATGGTTTCTTGAAATGTGGTACACCCCTATGTCAGTACAAGGTCAATGAGAGCACTTGTGGTAACATTAACATGGGTGGGATTTTTGTTTTTCATGAGGGGTGGGACGATCCTTTCATCCCCTCTATGTATAGGCACAGGCACCATACCACCTTTAGGACTTTTTCCTCTACAAGAATACACGTGGGTAGATGTAGTGTACGCCTATGTATCAATTAGTATCAATATAAGTTACCAACAAAAAAGGTATCAATACAGACCAATTGCATCAATCATCAATTATGCAATCCGTGAAGACCCCAATGCCTAGAAGTTTTCTCCCCCTCTCTCCCCTCGTTAAATATGTAGGCATCTTGTCTCTCTCCCCCATTTCACTTGCTCAAAAAATCTCTCCTTATTTTTTAGACCGTTGTTAAAGATATTCACTTAATCATATATTGGTGACTCCTTTAGCCCAATTACAAATCCACATCAAGATCCTCTCTAGCGGCTCGGCTGCCCAATTAAGCATTCAACGGTTGGTAAGGCCTGGCCATGTGTTGGGGATCCTTCATATCAGAAGACGTCCGAAGTCACTAGCAAAGGGTGCATAGTACATTTGTTGTTTATGTTTTAGATTTGTTCTTAATGATCCATTTTTTTCTTGGTAAGTGCCATATAAACAAAGAATTTCCTGGTAAAGCCTTACTAAGAAAAGCAAGTGTTCCTGCCTCTTCTTTTTGGAAAAAAAAATTCCTAAACCCATGAAAGACAGTTCATTCACCATCCTAGAGTTCACAAATTCCGAGATAGTTTTAGTGCAATCCCAAAAATACCCTCCCAAAACCCCTCTGCACATCTCAAGCCCCACCGCGAATGGAAATGGGCATCCATTCACTATTGGCAATGAAAACTTGGTCCCTTCTTTCTTTATTTCTATCCTTTTTTAATATTTTTATTCAAAGATGAATGATAACCTACAAGAATCCACTTTCCTCTTTCGGATGATATTTTACATTTTACCTTTTTCATTTGGACAAAGTTTTACTACTTCACCGATGGCTGAATGATGGAACCCTCCTCCCCCCCCTATTGCCTGGGGTCACGATGGGCCATGGTGAATGAGGATTAGGAAAACTGTCCTTTTTCTTTGAACACTTTTGAAGTTTACATGTAACAAAGAGGGCTCCCTGTTTTTGTTTCTGATTTGTTCTTAGTGCTCCATTTATAAGTACCATATAAAAGAAGAGTTTTCTGGTAAAATTTCCTGGTTATAACAAGGTGTACCATGGGGAGTTTAAAGCTTCCATCATTTTAAGATCAACACTGCATTTCTTTTGATTCTTCCCACCCATATTATATATATCGTAATATCCCTAACCATAATCTCCAAAATCAAGTGGTTAATTTTTACCCTCTCACATGGCAGATCCCCACCCCAATAGATAAATAAATAAAGGAAAAAATATACAACACAAAAATGCGGTTCTCAATATAGCAGAATGGCAGAACATGATCTGTAAAGCCGACCACAAGGGATTGAGCTTTTAAACAGAAAAATCTTCTTACATGCATAATCCCTTCTGCAAAGGTTTGCTTCACAGACAATTCTCTCAAAATAACATTCCAAGATATTCGTGAGACAGAAGTTCTGAAAGATTGACACCAATACTACGTTTGATGGCTTGGCTTGCAAACTGAATCTCCAGATTTTTCACTCTCACTATTGTTTGAAGCATTTTCTCCACTGTCACCCTGTAAAAGAATGAATCGATCAGATATCCTGAACATGAACCAAGATCATCCAACAACAACAACCATAATCTTATCCCAACTAAATGGGGTCGGTTACAGACCATCCGATTCACAAAATTTAAACAACAATTACCCATAAAAATTATTCAAACAAGTAATACATTTATGGTTCTCTCGACTCATCTATATATTTCATGCTATAGTTCCCTTTAAATTAAAGGGCAAAATATAAATGTTTTCTTGTGTTGTTTGGATGCATCAAATCGGCAACTCAGCATCTCCACACCTTTGAACTTTCTTCACGAGATACTGATGATGCCTTTGGTTTCTGTAGAAACGCAACCCTAAAACGATGCAGAAAATAATGGAAAAACAATAACAAGCAATGCACACAGATTTACGAGGTTCGGCAAGATTGCCTACATCCCCGGTGAGATGAGATCCTGCTTCACTATCAATGGAGAATAGGGTTACAACGCTCGTCTCTCATACCTCTCAGTATTGCTTGCATTACAGATAAAGAATACAAGACATCGTACACCAACAGGTTCTTCAAAGGTTGATTATGAAAATCGACAATAAAAATGGGGAGGGGTCAGTCCTGCGACCTCATATCTACTTGCATTCCTGACAAGAACCATATCTATTCATTGAAAGCACTAAGGGGGAAGGATTGAGACAAACTTGTTACAAGAAGAACCAAGCAGAGAGCTGTTTCACTATTTTGCCAAGATTTGGGAAAGGGTGAGATGAGACTGAACTATCAAAAGGACCAAAATCAGAAGGATATTCGAACCCCACCATACCCATTTTCATGCAATAAAGGAGATAATAATAGCTTTCTTTCAAGATCAAGGAACAAAAGATAAACACACATAATGGCAATGGAAATTCATAATTCTGTTATGAATATCTAAAATAAAAGAGGGCATACTAACCTTTTTAACCAGGCTTGAGCTGACATAACTTCATTAAACTTCTGCATCAACATCGATTCCTCTACCTTCAATACACACACACAAAAAAAAAGAGAAGTACATGTCAATTGATGGCCTGAACAAATGTTATAAACAACTAGAACTACCAATTATAAAGACATATAATCCAGAAGTGAGTTCAAACAATAACATGAAGCCTATGTAGCTCGTGTGACATTGACCAATATGCATCCATAAGGACCTTCCTTTGCTTCTCCAAATAGCTGCACTCAGCAAATAAAAAAAATTCCGAACCTCGTTGTACTAAATATTAATAAGAAAAACTTGAGGACAGAGAAAGGCCTTACGTCATCATCTCTGCTGAGTATTTGCTTTCCATTTTCTGTCTGAAATTGCATAGAGCAAATTCGTGTTGCTGGAACCAATGTCATGCATTACTCTACAATTGAGGCATTCATATATAAGGGTGAGTCTTATAAATTAGGAAGGCCGAAATTTTGAACTCCAGATCCTACATGCATTACGGGCTTAGTAGAGAAATTTGAAAAGGGGGGGTGGGGGGAGGGGGAGGACAGTAACATAGTAGATCAGAGAGAGAGAGAGAGAGAGAGAGAGAGAGAGAGTTTATACATTGTTAACCAATTCTGTTTTTTGTTTGGAATTCGAATTCAGAGTTGGAACTCTACAGATATTGAACTCCAGTATTCGGCTGAGCCCATGGCATTGAGATGGTATCAGTGTATGGGAAACAGGAAGCTGAAGATGTCCAGGTGCATGTTTGGGTAAGCTTCTGAGGGAGCTAGCTTTTCGGGTTGAAAACGTGTGACCAGTATAATTATAATGTTTGGAATCTTAGTAGCATAAAGACTGCCAAATGTTTTGATTTTATTGGCCTCATGATTTGTCTTTTGAGAAGCTGGCTTCTGGAAGCCTAGAAGCAGAGCAAGATTAGCTTACCCCACTATGCCTTCTGATACCCAACTAGTAGAGATATAGCTAAGCAGTTACATTGGCCTCCAGACTGTCTACACAGCTAGGGCAACTGAAAAAAAGAAAAAAAAAAAAAAAATCATTACCACAAACAACAGCATAACTCAGAAACAAACTGAACACAGAAACTAATTCCTACCTTCTTTACGTTGTGGGTTCTCATGTATTCATATCACTTTATTTAAACTTACTTCCAAGTTCCAACCAACCACTCCAATAAAAAGCTTTATTTCTATAATTCTTTTCATTTTATTTTAATTCACTTAGCCATTGAGAATCTTATTTTACTCCACTTCTAGGCAATAGAAGATTAAGTGAAATTAAAATCCTGTAATTGTAGATGCTCCAAAACCTTCAAATCGGTCAAGAATTTCTTCGAACATATTGTAAGCAATCCATAGATATATCAGTTCTACATTCTTCCTTACAAGAACTTAAATTACACATTCTGACAATAAATTTAACCCATTCTCTCTATTTTACTTTAAACAAAACAGGACCAGAGAAGCTTACCAGCAGAGAATTGCTCAGTTGATGAGATGAAACAATGGACAATGGCTAATCCTGTGATGATTAGATGGACGGATACGCAAAGGAGAGAGAGAGGGGTACCAACGGTTAAGCACTTCCAACAATAGGGAAATGGTCGGGTAATCGGGGCTCCATATAGGCCGTCCCAATGATTAGAATATTGGGTTTAAGACAGTGACCACGTGTCAAGATCTGACAGTGGTATCCCGTTGAAAGAGGGTCTCACTCACAAGATCACAACTGGCGTGAATTGACTCAGAAACCCTTAATTGCTCTCCTTCCAAGACGGTTCCACAATCCCCACACGGAACTGGTTCCCCAATAATAGGATATTCCAGAGACCCAAAAGTTTCTCAGCTTCCAAATTTATCCTTCGGACCTCAAACCAGTGAACCAACCACTGTCCTCTGTACTAGTCTCTGTACATGAAGGAAAAGCGATAAATCAAGATTCTTTTTTCTTTTTCTTTAAAAGTTTTTGAGGCTCTGTTGATGAATCTGGAGAAGAAGTAGGGTTTTGTTGTTCGTTCGAACTTGATCTTCTCATTTCATTATTTTGTAATTGTAATCTCTCGTCCATCTCTTTTGATACTTTTGTTTAGCTCTGTGAATTCGTAAATGTCGGGGAGATCAGTAGTAGGGTTTAGTTTAGGGTTTCTGGTATTGTTGTTTTGGTATTCTCTTATATACCCGGCAACGGCAAGGTTCGTTGTGGAGAAGAATAGCTTAACTGTGACATCTTCGGGTAGTATTAAAGGTACTTATGATAGCGCCATTGGAAACTTTGGAATACCTCAATATGGGGGGAGCATGGCTGGAATGGTTGTGTATACGAAGCAGAACGTGAAGGGTTGCAAGGATTTCAGCGACTCGGGAATATCTTTCAAGTCAAAACCTGGAGCTCTCCCAACATTTCTCTTGGTCGATCGAGGAGGTACGCTATTCGAATCTGGAAAAAAAAGGAGTACTTTTTGTTAAATTTTCTATTGATTTTGGAGATATATCTATCTATATGTTTGGAAAGTTTATCCTTTACGTTTTTGGAGGAATTCTTATTGTCATGAATTAGAACTAATTGTCGAAGTTATTCCACTTCAGTGTGTTACTGCAGTTACAGCCAATTTTATTTGAGGACTAGCCCTGCATAGAGTATCAGCTTGTTATACTACATTTGCACCGTATGCTTACTCTGGAAGTTGTTGATGTCTTTTGTCCACAAATTTTCACCAGATCCGGTTCAAAATAGTCCTGACTCCCGACTGATTTTCCCTCTTTTCTAATGTGTTAGAAACCACTTTGAAAGAGATAATTATTTATCCCTCTTCATGACGGGACAGCAACTTAAGTTGTCCTTTCAATTTCAATTTTCAGTACAAAATGAGTCAGTGAATTCTCTTGATAATTTTGAGTTGTTCCCAAACTTATTGTTTACAGTGTCTGTGTTTTAATGATTAAGTTCTAGTGCATTGGATCGGTTCCATAGGATTTCGCAGATACTTTCAAAAAAAATATAGTGATTCTAATTTCTTATTAGCTGGTCTGGATTTGATGTTAGTTATGGAATTATGTTGAGATGTATGTTCAAACACGAGAGGATTAGAGATGGGCAGTTTTGAAGTGATTTAGGAGTGGCTCCAATAAGAGTTAAGTAGAAGGAAATTCATTTGAGATTGTATAGGCATTTGCACAGTAGGCCTTTGAATGCACCATCAAGGAGGAGCGATGTGGACATATGGTGCATATTAGAGGAGTTAAATAGACCAATCGACATTCATCCAAAAAAAGAAAAAGAAAAAATAAAAGACCAATTGACCAAAAATGACTTTGAAAAAAGTTGAGTAAAGAAATGAAAGGCTTTGGGTTGAAAAAAGAAGAAATAATTGAAATTCATGCGGGTGTCAGGACCTAACCTTGTCAACTCTGTTCCTCCAACCTCCTCCTTTGGCTTGGCAGTCATTCAGTGGGCTGTCCTGCATACCCGGAGATGAGAGTATGTTGCTTTCCGGTCTTAACACCCTTACTACTGCGGTGCAGCCTTTCCTCGGGTTCGTAGAGTTGGGTTTCCCGTTTACCCACAACGGAGGAGCCGCCCCCACCAAGTAGGCGGCCACGGGTCATAACGCACTCTTCGCACAACAAATCCACTTTTCTTTTTGTTCAGTCATACAAGTTTGGTTAATATCTATGTATTTGGCACCATTGAGTTGAGTTTATTTATGGAATTATATGTTTTTGAAAGGGATGGCTGTTTTCTATAGGGTTTGACAGTAAAATTTGAGTTATCTTTTCTTCCCTTGCAGGCGAAAGGTTCCTTGGTCTGCACAGACCACATAATTTACCTAGTCTGTGCTCCTAGTTGTATAGTGGGAAAGGGTGATATGGAGAATTTGACTCTGATATTTAGGAAATGATACGGACCACTATGTTTCAAACTTCAGTCTCAAATTCAGTTACCTCCCATATATGTCCATGCATCCTCTTGTAGTCCAGAATTTTATACTACTTCATTTGACTAAAACTTGACATGTGAGAAAGGAACCTTGGGGTATACCTTTCTACCAAATTCCAACCTCATTTGACCTGCAATGTAGTAGGAAATGAGTGCATTCCAGGGAGGGTTACATGGTCTGCATATACCAGAAAACCCTCGCCCTTTCTTGTATTCGTTGCAATCAATCATTGAAGTTTGTATAGGTGGTGTCCTTTTTTAGTGCAATCTATTTCTTTGTTGCTCTTCAATTTGAGTTGGTATTCTTTGTCAAGTTAGTTGGATGTCCTATCTAAAGTTGGACATTTTTTATATCAGAATTATATACTGCTCCAGTTCATGTTTGTTACAAGCTCTCCCCCCCCCCCAAGACAATAAATAACCATATATTGGTTAGAGAGGATGGATGCAGTAATACAACCCTTCTAAGAGGGATCCAAAAATAAAATCCATGAACAAACAAAATAAAATCACACAACTCACAAGGGAACATAGTTCGAGGTCTCACCGCTAAAATCTCTATTTTGGTTTTGATGACTCGAGACCATAGGCAATTCCAGAAAATGACAATATCTTGCTCGAAATCTCAGTTTCTCGCTGAGATTTCGGTTAATTTCTCGGTTTTGACTTGACTCGACCAAGTCATATGATGTTTTAAACCCCATTTCAATGAGATCTCTCGCTTGTCTTGCTTGTCTCGCCCTGTTGTGAAGAAAGTTTTGGTGATTCTTCTTGCCAAATCTTACCTCCACAGTAGAGATTATCAATTCTACGCTTGGAGATTGAAGATTGACACTTTTTGATGTCTTTTAATTCCTTATGCTTATTATTTATTTATTTATGTATTTTACACTTTACTTGAATTTTATGTGTTCTAAAAGTACTAGATATAGTGTGGGATAGGCTAAGGTAGAGCTCACCTACAACCCAGGGTGTGAAGTCAAAGTACCATTTTGGGTTTGATTTAAAAAAAATATAATGTTTCCACTGTGTTTAGAAGGCCTAAGATAGGCTAGATGACAAGTTTCAGGGGCTAACTTGGTCATATGGTCATCGAAACCCATCCCAAGTTTTCCTAAGTTGTGCTGTCCAAAAAATACAGGGCTTTGCCAAGATCTCGCCAGATTTCGGTTTTTGGCCTGGGCGAAACCGAGACCTAGAACCTTGCAAGGGAACTTGGTCTCGAAACAAATTCTAGGCTGAGTAACCCTTTTGTTAGCTAGTTTATTATCCACATCATTAATGCATCTTGGTCTCTACAGAAAAAAGATAATTTAAATGAGAGGCCAGTTGTCTAACAAGTTTAATGTCTTGTGTGTGTGTGTGTGAGATGATGGGGAGAGAGACGCTTTTGTGGTAGTGCCCAGGGGGGAGGCTTATATACTAATGTGAATGTCTGGAATTACAGTTAACCCCTTGGGTCCACAACTCAATCCAAACTTAAAGTGTTTTTTTACAAAATATACTAATACCATACAGAACTGACACTAAATTAACAATTTCTATAATTAAATTGGTAATTTGTGGTCTGACATGAGAATACAATAAAAAATAACTAACAAGAGGGTAAAAAATTTCAGGAGCTTAAGTCATTTATTGCATTGATTTCCCTTAAATAAGAATTAGCATTGAATAACAATGAAACCTAAACCTATTTCTGGGTTTGCTTTTGCTTCATCGGCTTAGATTTTGTGCAATGTAGTGTAGTCCATTATTACTTACGTATGTTACGTGAGCCAATTAAGCACTTTGACAAATAAATTTTTTAGTTGGAAGTGTATGAAGGGGGAACAAGAGGAATTACAAAATGCCAAAACTAAGGACTATCTGGAGCCTAAAATTAGAATCTAAGTAGACAGAATTGCAACTAAGTGGGTTGATGGTGGGATATCCTCCCCCCCCCCCCTTTTTTTTTTTTTTTGAGTTTCTCTCTCTCTCTCTATATATATATATGGGAGATGATGGAGAGAGAGAGGCGCTTTTGTGTGTGCACGACTGCATGTGTCTGCTTGTGAATGAGTGCATAGGTAATTTTTTCTTTCTTACTTGGAGATCTTATTTCAGTTACTGAAATGCTTTTGATTACCTCAATCAAGTATCAAACCTCATCTTAATAAAGACAAGTTTAATCAACTGGAGTACTTTACATTCCTGTACAGATTGCTTTTTTGCTTTAAAGGTTTGGAATGCCCAGAAAGCTGGGGCTTCTGCAGTGCTTGTAGCAGATGACATTGAGGAACCGCTAATAACAATGGACTCACCCCAAGAGGATAGTGCATCTGCAAAATATATTGAGAACATTACAATTCCATCTGCACTTATTGAGAAAGACTTCGGTGAAAAGTTGAAGAAGGCAGCCAGTGCTGGGGAAATTGTCAATGTGAACCTCGATTGGAGAGAAGCTGTTCCACATCCTGATGACCGTGTGGAATATGAGTTGTGGACCAATAGCAATGATGAATGTGGGACCAAATGTGATATGTTGATGGAGTTTGTTAAGGATTTCAAGGGTCCGGCTCAGATTCTTGAAAAAGGTGGTTATACTCAGTTTGCACCCCATTATATAACCTGGTACTGTCCTCAGGCATTCACAGTCAGCAGACAGTGCAAATCCCAGTGCATAAATCATGGCAGATATTGTGCACCTGACCCTGAACAGGATTTCAGTCGTGGTTATGAAGGGAAAGATGTTGTTATTGAAAATCTGAGACAATTATGTGTTTATAAGGTGGCAAATGAAAGCAAAAAGCCCTGGGTCTGGTGGGATTATGTAACTGATTTTCAAATAAGATGTCCCATGAAGGAGAAAAAATACAACAAGGAATGTGCTGATGTTGTCATCAAATCTCTAGGTAGAGTAATTGTTGCTATCTTGGATTCTAAGAATAATTCATCATTAAGTAAACATTCTTTACATAAATTTGAATTTGGGCAGGTCTTGATAGTAAAAAGATTGAGAAGTGTATGGGAGACCCGAATGCAGACTCTAAAAATCCTGTTTTGGAAGAAGAGCAGGAATCCCAAGTGAGTATCTCGTTTTTCTTAAATGTTTCCATGGCAGATTCAGTGAATTTGGTTGCTTATGCTATTAACCATCTTTTGGAGCTGTTATTCCGACTTTAATATGATAAGAACACTTTCCTTTAGGTTGGGAAAGGATCTAGAGGCGACGTAACCATATTGCCTACCCTTGTTGTTAACAATCGACAGTATCGAGGTCAGTCTTAGAAGCTTATATTCGTTGCCATAATAACATCAAAAGGATATACCTAAATCTAAAATATGTTTGTGCAGGAAAGTTAGAGAAAGGTGCTGTTTTGAAGGCTATATGTTCTGGTTTTGAGGAAACTACTGAACCAGCTGTGTGTTTGAGTAGTGGTGAGCCTCGATATTAAATTCAGAGCAAATTTTGAATGTATAATCTCCCTCAGATGGTGCGCTTATTGGTGACATGGGTTCTTTTAATGGGCTCTTCTTGCAGATATAGAAACAAATGAGTGTTTAGATAATAATGGTGGTTGCTGGCAAGACAAAGCGCTGAATGCCACCGCCTGCAAGGTATTAATCTCAACCATGTAGATGTGATGTGTGCCCAGTTGTTTATGTTCCTCTTAACAGATGCATGATTTGTTTAGGATACATTCCGAGGAAGAGTATGCGAGTGTCCCTTGGTTGATGGTGTTCAGTTTAAGGGAGATGGTTACAATACTTGTAAAGGTATATCTTTATCTTCCCTCTTTTGTGCATGGGATTTAGCTTTCCCTTAAAGATCTCTTAGAATGTACACATATACTGGATCTACCACCCCCCCCCCCCCCAACCCAAAAAAAAGGGGGGATATATGTTGGAATCACATCAAACTGTTTTCGTGATGAATGGGTCATGGTATTGTTATCTGTTCCTTCAACTTATTGGCTGTCTCTGTTTTCATGGACATCTTACTGAAACCTTCGTGCAGAATTTTGTTAGAACTAATAATCTCCAGCTTGGTGAGGAGAAAAGAATTTGGTAGGGTTTTTTTTCTAATTAGCCAACACAGGAGATTATATAAAATTAAAAAAAGTCAGAAATACATTGTAAACTGTACCTTAGAGAAACCATAAAAGTCAAAGAAACCAAAAGCAAATTGGAACATATGTACTAGAGCTTTATTGAGCCTACGTTTTTGAAGGTTAGATCTCCGTCATTTCTTAAGTTAAGAATTCTATCTCCTTGGAGGAAATTAGAAATTGCCGCTGCTCAAGATGTAAATCCCTGGCTTTTAATCAAGTTGTTATTTATTTATTTTTATTTTTTTGGGGGGGGTTGTTAGACTTGATTTGGTTTAATTTTAGATCCACTCGTCCATGTTCTGAAAGTGTGAACCAGAAAGCTTATGTGTAGCAAAAGATCTGACTGAACTTGAGCACCATCTAATTGAAGAATATATGCTGTTACTGGATTTTTCCACTTTGCTTTGTAATAATATCCAAATTTTTATAGGTAAGTAGCAAATTGCTCCAGAATGGCAGCTTTGGTCTGCTTGCAGAAATTTGCATAGAGTATGTTGAATGTACAGAAAAGGTCTAGTACAGAGTTTCTGTCAACACTAATTTGGGGCATAGTTTTGGAAACCATATCTCAACCCTTCTTGGTATGCCCCTTAATTGAGTCAGACATGATGATAATATATCAAAGAATGATGAACAAAATACAGACCCATTTCTTTTTTATAATCAATATATCTGATTTTGCCCGTTAAAAGTAATGATGTTCATCTAAATCCTAATTTTGGACCATGGGTATGTTGAGTATGAGGTGAGAAATCCTATGTACTGCAATTTTGATGTGCCAATGTTAACCATTACCATACATTGAAAAGTAAAGGATGGTCTATTGTCATAATTAATACATTTAGCACACAGATTTAAGGTACATGTTCGATATTATATCCATGTGTTCTCTATGGTTTCTTGAGGTAGCTGTGAATAAGAAACTGTTCTGTTATATTGGTCTAATGGAGCATGTATCAATTGGTTCAAAATTATTAAATTTGCAGGCGGCTTAAATTTTCTCCATGAGTCTCAGTTGTATTCTGTTTATAATTAAAATATATAAAAGCTATACATGTATAATGTGTGGACGCAATATACTTTTTGTTTTAACAGTTTCTTTGGTGGAATTTCTAGTGCATAGGTTCCTTTTTAGCATGGTATGACCATGTACTATGTTCTTATGTATATATTCCCTACCCACTTCTTTTCCCTTGGGTACCATGCAGCGAGTGGACCTGGACGGTGCAAAATAAGTAACGGGGGTTGTTGGCAGGAAACTCGAGATGGACACACATTCTCTGCTTGTGTGGTTGGTGACCTTTTGACTATTGCTTTTTAAATGCATATACTTTGATGAATACTCTAATTGTCTCCCTCTTTCATCATCAGGATACCGAGGGCAGTAAATGCCAGTGTCCTCCTGGATTTACAGGAGATGGTGTCAAAAGCTGTGAAGGTAAGATTTTTTTGGCTAACCAGCATCTTCGTATAGATTAATCATGAAGGAAGGGATGGGGGATGGAGAGAGAAGAAGAAATGGTGTGGGTAATATATATCAAATGAAATTTGATGTACATGCTGGTAGAGCAAAGGCATGATAGTACATGTGGTGCACATGCATGGAGCAGGACCTTCCAATTCAATGGCCCCTACAGAGGCTACCTTTAATGCAATATTCCACCTGACAATATAATATTCTAGATACTTTGAGAGAAAAAAGTGTGAGAAGTATTGTTATGATTGTCCCACTGTGCTGCCTTGTTCGGAGAACTCCTAGGTAGTGCCAAGGGTCAGCCACTTGCATGTGTGCCATGCTTTATGCATAGTTTTTTTATGGTCATTATTATATTCTGAGGTGCCAACAGATCAGAGCTTCATTTCCAGCAAGAATTATAGTTTATAATCCCCCAAGTTTTTGTAGTTCTATTCTCTTGTAATTTGTTTGTGCCACTGATAGATATCGACGAGTGCAAAGAGAAAAAGGCTTGCCAATGCCCTGAATGCAGCTGTAAGGATACCTGGGGTAGCTATGAGTGCACTTGTAGTGGGGACCTCTTGTACATCAGGGATCAGGACACTTGCATAAGTGAGTCTAGTGATCCGAAGCTTTTTAATTTTATGGAAATGCATAAACTATCTTTTTTGCTTGCACTACTTGCTTTGATTTCTGTCATGATAATCTGCAGGTAAGCGGGCAACTGAAACAAAAAGTGCATGGGCTGCTTTTTGGGCCATTTTTATAGGCCTGGCAATTGCTGTTGCTGGGGCTTATGTTGTTTACAAATATAGATTGAGAGTAAGATCTGTATACCATGTTTACTTTCCTATTTGGTTCTGCAATAGACTTATTCAACAAGGTTATATGTCAAGCTTAGTCTTGTCGTGTGATGTTTGTTGATCGCTCTCTCCATTTGCTTGTTTCAGTCGTACATGGATTCAGAGATCAGAGCCATAATGGCACAGTACATGCCACTGGACAGCCAAACAGAAGTCCCAAATCATGTCAGTGAGGATCGTGCCTGAAGAAAGTGATCCTTGCTGTCCAACTTCCATGTATCCCCCAACCAGTATAGTGCCACAGCTCACTTACTCTCCATATTAGAAGTACCTCCTGAGGGTGGTCTTCCAAAATTTTGTAAATTTATGGTTGACCAATAAGAGGGTTGAGCAAAAGAGTTTGGCTTGAGGTGCAAGATGACATCAAAAATCATATTGGGGTGGATTGATGGACAGATTCAGAGATGGGTTGTATTTCTAGGAATCATCAATCCTATTTATGACAGATTATGGATGTTATCCAATCCTAAGAGCAATTTTATGTAATTCATGTATGGCTCCAATAGGGCTGTAGATGTCTATTTTTCTCACCATTGTCCAAACCAGTGTATTTCCAGTATTTGTAATTGGTTATATTCATAGTGTTTGGGACTTGTTTGTAAAACCGAACTCAAAAAGTTTGCTTATACAGTTTGAAGAGGTGGGCTTTGCTTGTTGCAGTGTTTGCAGATCCAAAATTGTGAATGGTCATATTAAGGTTGATATTGTCATTCGCTTTCACCCAGAATCTTGGATTGTGGAATCGACCTGTGATTTTGCTGATGTGTTGATTTATCTTGTACACGTGATTTCAAGGTTTATAGATCTGGCGGCGAAGTATTTTCATTAGGTTTGTTACTTGGCTTAGGAATGTCAGCAAGTATGACCCCACAAATGGAAGGCCTGAAGGATTCTGATGATCCCATGTATACGTAAGTCCATTAAAACACTGAAGTCCCATTTGGATGCTAGGGAAGGAAGGGAAACTGGTTTGAAAAAGAAAATGAAACTTTTGTTACTGACATAAACTCTTGTCAAACAGAGTTTAAAATCAATAATTGGGATTCCCTTCAAATCCAAAGAATTTGATTGCGCAATGGAGATCATCACACAATCAGTTGTGGGAATAGATGGTTACAATTTTTTTTTTTTTCCTGGTTTCCTCTCCATTGCTTTTCCAACTAAACAGCCAAAGTGATAAGAGTCGTCATTGGAATTTCTTGTTTATTTTTGGGTTTGTAATTATTGTCAGAACCGTTGCTCTTCTTCAACCTACTTCAATGATCTTGTCATCTTGATTGCATCCCATTGAGGTGATCATGTAAGCAAGAAGAAATTTATTTAAAATTGTTATAATTTTCAGGGGTGGTTCACAAATTACCTTACCTAAGTGAATATATAATGGAATACCTCTAGGCGAGTGTCATTGGGTGTTCTACATTTCGACAACTTGGTTTGGTTGGTGTTTAAATTTCATATTATCCAGATGACCTTCATTCATATGATATATTATTATTAATTTTTTCTTTGGTGACCCATAAAAATGAGCTAAAACACATTACACATTATCGCATAATCAATAACTCAACTTACGTTACACCTTAACGCACATTCAACAAATCAACTTTGGTCAATACATTAATAGTTAGCTGAAATCGCACATGCATAGCTACTCTTTTTTTTGGTAAAAATACTGTATATGCACATTCTGAAACCAAGAAGGGGGAAAAGGTATTGTTATACACATCTATTTAACAACTAAAAAGAAGAAGGGCATACCCAGCGCTTGAGGCTCCCGTTATTAGAGGGTTTGGAGAAGATAGAAAGGATTATGAGGATGGTTAACATGTGAAAAATAGGAGTAATATGGCCAATTAATAACACTAAGGAAGAAGGAGAGATAAAAAGTTCATTTTTTAGGGATTCAAAAATAAAGTCTAAGGCTGAAAAGTATCACTAAATATAGGTTAAGTGTAAGGGAGTGATACTAGTCTATGTGGTTGTGGTGTCAGTATGGACCCACGGAACTAGTTAGGCCAAAGGCCTGAATACCTGTCATTAGCAAAAAAAAAAAAAGGGAGTGATACAATTTGCCCCATAAAGATCTTCTCTATCAAAAGAAGTGGATTATGTAGATTATATAATATGCAAATTGACATAAATTGGATAACTCTGAGTATGTGTTAGTATTTATAATAGACACAATAAAATAATTAATTTACCACATTTCAGAAGAATTTTTTGATTTCAAAGTATAAGAAATTATTAGTTATGCACAATGAGGCAGAGTTTGTTCCTCAAGAAGTTATTGTTGGGTCGAATGTGCAACCATGAGAAAGAAACCAAGTAGATAAACACATGTGAAATGCAAAATTTTATGTGGTTCAATACAAATGTCTACTTTCACATGAGAAAACCGAAGAATTTTTCATTAGCTAGAAAAAATGCTCTACACCACTCTTCAATTCATTCTATGATATCTTTGTTTGTACCTAGGGTTTGCCCCTTATCTTATTCCCAAAAGTGATTTAAGTTAAGTGAAAATGTTTTTTTTAAAATGATTTAAAAGTGACTAATTAGCATTATGTCTTTCTTAAGAACTATGAATGTGTTGCACAAACAACATGATTTTACCCTCGTTGGAAAAAGAAGATGTGTGTTATACTAAAATGGTAAAACAGTAAAGTTTCAATTTTTTTCAAGGACTTCTCATTAAAAGCAGAAATGTATTATACTAGGTAACCTTCCTTCTCACTTCACCACTTCAGTACAACAAGATGATGAAAAAGAAAATGAAACCTTCCACTTCACTGGAGTGTTTTCATGTTGAAATGAGAAGTCGTCACTTTTTCTTCTTCTTTTTTCTCTTGATTATTCCCAAAAGTTCTTTAAGTTTGAGTAAAAAAAGATATTTTTAAAATAAATTGAAAGTAAGTTTACCATTATCTTATTTTCAAGAGTTGTCATTGTCTTACACGTTTTTTGAGTACATACTTGAAATAATAAGGTCCGGATAGGCCGGGATCACCCCAAGGCCTCAGTCTAGAGTCTAGACCTGGCTTGGCCCTGACCCTGGCTTGAAAATCCCAATCCTAGCCCTATTCGGGCTGAAAATCTAAGGCCATGCCCTATTGAGCTCGGTCTCACCAGTGCCAAACTTGTACCTCTAGCCCTAAGCATGAGGCTTAATTAATCATGTTAATAATCGTTTGATAACGAATCATGTTAGTAATCTAACCAATGCCAAATTGCCAATAGGACTAGATCATGATTATATTATTGGAATAGAAAATATGTTTACTATATATATATATATATATATATATAGAGTTCCTCAAAACTTAGACATTTTATTATAGCATAAGTCAATTGGTTGGTTTGTCAAATATAATGTTGGAGATTGTGGGCATGACATGTTTTTCAATTCTTTCATCACCTGTTCTCTTCATTTATTTGTTTATAATTTACACATCAATTCAATGAACAGTAATCAGCTTATTAATTTGTGCCATAAAATAAACCTACAAAAGTACAGGACCCTTTTAAGTATGGCCCATTTAAACCATGTTTTGCCAACTGCACTGAGAGGATATTTGAACACAAAAATAATTTGAGCTGTGTGTGATGATCTGTTCCTTAAACTATGTTATCATCGCCGACAGTTTCATCATCTGATGTGATGTTGGAAAACAGAAACATAGGAGAAGAAGGGAAAAAAAAAAGGTCTAGATAATGTGATTAACAAACCCAAAAGGGTTTTCTGAATTTCTTATTTGGATGATCAACCCATTACAAGATAGGTGTCAATGAATATTCTCTCCTTTAATATTCCTCTTTTCTGTTAATCCTTTAAAATATAACCCAAACAAATGGATTGATTTATTAACAACACAGTTAATTAATCCAGCAACCTCCCTCTAGCCTTCCAAAGTGATCATCATCTCTTCAAGTCAAGCCCAATGTCCATTCCATTGTAAGCAATGGGAGCGTACATCCATAGATCATCAGAGCTTAAGAGCTACAAAGATCCAAAAAGAGAAAATGAGGAAAAAGAAATTAGTATACACCTTCTCCGTAAGATAGATTTTGGTATTAAAGAGAGTACACTTGTTCATGTTATTACCTTGATTTGGAGCTGCAAAAATTTCACGTACTGTACAGCTTCTTCTAGCATTGTACTGATATCAACCTGTCATAGATTTCCATTTAAGAATGAGATGGAGAATTTCCTCTTCAACTTAAGACAAGAAATCAATCACCCGTTCAAGAGATTTCTAGACCATGAGTTAGAGCGTTTAATGCATCATTTACTCATTGTCTGATACCTCATAGATGATGGAATTCCATGTGAGGAGGTCAGCACATGGAGAGGATTAGACTCTGTAAACTTACTTTTGTGCCGTTTGGGACAAGATTTTGTAGGATTCTCAACCGGTCGTTTATTCTTTCTCTTCGCTTCTGCAAAAGAGGAAGAAACTGATCTTTAGTATTGAATGAAAAAAAAAAAATTAAGTTGATTTGCCAAATATGAATGGTAGAGTTGAGGTATAATAGTTCACCCTAGCATAGAGGCTTTGGGGATCTGTTGCTGAACCCCTACTGGCTCTTGTTTTCCCATTCATGTTGAGAGCTACAGAGCCTTTGGAGGTTGAAGTAGTTGGTCCTCCTCCGTTTAGCTCCTGAGAACCATTGGAGTCATCCTCAGAACAGTCATTACTGCTTGAACTTTGCCCATTTGTAGCTGCATTAATCTCTTCTTCATCATTGCTGCTAATTAGGTTCATCTTCTGGTTCTTCTTTGATTGCACATTCTTCTTCCTTTGGACCTGCATGTTCAAATCACGATACAGTATGTGTTACTATTTGGATTCTACAAAACGTGAAGACTTATAAGGACTTAGACACCCTCTCCTCAATGGCTAACTTTTTGAGGATGAGGTCTACCCGAGTAAAGATAGTAAAAAATACTATCATATATGTTTACCTCTCCTGAAACCCGAGATTTCTTCCTCCCATAGTCAGATTGGTTGGTGTCCATTTTGTCATCTGCATTGCCATGAACTGGTTCTGGCATCTCAAGTTTCCTCTTCAGTTGATTTTTTTTCCCACCAAAAGCATTAATGTGGGCTTCTGGGGATGCACCAGATTCACGCAGGCTATCACTGCTCATCTCCTCATTGAAGTAAGAAGCTTCTTCCATTGGGTTCTCAGTAAAGACCTGAAGGGGTGAGCAGTTATTATTATGCTCAATCACCATAGAAAGATCCATGGACATGGAGCTGCTATTGGACACCAAAATTGGATTTGAAGGGCTCAAGTAGTAGTTTCCATGGTGATGGTGGTGGTGGCCGGAAGTGGCAGGGATTAAGAGACTGCTACTACCACTGCTATAGCTACTCCCTTGAGGGTAACAGCTGATTAAACTATTGGCTTCATGATCAGGCCAAATCGTTGATGGGATTCCTAGGCTTAACGTGGATCCGGCTTCATGATCGTTGGGAATGGAATAGTTACCAAGCAACTGTGCCATGAAATCAGACTCCTCTGTGGAGAAGATTCCACTGAAAGAACTCCATTCCCCTTCTGCCAAAGCTTCAACATGCTCCATTCTTCTTTCTGTGACTCGGTGATTTTGAAAACCCTTGAGAAGAAGAGAAGAAAAACTGGAAAAAAATGGTTTTCTTCTAATCTTTCTTCTGCTTTTCTCTTCTGGGTATGAAGTGTATTTATACTTGGAAGAAGCTAAAGAATGTCGCATCAGTTTTGACTTAAAAATAATTGGAATTCATAAAATAATTTTATGATCATCTAAAAAATTCTATCTAACTCAGGAGAGAAAGGAAGGGATGTGGTCCAGTGAGATGGGCCCACTTAACAACTCAGCAAAATCATTAAAATATGAAGAATCCTTCAATGACCCTTAAACTTAAATTCTTAAGAATCATAATTTTAAGTTTTTTAAAAATGGAACAGAATAGAAGGGTATTAGGGCAATCATTGGATCAGAAATTGGTATGGTAAATTAATCACTTAATCAGAAATTTAATCAAGAAGAAAGATTAATAGTTAGAGAAGAATAGAAGAACGTGGGCGGAGTCTTCTTCAATATGATAAAATGAACTGAGCTCTAGCTGTTATAAAAGAGAGAGAGAGAGAGAGAGAGAGAGAGAGAGAGAGAGAGAGAGAGAGAGAGAGGGAGGAATAAAGAAGAAGAGTTAAGAAAGGACGGCGAGATCGTGGGAATGGAAGTATACAAAAACTAAACCGGAAGTGAAGTAGGCAGCAAATCTGCCGACCTCAGATCACTGTTCCCTCCAAGATGCTATGAACCCTAAGTTACCTAACAAATGTTGGTTAGTTTCCACTTATGATAGCTAAGGAACAATACCTTTTAGGATCTTCAATCGTGAACCTATTCAAAACCCACTTCATGTCCACAAACCTAGCTAGTTCTCATTCACTTGATTCATCTGGTCTTTCATATGGTCAGACCATTTATAGTAAACCAGACCACTTCCACTGGATCCGGTTTACAATGACAGCAGGATGATGGACCATCCATAAGTAATGGATCAATATCATAAATTGAGTGAATTATTGTTGAGTTTAAATCCATATTCTTCCATTCATCCAACATTTCTTGAAACATGGTAGGTCAGGTGTAGTTGAAATTTTGCCGACAAGTATACACCCTAAAGTCTCTAACTAGAGAGATTTGTGGCAGAATAGAGCTTTGAAAACCTAGGACTATGGTAGCAGGGTGAATGCCAATATGTGGACAATGAAAATGAAGAGACATGGACATACATGGGAAAGTATATTACTCAATCTGAATATGGTATTTTACGTGTAGTCAATTGGAATTTTTTTTTTTATTATTAATACTGAATAGTCATAATCATCAGATCACGCTTCCATGAAGTACAACTATGTATGTAGACCAAGTACCAGGCAACGATTTCTATTCTCCGCCGACTAGAAAACCATTTACTTTAATTTCATATTATTTTTGAATATTTTACATCAAAGTAGATGAATTTATTTATTTATTTATTGGAATATATGATATAATGATTTTTTTTTTTTTTTGATAAATTATAGTATGAGAAATTTGTCCTTGCAAAAACTTGAACAAACATTAATAACATGTAAACCAATTAATTGAATTAATTTTTGTCAAAAAGGCCTTCTTTTTTAGTTCTCAAAGGAGAGATTGATCCAATTATGAACTCCTCATCTCCCTCACCCCTTTTATTTTATGGAAAACTCTAATTATACTTAACTTAATAGTGACATATTGTATTTATTTACTTTTAGATAGAAATCTTATTAATTTATTTTTCATACATCGTATTTTATGTGGTTTCCAATGCCCAAGATCCTCTAATATTGACATGATGATGAGCTAATCGTGACGTTTCTAAAATCTTTTTTTTTCCCCCTTCTTAGAGGGAGACTGGAGCGAAGGCGGTGTTGGGTTTGTAATTTTCTTTACTAAATAATGCTACTTAAATTATGTCTGGACACTCGACGTCCATCAGATTTTTATTCCAAATACTGTTTAAAGCGCAATGATGGTTATCGATAAAGGGACTCCTTTTTTACCGTAGTAAAGGAAAACTCGGTCTAAAGATTATTAATAATAGGTAAGAAAGTTGCAATAAGTCGGCAAACATTTTTTTTTAGTGTAGAGGGCATCTCTAGACCAACATCAAGTTTTATCATATGTAATGTGACAAAGCAATTTCTATGTATGGATATCTAGGAAATGGTCTAGTTTTACCACATGTTATGTCCGTCTAAGTACATATTTGTATATTCCTTTGTTTTTAGGTGTTTATTTCTCCATGGAAAATTTTTCCATTTGGACAATTTTCTTTGTTTGAAACTTGAGATAAAAGCTAAGGACTTAGGAGTCTTCTTTTTATAATAGCTATATAATCTACCATGTGGTAGATATTTGTGCTAGTGTAAAGATACCCACTAGGCTTGTCAAATTAGAAAAAAATTCTCCCATAAAATAACGGGCAATCGTTTTGGTAAAATAAAGAGCAGAAAATGTTATCCATGACGGCAGTGTACTATCACCCTCTCATACGAGTTTTTTGTTTTCCTTTCTCTTTTCAATCCTAACCATTTGAAACCATCTAGATTATACCATTTCCTGTGCCACAATTGGAGTGGTGTGAGAGATCCCCCACACTAGCGTCATGGAAAACCCTATACCAAAAAAAATATATTATATTTTACTCTACACCCAACAAACACTACCCAGTGAAGAAGAGGAACCTGGTCAGATCTATACCCAAAAAAAAAATCCAGCTTAAGATTAACTGAGATCCTGAAACTAAACCCAAAAGCCTAGCTAGATGCCAGATGGAACCTATTCGTACATTTAAAACCTACAGAGTACAAAAGAAATCCAGCTGTAAGATCTGAAAATTTAAGATTCTAAATCAAAGATTTGAACCTAAATTTGGTCCAAAACTGTTGGACCAACTAATTTGTCCCACTTAATATTACTACTTCAATAAAAACACAGACCTCCCATCCCTTCTTCCTTCTCTCCGGCAACTCCGGCGATCTTAACGGTTTCATCCTCTCTCTCTCTCTCTCTCTCTCTCTCTCTCTCTCTCTCTATATATATATATATATATATATGGCGTGGAACAAAGATCTCCTCTTCTTTTATTTTCCTCTTTTATTTTTTTTTTTATTTCTGGTTGCAAGGAACTAATTGGGTTTTTATTTTTATTTTTGTAATAAATTATTTTTTGTCTTCAATATTCCTTCCAACGCCGGCCATTGCACGAACTCCAAAAACAGATAAAACCCATTAGAATTCAGAAACAGAATCAAATCTAGAAGGGGGCTCATCCCCGACAACGACAAAGAACTCCCAAACCCTAGAATCTCATTTGGCCATTTTTAATATAAATAATTTCATTTATTCTTCTTTGCATTAGAAATTTCAGTTGATCCCATTCCCTCCTGGCCTGCACGACGTGGATTTAAGTTATCTATTCTTATTTTCGCTTTATTTTTCTGTGTTAGAGCTGTTCTCGTCCATCCATGGCCTCCTCCTCCTCCTCATCCACCTTCTTCTCAGTGTAAACAAAACCCAATAAGACTCCATTTCTTGATTTTAAAAACTTTTAACGGATATAAACGAGGTTCTCATTAACAGTTTTTATTAGTTTTCACACTCTCACATACTACAATTGGACGCCTTAGATATTCTTATCATAATGGTGCCACGTGTGTAAACATTATACTGCATTTCGTTACCCAACCTCTTCCTCCCAAAATATAATTCCACGACATGAACAGAACCCCACGTCCACAGCCATTATGGTTTGGACAGAGGATCATATATCTCCTACGTGTCAATTTAGGACTGAAACCAACCTAATCCAACGATTCTAGAATTGACAGTGTTCAACTTGAAAGCCCTATGTATGATATCTTGAGATCAAGGTGATAAGTCACAATCACACACTATCTGACTGATGTGTAACTAAACTTTTCATTCCTAGCTATTTACTTTAGGGGTACATCTGTCCTATACATTTCGATCTAGACCCATCCATGTTGGTATTAGAATGGTTTTGAACTTATTTGATCCCATGACTGATCCTAAGTTTTAGAACCTTAGTCCTTTCTAAGGTCATAAACCCAACAATCACACACTATTCAACTAATGAGAAAGTAATTAAACTCTGCATTCCGAAGCATGCTCGAGCTTCAGGGTGGAGGCATGTTACATTGTGATAGTTAGAGTACCATACATCTTGCAAAGAATTGGATGTTTCATGCAGAGACAAAGCATATTGATGTGAGATTTCACAAGATCAGGGAGCTCGTGTTAGAAAGCAGTATTCACTTGAGAAAAATTCATACAAATCTCAATCCTGCAGACATGCTTAACAAGCCAGTTATTACAGAGAAGTTCAAGTCTTGTTTTGACTTGATTAATGTTACTCATTGTTGAAGATGAGGAAGCACCAAATATGTGCGGGTTTGTACCTCTGATGAGATACGAGGATGAAGACATCGACATGTTATCTTTACAGGAGGCTTGACAGAATTCAAGCCAAGGTGGAGATTGTTGGTGTACAATGTCTTGTATTCTCTCATAGTTTAATCCAGGGAGTATTGATGCAAGTGCCTCGACAGGCAGAACGGCGGTCCCCCGCTCTAATTTTTTATTCGAGGGTAGTTTTATACTTTCCGGATTAGGATTTTTCGCTATATATTTGTAGCGAGGTTTTCTTTCTCTGTAAGGCAAGCAATACTGAGAGGTGTGAGGAGGGCACTGCAACCCTATTCTCCATTAATAGTGAAGCAGGATCTCATCTCACAGAGGAAGTAGGAAATCTTGCCGAACCTTGTAAACCTGTGTACATTGTTTGTTCTTGTTTTTCCGTTATCTTTTGTATCGTTTTATGATTGTGTTTCTACAGAGACATCCTTCCTAAGTCATAAGTCCAACAAACGCATGACTGACATGAAACTAAACTTTTCATTACTGACCATGCCCGAATTCAGGAGTGTTTCTTAAGGTCATAAGCCTAACAATCAGCACTATCCAACTGATATGAAATTAAACTCCTCATTCCTGATCATGGAGCACATTCAATGCATTAATTTCCCCACGCTTTGAGCTATAAACCCCACATTGCCACTGCACAGACAATCCATTTGAAATTTGACGACATCCAACAAAAAACCCAACCTTCAAGGTGAAGAGACTCTTCCCAAGATTATAAATCCAGCAATCATACACTATCCGACCAATGTAGAACTAAACCCCTCATTCTTGGTACTAGAGTACACTCACTGCATCAAGAATTGCAAAATCAATAAAGAACCAAGTGGAATCAAAACCGGATCATTCCATTATTAAAGGGGACCGGATCATAGTTTTGGAACCGTTTAATAAAACGAGATGGTTCTGATTAATACCCTTTGTCAATCAATGGTAACAACACTTTCATCAAATTATAATCTTTCATAGAAGAAGGATTAAGGGCATCTTTAGGTCTTAATTGATAGATATTTGGGGATCGGACGGTGATGGTGTCAATAAATATGGATGATCCCTGTGGTCGAGCAGTAGCTAAACTTATTAATATGCGTAATGAAGAATAAACTGAAAGCTGTATTAATTAGGATTAAGAAAAAATTAAGGATCAACAATAGCGTGCCTAATCATAAATTATTTACAAAAGCTGAAAATATTAAGAAAACAAGCATGGATTTAATCAAAAAACGGCATGTCCTCAAGGTCTATCATTAGTAGAGGATCATGGTTTATTAATACAGTGTCCTTAAGAACCAGTAATTAGCCACTACCTCCTATTTTAAATAGAAAAATAAGATTAACAAGTCAAATCTTGCTTCCTCTCTCAAGCATATTTAGACATATTCAAACCCTATAATGATTCTCATGAATAAAAGAAAATTAAGGGGAAATGTCGATGATCAGTTTGTTGATAGTGATGTTTTTCCTTCTCCATGTGGTCCATCTAAACGAACAACTAAATGACTAAATTATGCATTCTAATGATAATTAAGCTATAGCAGTGAGCTCTCCACACTCCCAAGTCTAAATCATTTTTTAATTTCTTGTTTTCTTCATTAATCTTAAATGCATAAGTAATATGATAGCGGAGAAGAAGAAATAGACCAAGTTTAATTTCCTTCATCTACGATGAAGAAAGAAGCTACCGAGCCATCATATCTAACTCTTCATTGGACTAGGAAAGGATTTTTTTTTTTTTTTACTTCATACAATAAGGGTGCAAGTTAACTAATTCCGAAACTCCAAAAGTTACTCTTTCAAGAATACAATCATAGCTTCATATCACCTTGGATGAAGAGATTCTCTTTTGTATGGGAAATGACAAAAACTTTATCTATAAGAAATATGATCCCTTTGACATGAAGAAAAACCCTAATGTAATTGACATGTGAAACTGTAAATTTTACAAGAGTTTGCCTTAAATAGAACACAAATGTGTAGATGGGCAATCTCTTCTTGAGAAACAATAGAATTTTCATTAAGGATTCAATTATTGTACCATTTTTGTCTAGGGATTGGCAATGGAGTTTTTCAAATGATGAGATAATGGTGAATATTTATATAAATTTTTTATGATAAGTGCTAACTCAAGTCTTCCCTCCACCAACTACTTCACCAACTGCAGGTTTAAACAAACAGAAGGATCAAATATCTTTGAGCTTTACCATAAAATGGGAGTTTAGTGTCTGTGAGGGTTCAAAGTTCAAACCCTAATGTAGGTGGGACCGGCTAGGTAAAAAATTTGCACCATCAAATTTCCATTAACAAATAACAACAGAATAAACTAACTTACGTATCAAACCTTCAACGCGTTTTCTTGACAATATAATGATATATATAAAACATAGTTAAGACAAAATATATGATGGCTTTATTTCCTCACCCTCCCCCTTTGTTCTTAATTAGTATAAAAGGCAGTTACAGAGCTCTAATTGGATTGGATTAGAGTTTTTATTTTTCAATTGATTTTCATAAAAGAACTCCCTTAACTCTCCTAGGTTTGAAACTTCAAGCATCTCATCAAGGTCAAGGTAAGAAAGAATGTTAAATAGAGAGTGAATATGTGGGGAAGAAGAAGAGAATTAACTTCCCTAAAAATATGAAAATGATTAATGATAATATTGATAAATCTTGTTAAGTATTCTATATTAAAATTTAGAAATATCTTCCATTAGATTTGTTAGGTTTTAAAATTTTTTATATAAAGGAAAAAAAATTAAAAATTAAAATTTTTGAGCTGTGAGTTCACGTAGGGATCGATCGGGCCCTCTTTTATTAATTTTTTTTTAGTGAGGGCTAGGGTGGAATATAAATTTATAACTATAACCATAGCTTTCTTGAACATTTTCCACAAAAAGGAGGTCCAGTTTCTAGATGCCAGCTTGCTCATTTGGTTTAGTCTATCCACTTAAGACCTGAGTCCAAGACCCTGGCTTCACCTACTAACTGCTTTATTTCCCATATTCAATATAAAAAAAATATATACATAGAAAATAATAGGAAAGAATAATTAAACAGTTAGGGTTTATAAAAATAGGAATCATGCTCTCTTAGTGGGCTTGTTTGAAATAATGCCCAAATTGCAAATTTAATATCTCTTTCATCCAAACTGAATACCAAAAAGAACCATTTGTTTGTCAAAATAAAAGGGTCTCCAACCGGCTAGAAGGAAGGCATGGTCAGTGTGTGTCTGTTAAAATTCCTTCATTCTTAGTTATCAAAAATAAAAATAAAAAATTACTTCATTTTTATAATGATTTATTATTCTCCAAAACACTTCACGAACTACAACTAACGTTCCTGCAACATTGGATCTACCGAACATTGATTTTCAAGATAACATAATCATAATAAGTTAAACACTGAGTGACCGGGGTTGGACCGTTGTTAAGCACAATTTCATTGACTAATACAAACCAATAATCACACTAGAGTGGTAAACAAGAACAGTGAGCAGCCAAATACTAGCTAGGGAGACTTCAAAAGTTTTATTAATTGTTTACAGTTGGAGAAACATTGCAACCCTAAATTTTAATGTCTCAATCTTATGGAGTAGGGTTGGATCCTAGAAGTTTGGAAGACCTAGTGAGTTGAGCAGTTGACCCACTAGGCTACTTGAGAGAGCTGAGTCTCCAGAACAATGGATCTGGTTGAGATTCTGATATTGAGATTATCAATATCATTAGTATCTGTCTTAATATTTGATTTTGTATTAAGTTGTCTTAGATATGACCACTACATTAATTCTTGTAATTTTAAGATTTCAAGTTGTAGTAAGAAGAAGTCATTCATGTAAGTACTAATTAAAAGAAGTCATAAAAAAAAAAAACTACATAGTAGAAGTTTTCTTAGATATGACCACTGCATTAATTTTTGTATTTTTAAGATTTCAAGTTGTAATAAGAAGAAGTCATCATTCATGTAAATACTTAAACAGTACTACTTATAAAAAATCAACATATTAGAAGTTGTCTTAGATCTGACAGTGCATTAAGTTTTGTATTTTTAAGATTTCAAGTTGTAGTAGTAAGAATAAGTCATCATTCTCTTCTTTCTTTTTTTCATTAAAAGGTCATTTGTATTAAAGAAGAAAAATCAAAGAAAAAAAAAAGATACAAAAAGAAACTGTCTAGGCAAGACAGATACATGAAAGGAGTAATAAGAAAAAAAATCTACGTATTAGAATTTGTCTTGGATGTGACATTACATTAAATTTTTGTATTTGTAAGATTTCAAGCTGTAGTAAGGAATAAGTCATTCATCTAAATACTTGAAGAAGTTATAAAAAATCAACATATTAAGTTACTAAGATCTGATTGTACTGTTTCCAGCTAGTGGATGTAATACCTAACTATAAACTAAGATTGATGATATAAGTAAGATTTTATTTTCTTGAATATTGCTGATAAATGTTGACCAGTCTCAAGACTCTCAACAAGTCTAAGCTGAGTCACAGGTCCAAACTGGTAGCTTACACTACTTCCCCCTCCCCCCCTCCCCCCTCTTTTTTTCCTTGGTACACTATACTTGGGGAGGGAGTGAATAATAATTATACTCTTTCGATGTCTTAATTAAGCTGTACTGATAGCAGAAATCTTATGTTCTGGGATATATGGATAGAGAAATGAAATGAGGATTGGGGATTCACTTTACTGTAATGGCAAGAGTGAAAGTGTGTTTGAGAGAGAGCTACTAGGCTACTATGTTCTTCCTTTATCCTGTTTGGTCATCTCCAAGCTACACAAATTAATTTGGGGTTTATTTGTAGCCGGATCCAATACAAATTAATGTGTTGCATTTTAACATTAAATTAGAATTAGATAAGAATCACTTGACATTGATATTGAAGAGTTTGGATTAGGTTCTCATTGGAGAATCATTCTCAGATTGCATTCATGTGACAATCATACTCCATACCGATCTCATCACATCTTGGAATGCTTCCATTTTGAGACCAATTCAATGGTTTTAAAAGAGATAATTAATGCAGAAGTACACTTGTGAGTAGGAAGACTCGGAACCTTCCTTTTTGTGCCCCCCCCCCCCATCTATAGTAGTATTACTTGTTGGCACTTAAGACTTTTTGATATATTGTCCATATATATCATCATCTAGTCATATTTTGATTTTAAATTTGATCCAATATTACCACATATCAAAGTAATCCGTTAAGAATTGTTTGAAAACCTATCATCTCCCTAGGATTTGGATTGCTTGAGAAAGAGTAGGAAAATGCCAATGAAATTTAATACATGGTCATTCTAAACTATTCTCCATCTCTCCAATTGTGAACTCCTCGTGTCAAAACTTATGGATTGTGGCATCCCACACTATCAATCTGTTGATGTGGAATTAGAGATTCCCTTTTCCCCTCTTCTTTGTTTTGCTCTTTCGCATGGCTAATAGATGGTCTTCCCTATTTATCGACCTATCAAATATGCAAACTATAAGTCCACACAGTTAAAATTTTGTCTATGTGGGAATGGTTTCCTACACTTTTTGTGTGAAAATTTTTATCTATTTAAAAAATAAAAATAAGAATTAGAATTTTTTTTTTTTGGGATAAATTACAATTTATCTAATGATATTGGTGCTCAAACTTTCAAAAATCATTTTCGCTTATGTTGTAAAATGCTTTCAACCAAATGCATTTTGTTCCATAGTAGATCTTTGAAATGCATCAAGATCAATAGTTTCAAGATACAATTTAATAACTAAAAAGGTAAAAGGTGAGAAATCTATTCATACTAGGCATGAGATTAAGATGTGCCATAAAATCTGAAATGAAGTGTGTGGGCAACCCAAAAGGCACCCAAGGCATCAGATGGTCAAAACAGCCAAATTAGCGACTGTGTAGGAACAACTTCCTTGATGAACGCTATTGGGATAATTTTTCTTTGAATAAACCATTTTTAGTTAAAAGGTAATTATCATATCATAAAATATTATATGTTTTGACTTCTTAATTTATTTTACTTTCCCTTGATTCAGAAACAAATATTTGTCCCCTTGAGAACTCTCTTATTACACCTTCAAAAAGTCAATCTTTTAATCAATTGGAGTAGGTAATTTCATAAGAATTGATTGATGTTGATATTTTTAAAATCAATTTATAAGATAATATCAATGGAATTGTTTGGCTTCCATGTTTTGGTTGCAATTTATGCTCATGAAATTCCACTGTATGTTCTAGAACAAAATGTTTAGAACACTTAGGAGCAGCATTCATTGAACATAAATCCTTGTTAAGTACATTGTGACTGATCATTAATGATAGATTATAACACTGAATCTGCTCAGTCTAACAATTAGCCTGATTAGTTCTGTAATTATGATCATTGACTTCCATTGCATTATACTATATTTGGGTATCATGAGAAATGTTTGCTTTAGTTTCAAAGATAAACTTCATGTAATTAATTAAGAATAATATGATCATTGCGAATGTTGGTCCCTCTAATTATTGCGGTGGGAACCGTAATTATATGGTATATCCAATATTTTTCGTTAATTAATTCTCTAATTAAGTACCCGAGCGACGCCGCTCTACTTCCCATCCCACCAATGAGAAGTGATTTTCAACATTTTTAAAGTAATTTATAATTTTTTTTTTTGTTAGAACCTTTTTGCTTATATTGTTCATGAAATATGTCAAAGCTATTTATTTATGCTAATGTGAGATTATTCCACTAATTTGTTTTTGAATAAATCATTTCTAAACTTTAAAACTTTGACTTCTTGAATTCTTTTATTTTAATGTGCACTGCCTTGTGTTGTCTATATATGTTTGATTCGGGCAAAAAGTTCCTTTAAAGTCAACTTCATAATCAAATGGAATTGAGGAGCTCGAGTTCCCCTTCAATAATGTATCTTAAAATCATTCACAAAAACTGAAATAGTTGTGTTGAGAGTCTTGAGACTCTGTGGAGTGGAGCTGAGACTTCTTCTCTTTTGATGAAATGGAAAGACATAAAAATAAAAGAAAGAACAGCAAAATCAGAAACAGTGACATTCGTTGATTGAGGTTATTAGCAATCTCATTTTAAGCTAAGTTATTAGAATAAAGTTTTTCTTCACCGCATATGAAGAGTTAGGCCACCATATCATGGTCCTAAAACATTCTCTTATTTAAGAATGGTCCAACATAAGAATACCCTCCCTCCCCCCCCGGCCCGGGTTGTGTGGTACCCTCTCGTCCATCCAAAAGCCATGGTCTAGGGACTTCTCTTTCTAAAAAAAACTCGTCCAAATTATTAGACCTAAATTCTATGGTGGTCCAATCCAACACACTCAAGTGACATAAATAGAGGTGGGTTTTTTTTGGGGGGGGGGGGTGAGAACTGAATAGGGTTTTAGTTAATATGTATAAGTTTAAATGAGTGATATGATTGTGCTTATAGAATTCAGTATTATAGTGTCTTATATCAAATCATTGTTAGTGAAAGAAAAAAAAAATGGATTTCCTATTTATAATTTGAGGAAACCCAGAATGTGGTGATAAAAATGGAATAACTCGATTACTCCAAGGAAAACTTTTATTTTAAGAATTTGATTCCATGCATCCCCCCTCCTCCCCTAAGTGCCTTCTTGGTTCTTAGTCAACCCTCTTTGACATTATCTATTTCAGCATTTATTTTTTTTATTTTTTTATAATTTGACTTCTTTGGTTCTTCTAATTATGCCTTTGTCTATGTTATATTAAAGATTAAATATTTTTTCTTTCCACAAAGAGTCAAATCTTGTAACTAATTTGAGTGTGACCTCCTTTATATCCCCCCCCCCTCCTTTGCTCCTTTTTAAATAAGTTATGACATTCCTCTCATCCAATAAGCTAAATTAAAGCTTAAAGTAATATATTTATAGTATATGGTTGTGAAATTCCATTCCCTATTGTCTATTCTTTTGCATATTGATTTAAAAGATTTCATGAAAGACTGAGAAACTAGTTTAATGAAGCAAAGTCAATCATAACTATGTTCCAAAGAATTTTTCTCAAACTAGAAAAAGAAAATGAATAAATAAAAGGGTTGATACACTACTAGATTATCTATACTAAGTAACATATAAGGATGGCTCAATCCCTAAGAAATAAAAGTACTTTGGCAAAAGTGCCAATAAGTGAAGTATAAAAACATTTGCAGGCTCTTTAGTCCCCTAATCAATTTTTTTTTATAGGTTCTTCAACTGATTTTGTGTTATAGATCTTATGTGTGAGATTCCTACTGCATGTCATTACATTGCTCCACATTGATGCTCAAAGTGAAAGTGATTTTCTACCTTATCTGTCTTTGCAAATGGCAATCAGATTATAATTATGTAAATTACATAAATGATGCTTAAATATTTATCGATTTAGTCTTTTAGAGAGCATGTTGTAGGGTAATTTAGTTGACTAGAAATGTTAAAATAAGGAAAATATGATCACTTGAGGCTCCAAAGTGGTATAATAATTTGACAAGGGAACTATAGAGAGCATAAACAAAGAGGGTAAAAATAAGAAAAATGAGTTCATTTGAGGGTCTGATGTGAACCAAATATATATGATAGGATGGAAATAAGAATCTTATATGGAGGACCTCTCGGTAAATATTGATTGGTTTGAAAAATAGGTTCAATACAAAATTAATAAAGGCACTACAATATTGAAATCTCACTACTTTTGTCTTATATTTCTTAGAAGGTGGGAATAAGGGTGCACGATCAAGTAGGGATCCCAGCTCAGAGACGCATTCCAATACTGCCACTACCATTTTGTGTCATAGAAAAGATGAAGGTTAGATGGGTCGTATCACATGTCATTTTTTTTAATTTTTTTTTTTTGATATAAAGAAGAAAAAAAATGCTCCATGATAGTTTCATATCTATAATCCTATCTTAACCATAGTCAATTTTTTTTTTTTTTTGAGGTAGGAACCATAGTCAATTACTCTAACGGTTTAAATAGTTCGACAAAGAAACGCGTAAGTGGATAATGATGTGGAAAATGTCTACTAAATTTTAGCACTTGCAAAGCTACCAAATGATAGTTATAATGCACATCAGAAAGGATTTATATCCTGCCCATGATTAACTGGGATATCTTAAAATTAATCTAAGGGAAAAGAATAATTTGGATTAAGTTTTGGCAATCCGAAGAGAAAGAAGAGTTCCCTTCACCACTGGTGATGTCATTTTGTGCGAGACTACTGTCGCTACTGTCACCCCTATTGTACAATGTCAAAATTACCCTTCCACATGCTAATCAAAGGATCAGATCTGATTGGTGAGGAGATTCTCACTTTACCATGGGAGAAGAAAAACTTTCTCCAAAGTAAATATTAAGGGAAAACGGTAATTGCTTTGTGTCAAAAGAGTCTCAAAACTCAAACATCACAGGAGGCAGGGCTACTAAATGGAGTATACAAAAAGATTAATAAGTACAAAGGTTCTCAGCTACACCACAAATAAGTCAGATTGGATTGAATGATTTGAACTTGATCAGTGGAATGAAGCAATTTCATGCTAATAGGTTTAATGGCTCTGAATGGGCATTCTAGGGGCAGGGTTTTAAAACATGAAATTAGGATCCAACACGGCCAGGATCAGCCATCAGTGTTATAATGCTCTTTAGGGTTTTTCCATACAGGGAGGCAACCAGTTCAGGTCTATTTTTTCAGGTCAATTTTTTTTTTCAGAAATATATATATATATATATATCGACAGTTCATGAAGGAAAAAAAATACATGCCGGAGGTTCAAGAAGCGCAAAAATTCCATCAAACCATTTCTTTAATTAACTACAACAGTAGTAGCACATAAGAAACATGGAGAATGATGGCCAAGAGGAGCTTTTGTGATGATTGCAACATTGTGGATATTCAGCATCGCAAAAGGATATAGCTGAACAGTATTTCATCAAAAAATTCGATAACCAGGAGCACAAGAAAAAGGATTTCATCAACCTGAACGACACAAGCTTAAACAATAATCATTACTGCTCGTCATCAGGCAGGCTTTCACCAAGACTACGTTGCGCCAATCTGTAATACAATATGCCCATTGTCGCCATACATGCCCTGCAAACAACCATGCAAAATTAGTGTCAGCCAAAAAAAAATTCCTTTTATTTTTTTCAGTTATGGAAAGGGAGGATGCATGTCAAGAACCAAGACTAAAAAAATGCATCTTTTCGGGACACTGTGTTTGTGTTTGTGTTTGTGTTTGTGTTTGTGTTTGGGAGAGGTAATAAAACTAGAGAGGAATGCAAGTGATGTTTCCCTCTCTATACCCCAAAAGTTGTAAACATTCAGTCAAACAGGTTCCATCCAGGTGACAACCCAGGCCAAGAAGGGGGAAGAATGACTTAATCAGATGATCCTGATCATGCAATCAACCACTTTATTTAGGCAGAGTAAAAATCAAATTTTCTTTTGATCTCTAAGGACTATATAGTTTCAATCATCCAATGAGAGAACTTCGCCTAGAACCTCTAAGATCATGATACCAATCAAATGGTCATTCCAAACCATTCCTGCACGTGGCCAATGTGAAGCATTGAAACTATACTGGCAATCTTCCTATCCAGTCATTCTGATTTAAATTCTTGTTTCGTTATTGCTTATTTCATGGCAATATTAATTCGGAAATAAGACTAATCCAATAGCTCAAAATGAAACATATATTAAACTTTCAGCATGTCAAAAAAGATGTGCAAATTAAAGGGATTAAAAGAAAAGGAGAGGGTAAAAATACATGATTGCCATGACGAGGAGGATTTTTCTTGGATCCATCCTTGAAGGTCTTTGGTGACGCGAACGACCTTCTGGAACATCGTCTGAATTTGACATATCTTTACGTGGGGGTGCAGTTACTGGCAGGCTAGGTAGTGCTCTAGACCAAAAAGGTAGCAATGCTCTAAGAAACTTGTGACGGAAAGTACCTGCAATAGCAAATCTCATAAATATTTTCAAGTTTAATCAAATCACTGACTTTACAGAGGAGAATTGCCAAAAAGGGTACAAGAAGATGTCCAGACCACACAAAGATAGTGGTCGGTGGTGTTCCCAAACTTGTCATTACAGAGTTTATAAAAACAATAATTATTAGCCACAAATAGGGGCAGTGTTCCACTCACCTCTTCTCGAGTATTTCTTCTGGTTACCGTCTTCATCATCAGCAAAGTATGAAATTTCTGAATTTTGCCTGTCAACATTGTAAGCACCCTTTCTCGTTGTAGCTACAGGCTGCTTTTTAATAATACGGAGTACATCAGATTAAAGAATACCTAGGTGTTTACACACATAGAAGTAATAATATACGGACTTCAAATATAGATTTCTACACAGACAAGAATAAAAAAGCTGAGGCATTCATGAGAAATGAAGTTCACTACAAATCTCCACTTACACCAGCAGGGCTTGGAATTTTTATGAAGTTGGACTCATGATCAGATTTGAATTGACTTCCCACTGAACTCGGACCTTCTATCTCCACAATATCATCAGAAATATTTGACATGCTTGGGTTGCTTGAGGGATCCAAGGAATTCAGATTATTTTTCTCTTTGCCCCCAGTTACTGAGACTAGCGGATCTGAAGTAAAAGCAGGAGGAGGAACACGGGACTCAGCTGCAGGCAATGAAACAGGATGATTTCCGAACAGATTTTTTTCCAGGCCAGTCTGCATAACATCGATAAGAATTTACCCATAACAATTATTTTTGGGGGAGAGTAACAATAACAAGCCTCATTGACAAACTATATAAGCAACTACAATGTATGAACTACAACAAATTGCAGTAACTATAAAATCAGTCCCACAGGATGAATGGAAACTTTCCCTGAGAGAAAAACAGAATTGACTCTTTCATATTTCCTCAAAACCAAGAGTCCACATACAGTTATAGGGTTGATATCTTCAATCATTCTAGTGCTTCTTCTTTCCCTAAAAAATTCCCTGGATTCTTCCTTCCAAAATATCCAACAAATGGCATAAGGTAGGATTGATGCAGATTAATCACCAAAAAAGCTTATTTTATTAGGAATAAACCTAGGGTTGGGTTCCATACATGTTGGGCCTTTGATCCCATGTGTTTTGAGTGTAATAGACCACTTTTATGTGTATAAAAGGGGGGCTCTAAGATTGAGTACGGGATTACTAGTTAGTTTCCCTTTTTCATTAGTTTCCTTTTTAGTTGGGCTTTGATGGGGTTAATTAGTTTCTAATTTCAGTCATTAGTTAGTTTATAATTTCAGTTTTATTTAGTTTCATTTTTCATTAGTTTACAATTTCATTTTTTTAGTAACTACATGTTAGTAGTTTTAGTAACTCAGATTTAGTAACTTTTGAGTTGCTATTATTTGTAAGCACCCTGATGGGGACATCAAGGTGTACAGCCAAAGGAAGAAGAAGACCCAACCTTCTTTGTGGTTGGAGGATTAGAAGAAGGAAGAAGAAGAAAGAAGAAGAAAGAAGAAGAAACAGGCGGAAGAAGGGAGGCTCGATCCAGCCTTTCCAACGCTGGATCGAGTCCCTCTCCTTCCAAATTTTGTCCAAATCTTGTGGACCCCACTGCTGATGTGTTAACTTAGTAATTTTTTATTTCCTAATATCTAGTTTAGTTAGACTTTGAATTATGTAGGAAACTTCTTTAGTTCTTATTTATTTATTTTTTTTTAGAAACTTCTTTATTTTGAGAATATTCCCTAGTATTTACCTTCCCTTTTTTTTTTTAGTAACTAGTTTACTACTTATGTAAGGCCATTGGCCATGATGGGAATTAATGAATTTGAATTGAAAGCAGCCAATGATCAAACCTCCCCACCCCTCTCACGATTCTCTCTCTCTCAATCTCATTTTTCTCTCATTCTCTCTATCTCGTCCTCTCTTTCTCTCTCTCGGTTCTCTCTTCGCTCGCCTTCCTCCCTCTCCATTCTTCTAGCTTTCATTGTACCTGTTCCTGGTTATTAACATGACTGCTGCAGCTGGTGATTACCACTGGTTGAAAGTCATCTCTGTAGTATAAGGCTCCATCGGATTGCTGCTGAACACCTTCCTCAAAATCTGGGTTGCTTTCTTCCATTCTCAGACCTGGGCTGCAGGTAAGTAGAGGACTGAAACCTCCCCATTCCCCCATTGTCCCCTTATTAGTTGCTCCACCCTCTTCCATTAAAACCCTCCCCTTTTTAGCCATTGTTTAACCTTTATTTGCACCACTGTTTTACCTTAAATATTGCTGACTTTCTTATTACAAGTATGACTAGTTTTAGAGCATATAACATGAGACTTTTATCCATCTTTGGTGCTTAATAGGCTAGTGTCATAACCTAATTTTGCTAGCTGCCATGTTCCCTACCCCATGTTCCCCTATTGAAGCTTGAGTGAGTTTATGTGTTTTTCTTCCTAGACTATAATTGTTCATTGCTACTTTGTTCATTAGTCTCACTTTATTTTGCATGTAAATCTTGTTTGCTGAGCTTCCTTTATCCTGTCCAACCCAAGGCCCTTGATTTTACCCTACCTAGTCAGTTAATCTTGTAGGAAACCTAGTCACCTAGGAACCCCCTACATCATCTTGGTATTAGAGCATGGTTTTGTCTAGGTTTAGGGTAATTAGGTATTGCTGTCCCTTATTTACATGTCTTACCTTTTGAGGTCTAGTTTCCGTCACAATCTGTCCATAGTAGAATTTGAGTTAAGAGAGCGTTACCATAGATTAGAGGACACCCTTTTTTTCTTTAGATTGGCTGGGCCAAATAGCATTGGATACTATTCCCTCCAAAAGAACATACTTGAGAGGGAGATTTTTTACCTCAAGATTGAGAGGGCTAACTACCTGTCTCAATTGGAGATTCTGAGTAGACCTTGAGTCTTTGGTGGCAGCCGTACCTTGGCTGCCCATCTCCTTATGTCCACTCGTAGTGGTAGAGTATACAAGAACATGTCTGACCTTTCTAACACCCCCATCCAACCTGAGCAGTTTGGCTGAATTCATGAAAGCCATCCAAGCTACCCTCCAAGCTAGCCAAGCTATACAGGAGGCACAAGTTGCCCATCTCCAAACCCTCACCGCTAAGTTGGCTACCCTCGAGACAAGTGCCCAAACCCCTGATGGACGGTGAGGCCATTAACATAACTGGCATTGAGCCTAGGGACAGAGGCCCTAACCTTGAGGAAGTGAACGAGAATAACCACAATGATGGTTATGACCAGATAGGGGATAACTTCCAAGGCCTAGGGCATAGAAGAGGTCAGGGTAGGGGTCGAGGCCCACCACCAAGACACCAAACCCAATATGGAGATGATGAGGGTTATAAGCATCATGATAGGGGCTTTGATGTCAGACAGATGATTAAGGTAGATGCCCCTACCTAAGATGGTCAGATTGATAGTAGGATCCTTCTGGATTGGATCAAGCAGATGGATAGGTACTTCAATTTCTACAATATCCCAGAGGAAGTCCGCTACCGATTTGCTAAGTTCAAGCTCATTAGAGCTGCCCAAGACTTCTGGATAGACCTAGAGTACCAGGAGGACCACCTAGGACTTGAGCCAATCACCACCTGGGTAGAAATGCAAGAGAGGCTCAAGAGGGAATTTTTTCCTATCACTTATAGGCTCCAGTTGTTGAATGAAATGAATACCCTAAAGCAAGGAAAGTTGACTGTGACCGAATATATGAGCAAGTTCAATGAATTGAAAATTAGAAGCCATATTCGGGAGGATGTTGAGCAGACACTATCCAGATTCCTTACCGGGCTCAACTCCGAAATTCTGTCTCGTATGGCACCCCACCTGGTGCGAGACATTCCACAGGCCTTCAGGATAGCCCTTGAGGTGGAATCCTCCATAAGAACTTATTCTCAGAGAAAGAGCTTCCAAGCTGGGGAGTCCCAATTTAGAAAACCACCCCAAGGCTCAACTGGATTCCCAAAACCCCCTATTGCACCACAGCGTCAATTTGACAACAGAGGTAAAGGAATTTTGGGAGAAGCACCCAAGAGTAGTGGGCAACAACAGTGCTTCAAGTGTCGTGGGTTTGGTCACTTCTCCAAAGAGTGTCCCAATAGGAATCTTCATGTGAGAGAGCAGACTCCTGACCAAGGTGACCAAGAGGGTTTTCAAGACCATGAGTATGAGGACCATAGACCAGATGAGACCATATCTGATGAGGACACCGAGGAGGGCGGTGACCTCAAGCTCGGCATTATGCGATGCATGGTCTCACAACCTAGGAGTAGCGATGATTGGCGGCAAACTAATATTTTCATCACTTATACATGTTATAAGGGCAAGAACTGCCGTGTAGCCATAGGGAGCAGGAGTTGCATGAATGTTGTAACCAAGAGCGTTGTTGCTCGAATGGACCTTAAACTTGAACCCCACCCCTTATAAGGTTGTCTGGGTAGATCAATCCACCATCCCCGTTAATCTGAGGTGTCTAGTTCCCCTACACTTTGCATGATATGAGGATCAAGTGTGGTGTGATGTCCTAGAGATGGATGTTGCCCACATCATCCTAGGTAGACCCTAGTTGTATGACCGGGATGTCACCAATTACGGAAAGTCTAACACCTATGTCTTTGAGTTCAAAGGGAAGAAAATCAGACTAATCCTCAGTGCCCCTAGGAAGTTAGGTTCCAGAACACAAGGGAAGTACATCCAAACACACCCCCACTAAAACACTCAACATTTTAAATCAACAACAATTTGAAGGAGTGTCAAGAGTCGGGTGATTTATGCTCTAGTTGCCATACAGAGTAATGCCGATAGGTCACGCTTATTCACTGAGGCGCCTAGAGAAGTACAACCCTTGTTGAGAAAATTCGAGAGGTTATTCCTTGAGGAACTACTTGATGGGTTACCGCCTATACATGACATCCAGCACGCTATTAACCTAGTTCCAAAATCCTCACTCCCGAATTTACCCCATTACCGATTGAATCCCAAAGAGCACGCCGAACTCAAGCGGCAGGTGGATAAACTGTTACATAAGGGATTCATTAGGGAAAGCCTTAGCCCTAGTGTTGTACCTGCCTTGCTCACGCCAAAGAAAGATGGCACCTGGTGTATGTGTGTTGATAGTAGGGCCATCAATAAGATCGCCATCAAGTATAGGTTCCCTATCCCTAGGCTTGATGACATGTTGGATATGATGGCCAACTCTTCGATCTTTTCGAAGATTGATCTCAAGAGCGGATACCACCAAATTAAGGTTAGGCCTGGAGACGAGTGGAAGACAGCCTTCAAGACGAAGGATGGCCTCTTTGAGTGATTAGTCATGCCTTTTGGTTTGTCAAATGCACCTAGCACCTTCATGAGGATAATGAATCAAGTGCTTCAACCATTCATTGGCAAGTTCCTAGTGGTTTACTTTGATGACATCCTCATCTATAGTAAGACCCCGTCTTCCCACTTGGATCACTTACAGCAGGTTTTTCATGTGCTCTTACAAGAGAAACTCTATGTCAACTTCAAGAAGTGCACCTTCATAAGTGATCAAGTCATCTTCATAGGATTTGTTGTATTAACTCAAGGAGTGTTTGCTGACCCTAAGAAAGTGTGAGCGATTATAGAGTGGCCTGAGCCAACTAATGTCCATAAGGTACGAAGCTTTCATGGCTTAGCCACTTTCTACAGGAGGTTCATCTACCAGTTTAGTTCCTTTAAGTCTACTATCACCGATTGCATGAAAAAGGAGTTTCAATGGACTAAGAGTGCTACGAAGGCCTTTAATGAGATTAAAAAGCTTATGACTGAAGCTCTAGTCCTGCACCTCCCAGATTTCTCTACAGTCTTCAAAGTGAATTGCGATGCATCTGGTACTGGAATAGATGGTGTCCTAGGACAAGAGGGCCACCCTGTTGCCTATTTTAGTAAGAAACTTAATGAAGCTAAGCAACGATATTCCACATACGACAAGAATTCTATACGGTTGTCCAATCATTGAATTATTGACGACATTACCTTTTACCGCAAGAATTCGTGCTATTCTCTGACCACCAGGCTCCGAGATACCTGAGTGCCGAAAAGAAACTTAACCAGAGACGTGCCAAATGGGTTGAGTTTCTCCAAGAGTACCATTTTGTACTCAAGCACAGACCTGGTGTCGAGAACACTCCTGCAGATGCACTGAGCCGGGTGAACATGTTCCTCAGTTGCACCAATGCTAGGAGTCGGGCTACTGTGTTACTCCATGCAATGAGTGTAAAGGTTGTAGGGTTCGAGCGAGTCAAGGACCAATACCCCATCTGTCCTGATTTTAGTGAGCCGATCACTTCCTGGAGTAAAGGCAACCCGGTCAACCGCTTGGACTACCTACTTAGGGAGCGCTTCCTTTTTAAAGGAAGCAAGTTATGCATTCCTAAGACTTCACTCCGAGATTTCCTGATCTGAGAATTGCATGCTGGGGGAGTCGCTGGCCATTTCAGTCGAGATAAGACCATCACCCTCGTTGAGGACCGATTCTTTTGGCCAGGACTGAAGAGGGATGTTGCTAGAGTTGTGAGTCAGTGTAGGACATGCCAAACTGCCAAACAACAAAAGCAGAATACCGGTTTGTACACTCCCCTACCCATTCCCCACGCCCCTTGGCAAGACCTTAGCATGGATTATGTGCTTAGTCTGCCAAAAACTTTGAGAGGCCATGATTCAGTTTATGTGGTTGTAGACTGCTTCTTGAAGATGGCCTATTTCATCCTATGCTCTAAGACCTCTGATGCATCCGTAGTAGCCAAACTTTCATTAATGAGGTTGTCAAGTACCATGGGTTACCCCTCACCATAGTGTCCGATAGGGATGTTAAGTTCACCAGTCATTTTTGGAGGACCCTATGGCGGATGATGGGCAAGAAGCTCCGTTTCTCCTCTGCTTTCCACCCTCAGACCGATGGCCAGACCGAGGTTGTCAATAGGAGCTTAGGAAATTTATTGCATTGCCTCATAGGAGAACACCTTACCAATTGGGATCGAGTCCTTAGCCAGGCCGAGTTTGCATACAATAGCTCTAAGAACCGTACCACTGGTCTGTCCCCCTTTGAGATCTGTTCAAGATACCAACCCCGGGCACCCATAGACCTTATCCCAATCGTGTCTAGTTCCAGGACCTCCCAGTCAGCCGAGTCTTTTGCTCAGCATATACATGATTTGCATGTAGGTATAAGAAGACAGATAACACTAAGCAACGAGCAATATAAGTCGAAGGCAAATGTGCACAGAAGGCTACAAGAGTTTCAAGAGGGCGATATGGTGATGGTTAGAATTAAGCCGCAACGCTTTGTTAGGGGAAAAGCGAGCAAGCTGCATGCTCGTAGCACAAGTCCGTTCAAAGTACTCAAGAGGATAGGTGCCAATGCGTATGTTCTTGATCTGCCAGCTAGTATAGAAATCAGTAATATTTTCAATGTTGAAGACCTTGTCCCATACTATGGTACCTCTACCATTACCCCTTTTTATCCTGATGACTTTGAGGACTTCCCCTTCACCATTGATGAGACTACTGAACCAAACCAACCACTTCCCCCCACCTCATTACCACCTATGCCTATGGTCGCAAGGACTAAAGAAGTTGAGAAAATCCTTGATGAGAAGATTGTGTCCACACACACTGGAGGTTCTAGAGAGTTCTTGGTCAAGTGGAGTGGACATCTGAAAATTGACAACACCTGGATCACAATGCAAGAAATCCAACAACTCAACTCAAACCTGCTTGAATATTACATGAGCTTTAATTCACCGGAGGTGAATTCTTCCAAGCTGGGGAGAGTTGATGGGGACATCAAGGTGTACAGCCGAAGGAAGAAGAAGACCAAATCTTCTTTGTGGTTGAAGGATTAGAAGAAGGAAGAAGAAGAAGAAACAGGCGGAAGAGAGGGAGGCTCGATCCAGCCTTTCTAGCGCTGGATCAAGTCCTTCTCCTTCCCAATTTTGTCCAAATCTTGTGGACCCCACCTGCTGATGTGTCAACTTAGTAATTTTTTATTTCCTAATATCTAGTTTAGTTAGACTTTGAATTACGTAGAAACCACTTTAGTTCTTTTTTTTTTTATAGAAACTTCTTTATTCTGAGAATATTCCCAAGGATTTACCTTCCCTTTTTTTTTTTCTAGTAACTAGTTTACTACTTATGCAAGGCCATTGGCCACGATGGGAATTAATGAATTTGAATTGAAAGCAACCAATGAGCAAACCTCCCCACCCCTCTCACGATTCTCTCTCAATCTCGTTTTTCTCTCATTCTCTCTATCTCGTCCTCTTTCTCTCTCTCAGTTCTCTCTTCTCTCACCTCCCTCCCTCTCCATTCTTCTATCTTTCATTGTACCTGTTCCTGGTTATTAACATGACTGTTGCAGCTGCTGATTACTACTGGTTGAAGGTCATCTCCGTTGTATAAGGCTCCATCGGATTGCTGCTGAACACCTTCCTCAAAATCTGGGTTGCTTTCTTCTATTCTCAGACCTGGGCTACAGGTAAGTAGAGGACTGAAACCTCCCCATTCCCCCATTGTCCCCCTATTAGTTGCTCCACCCTCTTCCATTAAAACCCTCCCCTTTTTAGCCATTGTTTATCCTTTATTTGCACAATTGTTTTACCTTAAATATTGTTGACTTACTTATTACAAGTATGACTGGTTTAGAGCATATAACATGTGACTTTTATCTATCTTTGGTGCTTAATAGGCTAGTGTCATAACCTAATTTTGCTTGCTGTCATGTTCCCTTATTGAAGCTTGAGTGAGTTTATGTGTTTTTCTTCCTAGACTATTATTGCTCATTGCTACTTTGTTCATTAGTCTCACTTTATTTTGCATGTTAATCTTGTTTTTTGAGCTTCCTTTATCCTGTCCAACCCAAGGCCCTTGAGTTTACCCTACCTAGTTAGTTAATCTTGTAGGAAACCTAGTCACCTAAGAACCCCCTACATCACACCCCCCATCATTATAAATAAAGAAGGGTTGCTACTGATGCCCATCATTTTAATTTTGAAAAAAAGAATTTACTGTTGGTCGCTGCCATGCATCTACTGCATTTTCTGTCTGATCATAGAACAAGGGGCTGGTGTTTGATCTAGTTGACACTCTGTTGTGAGAAGTCCGGGTGGATCTTATTATTTTCTGGTTTTCTTTATTGGTTATCTTCTCCAACAGCACAGGTAAGTGATCTAACTACTCTGCAAAATTTCTAGGTTGATTTCTTTGTTCTTCTCCCTATAGGCTATAGTTTTTAAGGCGGTAAGGTGATAGAGACGTTTGAGGGTCTTTCAGAACGCCTTAGCGATAAGGCGGGCATAAAGCGTCGCCTTATCGACTAAAGCTTTCTTCTGTAATTTTTTTATAAAACCAATCTATTTGGCTCAAATCCTAGTTGAATCCTATTACTCATATGTTAAATATTTGGCTCAAATCCTAGTTGAATCCTATTACTCATATGTTAAATAAATATTAAAGGTTCATATTCATACCAATATAAGATATTCACCAAGAAAACAAATCAATAAAGTGAATAAACTAAGTTCATCTTCATCAATCATCAATCATCATAACATATTAACATATAATACAAATACATAATTATGAAACAAAATTTTAAATATAAAGAAAAGAAGACATAAAAAATACAATATACTTACCTCTATGATGCCAAAATGAGTGTCTAAGCCCTAAAGTCATCCACTATATTTCTACTCCTGTTAAAGAAGGATAAAGCTCACCGCTACCGGAGCAAGCTCACTGCTGCCGGAGCAAAATGGTTGCCTGGATCAGTGGTTCTTCCTTGTTCCTTGATTCCTTCTCAAAGCCCTTTCTTAGAACCCTTGAAAAAATCCAAACCCTGTTTGTGAATCGTGTTTTTATTTTGTTTGTTTTGGTTATTTTTGGTGGAGTAAAGCTGATCCCATAAATTTCAAGTGTTAACAAAACCATACACCTACCAATAAAAAATCTATATTTGGAATCTTCATCAAGTAATTTTAAAATGTGTTTAAAAAAAAAAAA
>NC_056559.1:8154506-8170201 GCF_013358625.1 Macadamia integrifolia
CTCATATTATGATGCATCCCTCGGGCTAAGTAGAGAAACCTACCTGTGAGTCTCTCTCTAGCTTTATTCCCTTTCTTTTACTTTATTTTTATTTCAGCATTTTTTTTCTTTTATTTATTTATTTATTTTTTTTAATTGCGTGGGTTGTTTATTTTCAGTTATTTATTTATTTAATTTTAATTGCGTGGCTTGCGTCTTTAAATTCTTAGATGACGAATGGTTAGGACGTTATTTTTAGGACTGTAATTAGAATTAGATCACAACCATTAATCAGTTCACTTTCGCATTATTAAAAGAAATAAAAAATAAAGTGACTGCTCTCCCTGTGTTCGACTCGTAGCTACACTGATCCGTACGCTTGCAGTTACATTTTAAATCTCAAACAAGGAACAAAAAATATTAAATCAACTTGAAGAGGAATTAACTCTGGAAGAAATCATGTGGCACCAGAAGTTGCACTTAATATAGCTCTAGAGTGGCGACAAAAACTCCTCTTTCTTTAACGCCACTACCTTTCAGCTCTGGCAGTAGAACCAAATTCTCAAGTTAAAATTGGCAATGGGTGAATGGTCCAACTCCAAAGATGGAGTTTATGAGGAGCTCTTGAATCATTTCTTGGGGGCGATCTCTTCCCAGCCAATGGATATGTTTGTTCTTCACCAAGTTCTGGACACTATTCAACCGATTATCATTGTAGATCTGAATGAAAGTCTTTGTGCTCTTCCATCAATAGAGGAAATACTCAATGCTCTCTCAGCCATGGGGCCTCTCAAATCACCAGAACCTGATGGGTTTCCTTGTCTGTTCTACCAGCACTTCTGGGACGAAGTGTTCTCCTTTGCTTCCCTGCGCCAGTGTGGTGAGGTAGTGGAAAGTTGGGAGCACTCGGGCGCACACCCCAAGGTGCTCTCAGCAGTCCACTGCCTCACCGCACTAGTGTGTGGAGGCAAAGGATCCTTAGGAAATCACCAAAGACGATCTCTTTCATTTTTTCACAAAATTTTTCACCACAGGCCTTCTCCATAAAGAAGTGAACAAGACCTTCGTGTGCCTAATTCCAAAAGTTCCTACTCTAGAGAAGGTCGAGCAATTCCGCCCGATCAGCTTGTGCAACGTTGCAGTGAAGGTAATTTCTAAGATCATGACAGAAAGGCTCAAGAATGCTCTCCAAGGTATCATCTCTCCCTTCCGATAATGTTTATCTTGCTCACGAGCTCTTTCATTACATCAAGGACCGAACCTGAGAAAAAAAAAATTCTTGCCCTTAAGCTTGACATGAAAAAATCTTTTGATAGGCTTGATTGGGACTTCATTAGAGCAACTAGGCTTTTGTGACAAATGGATGGATTTATTTATGGAAAGCATTTGTTCTCTCTTATACCTTGTTAGTTAATGGTTATAAGAGGGGTTCTTTCATCCCTACCAGGGGCATTCGCCAAGGTGACCCTCTATCACCCTTCATCTTCATAATTTGCTCTCAGGTACTCAGCTCTACTATTTGAGCAGCTGAATCTGCAGGTTTGACCCAAGGCATTAGCATTCGCAACCATGCTCCTACAATATCTCACCGACTCTTTGCATATGACTGCATTCTCTTTTCCGAAGTTAAATTGAATGAGGTGACCAATTTGAAGACATGCTTGGACTATTAGTGCAAAGCCGGTGGTCAAGAGATTAACCTGAAGAAATCTATGATCACCTTCAATCCCAACACTCCCCCTCGCTTCAAACGTTGGTTCTCCCGTATCCTCAAGGTGCCTTATGGAGATGGTCCCTCGAAGTATCTAGACCTTCCAGCGGAGATCAGAATTTCAAAGCTGCTACATTTTGTGAGATTAACACCAAGATAAATAACAAGATTCAAGGATGGATGAACAAACTTCTCTCACATGCAGGTTGGGAGGTCTTAATAAACTATGTGGCTTGTTCAATGAGCAACTACGCTACATCCCACTTTTCTCTCCCAGTGTCGCTCCATAACTTCATTCGAAAGAGCTTCTGCAACTTCTATTGGGGACAAAAGGACTCGGAACAGATGGATCTCTTGGTCGAGATTATGCAAATCCAAAGAGCAAGGAGGGTTAGGATTCTGAGATCCAATTCTTCAAATCGTGCTCTTCTATCTAAAGTTGCATGGAGATTACTACGACAAACCGGACACCTTATGGGCTCAATTCTTCAAGGCCATCTACAACCCTAACAATGACTTTCTTCATGCCCCTCCAGGAAACAAGCCATCTTGGGCTCGGAAGAGTATACTAGCTGGCTGAAAGGTTCTCTTGAGTGGTCTCTTATGGGATGTTGGTACTGGCGAGAATATTGACATAAAAGACAACAACTGGATCCCCTCTACTCCAAATTTCCAGCCCAGTTCCCCTTCACTCTATCTTCAAATTAAATGTCTCAACTGTTGCAGATTTGATCGACCAGGCAAATAGACGATGGAATGAAAGGTTACTAGATCATATCTTCCACCCATAGGATAAAAAGGATATTATGAAGATTAATCTGAGCATCTTTCCAAGGGTAAATCGCCTTATTTGGGGTGTTTCTCGCGATGGTCAATTCTCTACCAAGTCTGCATACCATCATCTCTCAAATTAGTGAGATCATCACACTTCTTCTCAGCCATCAACTTCTCGCCGCCACAACTGGGATCTCATTCCTTGTAAAGTCTGGAAACACATCTGGAACTACAAGACCCTCCCAAAAATCAAATCGTTTCTATGGCGTCTATGTGCTCAAGGCCTTGCCTCAGGATAAGAGTTGCATCGTCGTCAGTTTAAAGTGGATCCAAGTTGTAAACAATGTGGTTGCCCCATTGAATCCAATGATCACTTTCCATCGGAATGCCTCTTCACTAGAGCTAGCTACTTGGTTTGGTAGCTCTCTCTCATACATCGTCCCTAACTCTGGCCCCCCAAAATTCATTGACTTGTTGGAGAGCTGGGACCGTATTAACTTCCCCTCTAAACAGAGAGCTTCCGAAGTGCTTAGCTTATGCTCTTTTGTGTGTTGGTACTTATGGATTGCAAGAAACGATCTATTCGTCAATGATAAAGTCTGCACTCCAGAGGATTTTTTACTAGAGTGCATCTGGCACACACAGAATTCTGGGTGGCATGCAAGAATTTGGGGTCGGATACATCCTCTTATTCCCTGGCAACATCCCAGATTCCACCGCCCCATTGGTTCCCTTCCCTTGTTGGTATTTGTAAAGTGAACAGCAATGCTGCTCTTCTGACCAACACTGCCTCCGGAGGCTTGGGTACCATCATACGTGATCACTCTGGTACTATTTTATTAGCATGCTATGAGCCCTTCCACTTCTCATAATTCTTCTTGGGGAAGCGTTTCTTGTCCGCTGACTCCGCTCTAGTATCCAACATCCTAATCGAGTCTGACAACGCGAAGCTCATCAGCATTCTAACTCTGGCAGCCATGCCCTACGGTTCTGTGTGTGATATTCAGACACTTGTATCCCACTGTGCTAATTGGGTTTTCTCTCACATTCCGAGAGATGCTAACTATGTCGCACACTCTTTAGCCCGAAATGCTCTGTTTCTGGCAAAGAAGACAGTTTAGACTATTTCCACTCCTTAGCTTCCTGATCTTTGTAATCAGGATGCCACGAGCTCATCTTGCATTTTTATTGAATAAATCTCTTTTTACCAAAAAAAAGTGAAGGTCCGAAACCTATTTGACATTGTTCCAAAAGTCTCATTCAATCACCAAAAGTGGTGGATGAAGAGAAGAGACTCATTGTCAGTGAAAGAAAACTAAGTCTCTCGATCAACTCCCTGTATGCGGAAAATTAGGAGTCTTGATATATGGCTTTGGGATAATACATATTTTCTTCTACAAATGTTCTTATAAACACTCTTAATGGTAACATGGAAGGATATTTGTGAAAGCAAAAACAAACGTGTTGCCACAAAACCATATGTCATGAAGCTTTCATGCACGGGGAGCTTATTCGGACTCAAAAATCTGGTCCTTTGCTTTATGGAAAATATAAAAGACGTTGATAAAAGAGCTTAAGTTGTGGTTGAATTTGATGGCAGACTAGAAAAGCCTTTTCAAAAAATGTAGGTGGGTAACGTTAAATTGAGGAGTCCATTTATTGTGTGTGTGTGGGGGGGGGGTAAATATTTATTTTAGATGAAATAAAGGTTTCTAAAGGACCAAAAGGATTGTCCCTTAATATATGAAAGAGGAAATTTTCGTTATGGTATCGATATGATTACAGGCTCAGTGTAACAAACCTAGGTTACACCAAATAACCCTAACAATTGGTACAAGGGCATTTACACCAATATTTTATGGTTTTAATGATTTTTCAATTATAATGTTAGTAATAGGGGTGTCAAGTGGTTGGTATGGTTTGATTTTGATTTTTTTTTTAATCTTCCCTAATGTTTTGCATGCATTAGGTCTGATAATGTGTTCATTTCGCAAAACCTATAGATATCAGTCCAATCAGATTCGATCTATTATCGGTTTCTTTTTATCACCCCTTACCGGTCTATAATCAATTTGGTATCCATAATTTTATATATAAAAAGCAAAATAAGTATAAAAACATATTGAATTTTATCGGGTTGATCAGGTTTTCAAAATTGTATCCATTTTTTTTTTGTCCAATCGGCCGGTCTAGTCGGTTTTGAAATTTTAAAAGTTTCTAATAATGAACAATAAGGAATTGATCAGTCAATTTCAATTTAGTTTGATCGGATTCAGGCCGTTCAATCAGTCCAATTTCATTTTTTGCACACCTATGTCACGCCTTACCACCAAAGGCTTATGGACCAAGCTCACTAACCCATGGACTTTGTTCATCAGGCTAAGCAAGATTTGTTTTTTAGAACATTTTACCAATGTGCAAGAGATATAGATGCTTATAGAGAAAGTTCATTGTGACTTAGTTTATTGAGCTAAGCAATGTTTATGTTTCAGAGCTTTCTACCAAAGTGCAAGAGGTAAGATACTTATAGATAGTCCATTTTGACTCAGTTTGTTGAGCTAAGTAATGTTTAGTTTCTAGAATTTCCTACCAAAGTGCAAGAGGTATAGATAGAGGAAGTCCATTGTATATACCATCACATTATGTGCGGGGAGGGAGTTTAAGAGATTTCTAGAGAAACCTCTAAAAGGAAGTAAGGATTTAGAAGTTATATGTACATAGCTATAGTAGTGGGAGAATTCTAGAGTCTTCTATTAAAGAGATGGAAAGTTTCTAGTTTTTCTTTTATTTATTTATTAATTTATAGTTGAAATTTTTTAGTTTCCTTGACAGATATTTTTAACCATTCAAGGGAGGAATGAGGATAAGTGTAATCTTCCTAAACATTTTTATTTTTTATTTTTTTGTAACATGAGGTGCTTACAAATAGAGGTAGCGTCATCTGGCCAAGGCATCCACCAAGCATTCAAGACTTGTACCTAAGCCCCGTAATGCAATACAACTCTCATTCTCCCATACTCTCTAATAATTTTTCTTTAAGTTCACTTTCTAAGTCCCTTAAGGTGTACAAAGACGTTCTTAATTCAGGAGGGGTGCTAAGTACCAACAAGTCTGGCTTAGGAGAAGACTAAGGTCAAGTCACCTAGCTGGTAATGTAACACGTTAACAAATTGACTGTTGTAGTGCTCAACAATGGAAAGCGATTGCTACCAACATATTCAGAAGTCTCATTTATGTCAAATACGTTGATATGATAAATAATCCTATCATTGAGGTACATAATATGACAACTCTACAGCCCTTTTAGGCATGGCAAATAACTGACTATTTGATGACAGGAGATCATATTGAAGGATGCGTCAGGCGTCAAGACTATTCTTGTTGGAGCAAAGCATGCACAAAGGAGGGGATGAGTTTTGAAGGAGATTTGGATGAACTCAGAGATGGTCCAGAAACTCTCTTTTGATCGAGATAACTTTTGCTAGCCCTTAAGTGTGGCACCTATCTTTTTGTCTATATATGAAACTCTGCAACAGGTTTACTTGTAGATATATTCCACAGTCGAGTCAAGTGCTCCATTTTGTTTCCCTAGTTAGGAAAACTATCACTACCACTACTATTAGTACCACTAACTCCCTTTCTAATCATGTAAACATTTTCTGAGGAATGATTCATTTTTCTGTTTTTGATTAAAAAAAAAATGCTTCAATTTAGTGGCGGTTGATTCTTTTACAAAATTCATAAAGGCAACATCACACACACGTGCAAAATTTTTAAAGAATAATATCAGTTGCCAATACAGCTTCCCCAACAAAATAATCACTACTACTAATAAATTCAAATGAGAGGATGCTAGTTAAAATAATGTGATTTGCCAACCTTACAGGTCGGTCACTACCCTCTTCGAACAAATCACGTGGGATAATATCGGAATCTTATGAAACGTGAGGAGTAAAAAATAAAAAGGAAATTTTTTTTTATCCACAATAGGGCATTATAGGGACCAACAAAGAGCCAATAAATGTCTATCTCAGTAGTAGGCAGCTAGACACTTGGGTCTAGCTAAGTCCAAGAAGATCAGTGGTTTACACCCCTCCTCTCCTTCCCACTCTCACTCTTTTGCCTCTCACTCTTTTGATATAATAGTAGTAGTTTAATTAATAGATAGTAATAAATGCGGTCAAATGGGGGAGATAAAATTTCTTTTTTCATTCCTAATATACTCTCTAGATAAACACAAATATTTACTATGAGGTAGATAAGATGGGAATAAAATTTTGTGAACAGGTACAAATACATACTCATATGCCAAATTTCAAGCTCAAATAGAGTGACAATAAATAATATTAAAAATTTAAGGCTACTAAGAGAGTACATGAATCATAGAGATTATCGATTCCATGGAAATACATCGGAGAATATACTATTAAAAAGAAGGATAGATGATCGGATCTAGACATAAAATTTGATACATGATTAATCCAAGCTATCTCGTGAAGTTATCACATCACCCTTTCAAAGGTAAAAAATTGGACGCAGGTTAGAGATGCCTTCCCCCTCCCCCTTCCCTTTTTTTTTTTTTTTTGGATAAAATAACTTATATTCATTGAAGTGAGCAAAACTCTTAGTTATCATATTATAAGACTTTGTCAACCACAGGATGGAGTTTGGCCAAATTGTCTTGCTCGAAATGAACATGACCGTCCTGACTGGGGAGTCTGCAACAGTATCAATCTCCCTAAAAATAAATTGAAAATTACATTCCAACAAATACGTAACTAAATTGAAAATATTCTCAATCACTAGCTGAAAAGATAATTGCACCAATAATTTTCACATCCGTGATGTCAAACTACCCAGTCAAGGAGTGAGGTCCCAAGGTGGAGAAGATGAACATGCAACTCTCTCTCTTTCTCCAGTTTTAACCGATGTTCTACTACACCCGCAGTCACCATCACACCAAGAGGTGTCAAAATCGTCTACAATGAGGCGGTGAGGTGTTATGAGTATCCAACGGAAGAGGTACATCGTTGAACCCTCGTAATCGATGGATGCTCATTGCACCTCACCGCTCATGTGGATAATATAGACTCTGCCAAGAGGCGCCTCCTTCGTTGTAAGGTTCACGAGGGCGTTTTTGGATTTTTCTTGTTTTTGGGACGAGGCTCAAGAGGTACACAGCATCTAATAGTGTTCTAATCAAGCAGACGTTTTCACGAGAAAGATTCCAATCGAACTGTGCTGACAGACCATTGAACTTCCTCGTGCTTCAGGGTTGTTACTTAAAAAAAAAAAAAAGGGTTGTCAGTTCGCATATCTTCGTCCCAAAGGAATCGTTTCGCCAATCGGTTGGGCTGTTCTTCACTTGGTGAAGGGTTCTTCCCTTCGGGAATCTTGATTCGTAAGTCTTTAGTGGAAGCATCGGAGTATCAGACAAGTTAAAGAGAGAGAGAGAGAGAGAGAGAGAGAGAGAGAGAGCGAGCGAGAGATTTGAGAACTGTGATACGAAGGTCTGGTAAAAATGGCGATCTTTTATCAATCCTCTCGTCTCTTCTCCGTAATCATATTTGTTACTTTCTTCTTCTCCTTCGCATTCGCCGAGGTTCGTTCTTCAGAGATCCGTTCCGACGATCGATCCATTATTCCTTTCGATGAGTTTGGATTCACCAACACTGGTCGCCTCGAACTCAGCGTCTCCCAAATTTCACTCTCTAACCCCAGTCCCGAACTCGATCTCCAACAAATTGGGTTCTTCCTCAGCACCAGAGATTCCTGGATCCATGTCCTTCAACAGATCCAGGATTTGGACATCACTTGTGCTCTCCAATCCGATCTCGTCCAGGTTGTCTACACCTTTGATCATCTCAAAGGCGCTAAAAGCTTTGATTATGTCTTTAAGGAGACAGATGCTAATCAGTTCACCCTCGTCTTCGCCAATTGCCTTCAGCAGCTTCGGGTTTCTATGGATGTTCGGTCTGCTATGTATAATCTCGATCCAAAGACTAATCGCCGCGACTACCTATCAGCCGGTGCGACCGTTCTCCCTAAACTTTACTTCATGTTTTTCTTGATTTATTTCTCTATGGCGGGCCTTTGGATCTACGTCCTTCACAAGAAGCGGTTGACTGTCTTCCGGATCCATTTCTTTATGCTCGCTGTGGTTATCCTGAAGGCGTTCAATCTTCTATGTGAGGCAGAGGACAAATCCTACATCAAGCGCACCGGCAGCGCTCACGGTTGGGATGTCCTATTTTACATTTTCAGCTTTTTGAAAGGGATTACGCTGTTCACCTTGATTGTCTTGATTGGCACGGGCTGGTCCTTTCTGAAACCGTATCTGCAAGACAAGGAGAAGAAAGTATTGATGATTGTGATCCCTCTCCAGGTGGTTGCGAATATAGCGCAGGTCGTGATCGATGAGAGCGGACCCTATGCACAAGACTGGATCACATGGAAACAGGTGTTCCTGCTTGTTGATGTTATTTGCTGTTGCTCTGTGCTGTTCCCTATTGTGTGGTCAATTAAGAATCTGCGAGAGGCTGCTCGCACTGATGGAAAGGCTGCGGTAAACTTGATGAAATTGACGCTGTTCCGGCAATACTACATTGTTGTTATCTGCTACATTTACTTCACACGCGTTGTGGTTTACGCCTTGGTGACTATCACTTCATACCGCTATATGTGGACAAGTGTGGTGGCTGGAGAATTGGCAACTCTTGCATTCTATGTATTCACGGGGTATAAATTCCGGCCTGAGGTGCACAATCCATATTTTGTAATTGATGATGAAGAGGAGGAGGCTGCTGCTGAAGCTCTGAAGCTGGAAGACGAGTTTGAATTATGATTGTTTCAGGATTATTGATACTGTTGGACTGGTTGGTCCCTACGACTGTTAAAGAATGTGGTGGAAAAGGACGTCTTACAGTTATTGCATTGGGAAGGTCGAGGTAGGAATTCCTGTGGGTTCATTGGATCTTTTATAGGAGACTTGGAGTTCTTGTTCAACCTAAGTTTGTGTCACCTTCCCCCTGGGAGTTTATGGTTTTTTGTATGTGTTGTACTTATGGATATTTGTTTGTTATATATAGTGACCGAAACTCCAGAATACCAGAACATCTGCACATGCTTTAATGTTAGCTAGCCCTATGTGTGATTCCACCACACCCCACCTTCTGAAAAAAAAAAAAGGTCCTTTCTTTTGTGTGTGTATGTGTTGCAATCTCTCATGTGAGTTTTGTTTGGAGGAAATCACATTAGCAAAACTGTTTCTGATGATCTATGAGGATATTTTTTTCATTGATGCAGAAGTTTCTACCCTCCATTGAGGTGAAGTTTTGTGCTAGAATATCAAGTACAGCTATGTTAATACCATTTTTTTTTCCTTTTTTGTTTCTTTGTACCTTTTTACTATTCATTACTCTTGCCAGTGTTTTTTCAATATTTCAATCCAAAGCCTGGATATAGGAGGAGGGTTTTCTTAGTTATTTTGTCAGAATCTTTAGCGAAATAAAATAAATGTGAATTTTCTCTTTTCTGATGTAGAGGAAAGATTTATCTAGAATCTAAGTAAATGGAAAATCCTTCTGCCATAAGAGATGTAGCTTATAGAAATGTAAGAAGACAGAAAGAAGGGCATAATTGGGTGCTCCCCATATTTAATGTCTCCTGGACATATTTTCCCCTTTGGTTTAACTGTCTGCCTCTGCTGGAGAGTTTCCATCTCAGAAAAACTTGTGAAATGAATTATATAATATCATTGTGTCTTGGAATGTTGCTAAAACCTCAATCTTCTAACAGTGGTAGGTCATCACACAAGGATTTGCTCGGCCAATGGGTTTTTGTTGGCCTTGTTATTATTAATGATGACCTATCAATGGCATGCTTTGGCTGAGGAGTTGTGTGTTAAGTTTAACCTGCCCCAATACTAGCTATAATTAGATTAATATGGAATAGTCCATATTGATTCATTTTAGACTAGTTTTGGTTAACAAAAAGCACAAAACCAATTATGTTTGATCGCTAGCCACTTCCACCACTTAGAGAGGGAAGAATCCTCCTGCATAATGTTAGCCATCCAACGAAGAATTGGTTTTGATTCTTACAAATTGGAATCCAAAGCACAAACAAATCCATTTTCTGTGTGATCACGCTAGAAGTCTATCGGGAGAAATGATAATGCAAGTCGTAGATTCCTCCCATGTTTTCCTAGTCCTATTAGGAATGAATATAGTTAGAAGTTAGCAATTAGTATTAGTTTCTTATTTCGTTCTTAGTATTAGTTTCTTATTTTGTTCTTTTCAATCCTAGTAGGACTTGTACTAGCTATGCTATTTAATTAATGAAGGAGGGCAGCCCCAATATAATCGATTGTGACTCCCTTTGCTCCACAATTGCAAATCTCTGTCTCTCTCATTCTTTTTTTTTTCTTTTGTTCTCTTCTCTTTACATGGTATCATAGCTTAACAAGTTGTTGGTTTGAGAGTCGTTCAAAGGTATTATTGATGCAGCACCGACAAGGGTTTATCAGAGAAGGACCAAGACCAAGAAGGTTGACCCAAGTGGCTGACTGGGTCGACCAGATCTGGCCTTAGATAGCCCACGGTTCGGGCTAGTGATGGGGAATAATAGTTTCTAATATTAGTCATATTTAGTTTCTATTTTCTGTTCTTAATTAGTTTCTAATTTCTGTTCTAAGTTAGTTTCTAATTTCATAGATTACAATTTCCCAGTTTTAGTGGCTACATGTTGGTAGTTTATTCAGTCAATAGTTAGAAGCCTAGACTTTCTGTTTTTGTAATCTTTCCCATCATTAATATAAATGAAGAGAAGGGCAGCAACATAGCACACGGTTTTGATTATTAAGAAAACAACTCTCTTGTTGCTGCCGCTGGGTATCCATGGCTGTTTCCTCGTGTTTGATCGAGGAAGAAGGACTTGGTGTGCGATTCAAGTGACTCCTTGTGGCGTGAAGTCCAGAAGGATCTCTTTGTGTCTCTTTGTCTTCATTGCAATTTATATTCAAGCCAATACTGTTGCTGCAACTAGGTATGTAATCTATCATTCTACTGCCCAGAATTTCTGCAACTGGTTCCAATCGGCCTTCTCTGTAAAGGACAGTTCCAGCCCTCGTTTTGAGTCCAGATTTTGGTCGATTGTTTGTCCATATACTATTAAGGATTGACCCTAGTATGGACCATTTCTGAAGAGTCTGTAGAGAGATATTACAAATCTCCTGACTTTTGTCTTCTAGTGGCCTGTAGCTTCTATTTTCTGAAATCGATTTTTCTGCTGATATGACTGCTGATTTCTGGACTCCTGATCATATGTGTGATTGATTTGAAGTTGTTTATACGCTTATTCAGCTCCAGAACCTGCTGTCCAGATTTGTTAGTATACTGTTGTTGGATTACTTTGGTGGATTTTTGTTGTTCTTTGGTTTATAAGTTCCTGCAGTTTTGGGTCTGGTTTGGTTGTCAAATCTAGTCCTACATTAATTATTCTACTGGTGAAGCTCTAGTCTTTAGAAAAATAAGAATTAGGGTTTCAATGAAGGTTTGATGCAAATCATACATGATTTTGTTCATGTCTTCTACTTCTAAATTTGTCCTGAATCGATTGTTGCTGGAGAATCGATTTGTTGCTATCGTCTATCTGAAGTTGGTTTCGTCTAACCTGTTTGCAACTAGGTAGTCAAAAGGACTGATGTCACCACTAGTTTTTGGTGTTGGGATCTTCTTGCTGAAACCATCCCTACTATGAAAACATATCAGATTTTGAATCTGAATTATGCTCTTCCATTGTTGGTTTGGTCTCAAGGAAGGAGACAATGGTTTCGTCCTTATTAGCTGCTGGTTTTCTCAAGGAAGAAGTTTCTTGTTGTTACTCCTTTGCTTTCACAGTAGTTGCTTTTGTGGAGATGATTGCTTCACTTTCCATAGCTGCTGGGTTTTTTTTTTTCCACCAATTTTGCTATTGTCAGGGGGTGATTGGAAATTATTTTATTGTGGTGCTCATGGTTATGAGATTATTTGTGTGGTGGTTGTAGGAAATTATTTGTCCTTGTGTACTGCTACACGTGAGGGGGAGATTCAAATTGTTATTTGCTTGATTTGATTAATTGTTTGCTCAAAATTATATTTGCACAAAATTATTTCGTTTGAAGAAGTATCTGCTCTTCTGTCCTCAACAAATGTTTTTTCTTTTGAAGATGGTATATTCAGAGACAACGATCTAATGCTGTTTGGTATATTCAACAATCTGATGTTGTTTGGTCCCCGATGACCTGATGCTGCCTATTTATCTGTGGAATTTTTGTGAGACATCTGTTTGGGGAGATCTCTATTTGAGGCTTGTGAGTGCTTTTGTTGTAGTTATTGGGAGCTACAATTTCTGTTGGAGTGCCTTCTTTGGGAAGGTCTTTTGATGTAGCTGTTGAATGCTACACTTTTGTTGGAGTGCCTTCTTTGGGAAGGACTTTTGGTGTTGGTGTTGTTTGTTACTATTGTTGTTTTATGGTTGTTCTTGTTGGCAACTCGGCCACGTGGCGGTGATGATGTGGCAAGTTTGGGTGACGTGGATGAAAATGATGACATGGCAGTCACCGATGAGATAACAGAGCAGCTTGGTATGCATTGAGTGGTTTAATACATCATTAATAGGTGGTGCAGGTTTCTGGGTCAAAACTGGCAAAATTGGCCTATTTACAATCGGGGGTATTTTCGGCAGTGAAAATGACATTTTTGGAAGATCGTTTCTTCATAAAAAATATAGATTGTAATTTATCTAGTCCAGTGCATTTGATTTTGTCGCATTCCGATACCGTATGAAGAAGTTAGGCATTTGTGGCAGTCGAGGGCAGTTTCGGCATTGAAGATGAATTTTTTAAAAGAAGTGTTCTCCATGTAACAATACGACAAAAATACAATCTTTCCAATGGTTATGATTTCATCGCGTTCCGATTCCGTATGAGAAAGATACGTCATTGGAAAGGTCTAGGGGCATTTTAATCTTTTTACATGGATGATTCAGATGATTGAGTCTTCTGAAAAGTCGTAGAGCATCCAGTTACGATTCCAACGCACTTCGTTTCATCTCGATCGGATATCGTATGAAAAAGTTATAAATGTTTCCGTAAAGTCGGTTCGAAAATCCATCAGTTGCTCTCAGTGTTGGGTGGATTTTTCGGAATTTATTTTTGAAATTTGAAGGGCTTTTGTGTAATTTCAAGATTTTGAAGGTCTGAGTTGCAAGGGGTCTTTAAGCATTGAAATATATGGAGGCAGGGGCTTGATTGTAATAAAGAGGAGTAAAGGGAAGTGAAATGGATGGTCAAGATTCGACCACGTAGGCTTAATGCCCATCCAAAGGCTACTGAGATTTTGCGCTGACATGGACGAGATAGATGCTTGCGCGTAGAATTTGATTGGTTAGGTGCATAATTCTTGATGCACTGGCGCTACACATTATCAAGGTATGTTGTGGTGTTTCGCGCGTGTATAGAAGGTATAAAAAAGATTCCGATCTTAATGATCTCATGAAATCTGATTAAAGCCATCATGGAGGATTCGGATCCAACGGTCGATAAGCATTTCTCTTTTGTGAGTGGGAGACAAGCTCCCTTAAAATCCGGAAAAGCAACCAATCATAGATCGACAACACTTCTGACGATGTCAACGCCTACGTCATGATGACGTCATGGAGATTCAAATCTAATGGTTTGGATCTATTGACCGTTGGTTTAATCCGACGGCTTAGATTATAAGATCTTTTATATAAGATCTACGGCCAGATTTGCGCCACTGTTGCGCGTGCCGCCGGTGTAGCCTACGCCACCCCTACGAAGATTCCATTTCAGGCCATCTCATTGCTCCAACTTCAAATGATCATATCTCCCTCATTTTAACTCGGATTTGGGTGAACCAAGTTGCAGCTTCTTCGTTTTTTCAAGCCCTACACCATGGAAGCAAGAAAAATGAGTTTTGAGTGAAAGAAGGCTACGGTTTTGGTAGGAGAAGCTTCCCCCTCTTTGTTGGTCCTTGAATGAACATACATACTTGATGATAAATGTTCTTAGGTCATTAAAGGAGGTAAAAGAGGTGGTTGAAGTGTGTTAATTGTACATTAACTCAAAGCCAAGGAGGAAGAGAAGAAAGCAAGGATGTGTTTGCTTTGAAGAGCAAGAAGCCAAGGAGAGAGAATGTGTGAGCACCAAACTTGTCAGTACAAGTTTCCAGTCATCCCAGGCAATCGGTTGTGAGATTCTCTAACCTTTGATTTTACATTATATGCATGTATGTATGTTAGGGTTAGTTGTGGATGAATGTATACATGCTAGGTTAGTTGTGGATGAACTGTAAGCATGCTAGCTAGTTGTGGATGTATTTGCTAGGCAAGGCTTAACTGTAGGGCATTGATATAAGCCCCAATTTACTATATTATTTATTGTGTGCTTAGTGGGTGCTAAGCACCGGGAGTGGGTGCTCCGTGTAGTGGGTGCTACACATTGTATCGGCACTACGAGTGCCATCTCAGCTTCGGCTTGAGAAAATTGGGTGTGGGTGCTCCCGACTGTGGGTGCAGTGAAAAGTAGTGTATTGAGTAGGTACGAAGCCTTTACAGGCACTACTCCGGGGATGTAGGCAAATTGCCGAACATCGTAAAAACCCTGTGTTGTGGGCGCTTATTGTTTGCATTTTATATTGAAGTGCGTGGAATGTGGAATGTGTGTGCACACTTGGAAGTGCCTATGAGAGGCTGAGTGTGCATACGACTGTGTGCAAACAGGGATAGGTATATCAGATTTTTCTTGGCCAGACATCGGACAGGTTTTTAGGGATCGGAATTGGACTCACTGATTCACCCCCCCTCTCAGTGACTGTCGGGTTACAACAGCTATTGGACTGCCTTCTTTGGGAAGGGATTTCACTGGTATTTGAGTGCCTCTTCGGAAGGGCTTTTGTTGCTTTTAGAGTTACTGATAGCTTTTGATAGTTGATTGGAGTTCTCTCTGTGCTCATTGGAGTTCTTATTGGTTCAAGTTGGGGCTTTCTTTTGCTATATGTATACTCCAGCTTGGGGGGAGTATTAGAAGTCTATAGAGAGAAATGAGGAGTTTGTGCAAGTTGCAGATTCCTCCCATGGGTTTCCCCAGTCCTATTAGGATTGCAATTAGTATTAGTTTCCTTTTTTTTTTTTTATTATTTTTTTTATTTTGTTCTTTCCTATTCCTATT
>NC_056559.1:8170221-8175802 GCF_013358625.1 Macadamia integrifolia
ATTTTGCTATTGTCAGGGGGTGATTGGAAATTATTTTATTGTGGTGCTCATGGTTATGAGATTATTTGTGTGGTGGTTGTAGGAAATTATTTGTCCTTGTGTACTGCTACACGTGAGGGGGAGATTCAAATTGTTATTTGCTCGATTTGATTAATTGTTTGCTCAAAATTATATTTGCACAAAATTATTTCGTTTGAAGAAGTATCTGCTCTTCTGTCCTCAACAAATGTTTTTTCTTTTGAAGATGGTATATTCAGAGACAACGATCTAATGCTGTTTGGTATATTCAACAATCTGATGTTGTTTGGTCCCCGACGACCTGATGCTGCCTATTTATCTGTGGAATTTTTTGTGAGAGATCTGTTTGGGGAGATCTCTATTTGAGGCTTGTGAGTGCTTTTGTTGTAGTTATTGGGAGCTACAATTTCTGTTGGAGTGCCTTCCTTGGGAAGGTCTTTTGATGTAGCTGTTGAATGCTACACTTTTGTTGGAGTGCCTTTTTTGGGAAGGACTTTTGGTGTTGGTGTTGTTTGTTGCTATTGGATTGCCTTCTTTGGGAAGGGATTTCACTGGTATTTGAGTGCCTCTTTGGAAGGGCTTTTGTTGCTTTTAGAGTTACTGATAGCTTTTGATAGTTGATTGGAGTTCTCTCTGTGCTCATTGGAGTTCTTATTGGTTCAAGTTGGGGCTTTCTTTTGCTATATATATACTCCAGCTTGGGGGGAGTATTAGAAGTCTATAGAGAGAAATGAGGAGTTTGTGCAAGTTGTAGATTCCTCCCATGGGTTTCCCCAGTCCTATTAGGAATGAATACAATTAGAAGTTGCAATTAGTATTAGTTTCCTTTTTTTTTTTTTATTATTTTTTTTATTTTGTTCTTTCCTATTCCTATTAGGACTTGTAATAGCTATTCTATTTAATGAATGGAGGGCAGCCCCAATATAATCGATTGAGACTCTCTTTGCTCCGCAATCACAAGTCTCTCTCTCTCTCTCTCTCTCTCTCTCTCTCTCTCTTTTATTTCTCTTCTCTTTACACATCATTTATTAGGAAATGCGAGATGGTCTCAGGTTTTTTATTAAACTTTTACTGTGAGGACAAATATATGTTGTAAGACACATCTTCTGGAAAGAAAATATTTATGAATTGTCCATCATGTGCTGCAAGACACAAAGATGTTAGTATTTGAGTGAAGATGCCTTTTAGGTTTGTTTCCATAAACGGGAGTCTGATTAATCATTTGGGTCAACACATGCTGATTTGCAGGATAATATGATCAAGAGAGGGGCCCAAGTAATAGTTGGTGCTAGGAAGCATTACATTTGATGTTGGCTCAGATGCTGTCGGAAATGACACAAGCTCAGCTTGATCATTTTTAATTGACAAGTGCCTAAGGATCAGTTAGGGTGTCCCTTGTAAGTGAAAAATTAACTGCATGATCGTACCTTGCTATGATAAGTAATAGTAAAGGGTGCTTGTGCAATGGGTGGATGTGGTGAACGAAGGTAGTCCAAGAGAAAAGGATTCACATAGCAACTTCAAGAAGAAATTTTCTTGGTAGTAGTTGGAGAATGGTATCTATTGATTCATTAGGCAAATAGTGCATGTACATCTAATATTGGGTGGAACAAGAAAAAGCCAAGGAGGTTGTTGACTTCAAAACTTGAATTGCATAACACCATAATAGAAAGGTATTGAAAATAGCTGATAAAGACCCAAGATGAACTTTTAAATATGTCAATAGTAAGATTATAGGATAAAATCAATTTAACCATATTTTATGGAAAGATATGGTTAATATAATGTTATGGTTAATATAATGTTGTGGTTAATTCATTTGCAACTCTTGTGGTATCTAAGAAGGGCTTGAAAAAGCCAATGATTGGAAAGAATAGATGATTAATTTATGAAAAACTTGAGGTATGTTATTTAGATAGTTAATGTAGAGAAATGACTTGTGCATTTGTACTAGCTAATATGTACTTAAAAGACAGAATATTTAGTGACCTTTAAAAGTGAATGGATCGGAGCAAAATGGACTTTCTTCTCACTAGGGTAATGGAATGGATAATATGTGATTTTTGGAAGGTTACCTAAGGATATCGTGAACTGCTTGGGGGTGGATATTTATGCAGGGGATTTCAAACTGATCTTATTCACCATTGTCAAAAAGCTGTATCATATATCCTATTTTCATTTTTTTAATTTAAATATCTATTTATCTACAATCCTATCAAATGGACAATTTGGGAAAGGCTACTGTGTGAGAGTTCATGAAGAGTATGGATTTGGTGAAAGGAACTAGGGTGCATTCTTAGAACAAGCTCATAAGCTTGTAATACCTAGCATGCACTTGAAAATAGAGAAATGATTAGTGAGCTTTAAGCTTCCAACTGTTTGATGAAAATCGTTGTAAAGTAAAATCCTGAAGTATTTAATCAAACATCAATAACATCACTGAAAATGTTTACATTTCTAGTTGGTTATTGAAAAGTGAAGTAAAAAATTTTATTTTCCTCGTTTTTATGTCGATATCTAAGGAATATGGTTGAATTTTAATTTATTAATGTATTTAGTGTGTCTTTGTTAGTGTGTAGTCTTTGAATTTGTTACACTAACTGTTTATATTAATTGGAAAGTTCCAATTTTCTGTTTTTTGAACTTCACTTTTGAACGCTTTCCATCCAACCAGATAGAGCTCAAATGTGGATCAAATTAATGATTGGAAGACTTTTTTCAGCCAAGGAGGATAGAATAGTTTGCATTTTAGGGCTGTAAGCTTATAATAGGAGGAACCTAATCATACAATGCAGATTAGTTGATTTAGACGTTTGGATGGAAAGATATAAAAAAGAAGGTAATGAAAGCTTAGCTGCCATGAATAAGTTGATAAGAGCATGCAAAATGTAATTTAGAAAAGAAACTAATTCTGTGTGGAATAAGGTTACAACAGTGAGACTTATTGTCTTTCCATAAAAGTGGGTGGAAGTGTGTAGTAAGTTGATTTCTAAAGAGAAGCATATGGAACTTTTTGGTAAAGGGGACCACTAAATTTTTTCATCCTTAATATATGAAGCCTTTGTTTTTGTTTTCTCCTCCCCCCCTTCCTTTTTCTCAAAATTAGACTGGATACTATTTTTTGATGCATCAAGTGTCAAAGAGTCCGGGTGAAGACTCTTGACTAAACTCTCTGACTATAGTTTCTTTAGTTTCTTTTTTATTTGGAGCTGCTGGACTTGTGTCTACTTTGTTGAAGTATGAATCTAGAGAATGGGAGGTTTCTATATGGATTGTATTTGCTGAGCGGACTTGCTATTTTGTGTTGTTGTGTTGCACTCATTTAGAGGCTGACTGTAGTTTTTCATTTAAATTAATTGCCATTAACTCTCACCTAGCTATTTGGGCATGGTTCTTGAATGAGTTGTAATTGTGCTCACATGTGTCTTTGTCTCTGTTATTAGTGTTTTTGCATTTCTTCCTATTTTATTTTAGACCTGGTGTTGTTTTCATGTTGGGATTAGTACCAAGTGCTGGATTTCTTGTTCTTTCTTGATGGTATTATAGATGCAGAGAAGGAGCTGAGGATTTATGTCCGCAAGAAGAAAAGAGGGTAGGCAAGCCCACTGGTCTAGCTCTCGGCTAAACTATTCTGTCCAGCCAATTGTGGGTCTGGTCCACCCCATCTGGGCGTAGTAATATTTTACATTAGTTATTAATTGTTTTATTTGTTTTCCTAGTTGGATTAGGAGTCTTTAAGTTGTGTTTTATTTCAGTAACAAGCTATTAATTAGACTAGGAGTTAATTTCCTATTCAGGTTAGGAATCACATTATATTTCTTCTATTTTAACTCTTGTAGAACCAAGAACTCAGTCATGATTTGATTAATGAAGTAAAGATTGTTCTTTGCAAATACTGTGAGATTTAGCATGGCATGAAGCTTCTGGACAGAGGGAATCTGGTCCTGTGGGTGGGAAACCTGGGTTATCTTATTCTCTTATCAATCCAGGAACTATTTTTTCATTCCATTGATTCAGTGCTGTTGCAAATTTAAATCTCTTTTTGTTACGTTTAATCACTAATTTTACTTCTAGTATTAGTGGTCTAGTCTGATCTTGTGATACCCCTCAGTTCTGTGACTTATTCCCACCTGTGGCTCCCCTGTTTTGGGTATTATTTCACACCCTTTTGAGATGCAACTGCAGGCCAATCTGTTTATCAGTTCAGGCCCTTCTTCTAGGGTTTTGGTGAGGCTTCCAAGAGGGGAACTCGACCCTGGTTTGGGTCCATTTTGAGTTCAGGTTTTCATGTTATTAAAAATCTCCTATTTTATGCAAATACTTTAAAGTTACTAAGTCCAGCCACTCGATTGATCTCATAATTTGGGGTTTGTGCTGGACTGCTAAGAGGAAGATTCAATCCAAGTGTCAGTCTCTGTTTTGTTGGCTTGATTTGAATTAATTTTAGTTCTCCTAGTTTATGGGTTTTCAATTTCAGATTTCAGTAATTTTCTAGTTACTTTCTATCTGACCATTGAATCTCTCGCTTGTAGTTCATAATTTACCTATTTCTGATTAATTCCTGTAATTTGATCTTCATCTGAGGTTTGATTTTCTGTTATTTTTTGGGTTGAATATCGGAGTTGGGTTAGTTTGGGATTCTGTCCGGGAGGCTATCTACCCCCACCAATCATGGTCAGTACAATCAGTAGTATTTGTTATTGTACGTTTCTTCTTCCCCATGTTTTGATGTTTTGATTTGGTCCCTGAATGTTCATTTGAGATCCATGCATAATCTGTTATTGTCTGAAGATATTTTTCCATCACTTAGTAAGGAGTTCTGAGTTCTCATTACTGGAGGATTCCATTGTCATTTCATGCTCAAAGGTAGTTGTTGCAACCTGTGTGACCTTTTAGTTTTGAAATTCTATTTTAGGTTCTTAAAGTTCTAATTTTTCAAGGTGACTGTACCAGATACTGGGAATAGATGACATTTCAATGTACATTGGAATATGGAACCATCCAATATGTAACATTATTATTAATGCTTTCCAGCATTGGATATGTGATGACTTTGGACTGGTGCTTTGAGTGGTTGCAGTGCTTGGTTCATCTAGTTGCTGAAAGGTCGATGGGTTCTGTTAGAACCTGAACTTTACTGCACTCTGCATGTTTGTAAATTTTTTCTTTTTAACTATTTGAGTCAAGTGTCTTCGACCTTATCAGGTCGTCTCTTGGATTTTACTTAATGAGAAGGAATGTATTTTTTAATGTGTTCCAAGGAGCTCCATAGAGCTCATATTCGACACATCTCACACATCTCATGTATAAAGGATAAAAAAACCCCAAGGGGGTAGCCAAGTTGGCAAAGGACCTTCGCCTTAGGAAGCCTGTGATTTTGAGTTTGACTCTTATCTCCTTGGGGCCACTCACACGGGGGTGTTTAGTGCTCTTTATTGCTTTCAGTGAAAGTTGAATGGTTTTCATTCAACCCCGATATGACCTGATCCATGCGGTTGTGGGGTCCGTATTGGCTTGTGGGACTAGTTATGTCGAAGGCCTGAATACCCGTCGTTAGCACAAA
>NC_056559.1:8175822-8189398 GCF_013358625.1 Macadamia integrifolia
AAAAAAAAAAAAAAAAAGAAAAGAAAAGAAAAAGGGGACTTTTTAGTGTTAGAACAAACACCGAAAAATACGAAAAAAACACAAACACATATTCACGCAAGACACAGATTTAACGAGGTTCACACACCGATGTGGTATGCTATGTCATTGGGCAAAGAAGAAGGTTATTCACTGTATTTGGAAGAAGATTACAAAGGAGATCTCTCAAGAAGACCCGAACTCACGGCAAGAACACTCGCCTATAAACCCTAAAATGAAAAACCCCTAATCTCTCGATGCTTGCTCAACAAGACGATAATACACACACACACACACATATATATATATATATATATATATACTCCTCCAAGACAGGTCAATCCATACGGTACCGTGGGGGGCTACGCCCCTGCACCCCCATACGCGATTAATGCTGGGCTCCAACCTTCTGCTACCATCACGGAGCTTAAAAAAAAAATCCTATTCGGCGGGTTGCACTAAAATATTCCAGGGCGGGTCGATCTTCAAAATGGGTCAAGAATTCGAGACAAACATAACAATGACCTTTAGGATCTTTCAAACCCAGCATTTTTACCCATTTCAATTTTTCCCTTGTAATTTGGTCAAAATGAGATTTTGGACCCGAACTTTGGTTCTGAGCTACACTCAGTTTGAAATCCTGCTGTTCATGACTAACTCCTCTTCCCCAAGTGATACAGAGGCTATCCAGTGTGTTAATAAATTTGTTAGGCTTAGGAAGCCAAAGCCTAGGAAGAAATCCAATCCAATATCTGAGGCAATTGGATGGAATTTTGATAGAATTTTATTTATTTTAAATACTTAGGGGAGATTGTGGGTTTTGTCCTTTATTTACCTGGCTGTGGAGGTTAATTTGCATCCTTCTGTTGGTGATATTAGGCTAGTTTTGGGTTAGAAAAAGTTTCTAATATTAAGGGATTGGGATTAGAAGTTGCTTTACTAGAGTCCTGAGTTTGTTTTACTTTATTTCTGGTTGTTTTGAGTCATTTGTCTATTATGATATTATTATCAGTTTAGTGTGGATGAATGGAATTCATTTAGTTTTGGGAATGTATTTCTTGTCGGTGCCGATGACTTGTTCAGCAAGGGGCTGATTTGTGAGCTTTGACAGCTTCTCTCTCTCTTCCTGCCTCTGCAAATGATTCTCTTTCCATATCAAAATTTCTCTTCTGAGGTCAGTATTATTCTTCATTTTCACTCCTTGCGATTGTCTTATTTTGTGCTTTCTTTTCCTAGTTTTTCTTTCATTTAATCTGCTATAACTAAGTTTATATTACTTTCATCTTTTAGTTCTGAACTTCTTTAATCAGTCCCTCTTAAATCTCTCTCGACATTTAATAGACGAGATTTAATCTGGTATATCATTTAATCAGACCTATTTGCATCTTAGAATTCAGCAGAGAGACTTTGTTTCTGGTTTGTATTGACTGATCATATTTTTATGGTTGTTGATATCTAATACTTCTTTGCATATTCTCTTATTAGTTTCTTTGCTTGAGTTCATAAATATTTTGAAAATTCCTTAATTTTTGTTCACTACAATTTGTAGACATTGTTCAAGGAAACCAGAAATGGATCGCCGATTCCAGGCTAATTGGATTGGAATTAGCTGGATCCGATTTCTGATTCATAAAATCAGTTGATTTCTATGGTTTAGGTTGATTCTTGTCGACTTTGGACAATTTCGGTAGAAATTGAAATTGGCAGAGGTTGATCTCATTGCCAATTCTGCTTCCTCGAACCTTCTTTGCTAGTAGATATCAGCTAGCTCTACTATTCTGCTTCCTTAATTAGTGTTAGGGTTGGCATATATACATGAATCAGTATACTCGAAAGCACTTTACTCCACATAGTGAATGTTTGCCTCTTCCGTTGAGTTTTGACGTAAGTTGTTAAATATCTGTTCTTTATCTAGCCTGTTTAACTCTTATCTCAATACCTGTCATCATATTTTGACCGAGCCATCAAGTTAATGTTTGCCTCTTCCTTCTTGTCTATTTACTTAGCGAGAAAACTAAAGCTTGAGCCAGGGTTTCTGCCTGAACTTTCAGCTATTATTTTCCTGCTTTTGTGCTTGTGTTGGCCGATTGGATTGGAACTTTCAGCTTCATAGAAAGTCAATTTGATATCTAATGAAGATTTCATCTCAGTATTCAAATTTGAATCCACCGATGATTACCCGAACTTGAATATGATAATATCCCTCCATTTTTAGTATCAAATTGTGTCATTACTTCTCAATTCTAATGTTGATATTAGTATCTATCTCGTGCTTATGAAATGGTCTTATAAGTTGGCTGCAGGGCTCTCAGTTTCAGTGGCTGTCACAAAAATCAAAATGTGAGCAGATGCAGCTATAGGAAGGGGACCGGTAGAGAGAACAAAGTATCATAAAAGCATCCATGTGAAGGAGTCCCATGGAAGATATTGGGCCATCTCTGTTTGAGCCTCCTTTTCTACTTTTGAAAATCAGTACAGCTTTAGCCACGGTGGGTCATCTTGAATCATCTCTCCAAGGTTATTAAACTCAAATATATATATATATATATATATGTATATTTATATATTTGGTTAGACCAAGGTTATTAAACTCTGAATAGGCTGGAATTGGGATCTGTTTTGGCCGATTTTGATCCGAATCGGCCGATAGAAAAATGGACTCAATGCTAAGAGTCATTTAGTTAGGTGTCAAATTTCAACCCGAACCAACTGGACCAACAAAAATAATAATTAAATAAATTGTTAAGTTTGTCTCGAATTCTTGATCTATTTTGTAGATCGACCTGCTTAGACATTTCGGTGGCGATCCAAATGAGAAGTTTTATGAGATCTGCGATGAAAGCAGAGGGGTTGGGCACAACACTGATCTTGTATTGGGGGGGTGCGAGGGCTATACCCCACGGTATGGTTCGACCCGAGGGATTGACCTTTGACTTGGAGGAGTGTATAATGTACTATCATCTTGTTGAACAAGTCATTGTAATTTGGGGGTTTTTCGAATTAGGGTTTTAAAGGGAGTTTATTCGCCGCTGCTTGAGTGTAATCTCTTTTTTCTACATAATGAAACATCTTCTTTTTCGCCCGAGGATGTAGCACACCACATCGGTGTGTGAACCTCGTTAAATTTCTGTGTTATGCAAATCTGCTTTTATTTATTTTCGTATTTGTTGGTGTTTGCTATAACATAAACCAGGCTAAACCTTTTAACAGTTGGTTTTGATTTGGCCTTTTATTAAACCAGTAGACAATTGAACTAGATCAGACTGAAGGAACACAAAAAATCCTAATCGAAACCAGCAAACACGATAAAATATTATAAAGAAACATGTTAAGACATTATTTTTAATATATGTGTTAAAAAAAAAATCAAACTAATATCAATCCGAAACTGTTAAGAAGCCAATTACTGAGTTGAACCGAAATCGAACGAAAATGAATTTTGTCAATAACAGTTTGGTCCAATATCAAACCTAAACTATTTCAATTTGTCCGAACTTGACCAAATTGATTGACACTTGTTAGTGCATAATGTCTTGTATTTCGTCGTAGTTTAATCCAAGGAGTACTGGTGTAGGCCCCAAACAAAATGGCCGTCTTGCTTGTATAGTGGGAGTGTAGGGGAGTATAACCCTTTGTTCAAATTTTTTATTTGAGGGTAATTTCGTACATTTTGATATTATGGTTTTTTCGTCTATAAGCAATCCTAAGAGGTGTGAGGATGAGTGTAACAAAAACCCTATTCTCCATTTATAATGAAACATAATCTCATTCCATCTCATCAAGATCGTAATAATCTTGTTAAACTTTGTAAATCTATATGTATTATTTGTTGTTATTTTTTCATTATCTTTTGTATGGCTTTTAAAATTGCATTTCTATGATACCGATGGATTAAATGCTAAAACAGAAAAAAACAGAGAAGACACTAGGCATGAGAGAACGATGTGAGGATCATCTCCACTCTCCACCACGAGGACTTTATCATCCCCACCAGTTTTGGTTACAGCGGTGAGGTGCGTAAGGCGCATGTGATCCATCCTTTTCTTTTTGGATCGATGAAAGTAAATGGTTGGACTTGGAGAGATGGGCCAACCCCTGTTACCTTTCTTTTTCTTGAATCTTCATCTTCAGAAGTAGATCTTACCCAAAAAGAAACAAATTAAAAAGGCAGCAAAAGAAAGAAGAGAAGAAAAATAAAGCCATAGGAGATATGGATGAGATGATGGCTTCGGCGTTGATAAGAAACCCAGATGCAGAGGAGGAAGACGAATTGAGCAACCAGACCATCACTACTCCCACAACTTTACCAAGCTGGAAGCTTTACGAAAACCCATTCTTTAATTCTCAACAACAACAACAACAACAACAGCAACAGCAGCAGCAGCAGCAGCAGCAGCTTCAGATACCTCGAAGAGGGCGTCGCCATCGTCTCCCATTACCTCTCTCTGCTCGTAAAATCGCTGCTTCTTTGTGGGATCTCAGCTTCTTCAGATCCATAATGGATTCCGAGCTCGAAATTGTCAGGACCCAGATCGTAGAATTGAGGTCAGAGCTTCAGTTTGAACGCGAGGCTCGTAAGAAGGTAGAATCCATGAATAAGAAACTGGCCAAAGAGCTTTCGGAAGAGAGGAAAGGGAGAGAAGCTGTAGAACGAGTTTGTGACGTACTAGCCAAGGAGATCGCATCGGATAAAGCAGAGATAGATCGGATGAGGAAAGAAATGGAGGAGGAAAGGAAGATGCTGAGGATGGCTGAGGTACTAAGGGAAGAGAGGATCCAGATGAAGCTAACGGAAGCCAAGATGTTGTTTGAGGAGAGACTGTCGGAATTGGAATTGGACTTCACCAAACCAAAGGGGTTTCAGTTTCAGTTTCACTCTCCATCTCCAATGGACAAGACAAAAGCAGAGGAGGATAGTAAGAAAACTTGTAACGAGGTCGCCACCAGCAAGACATCATCTGGGCATGGGAGTCGTACCTGTAATTCCAAAAATTCAAATTTGACATCACCATATTTCGACAATGGAGGTGGTGGTCGATCCATCATGAATCAGAATCAGAACCAGAGAAGAGCATCAGCGGAAGCAGAGAATCCCCACATAAAGAGAGGAATCAAAGGGTTTGTGGAGTTCCCGAGAGTGGTTCGAGCAATTGGACCCAGAGGGAGGCATTCAAGCTCCAAGTTGGAGTGTCAAAAAGCTCAACTTCGCCTTCTACTGAGACACAGAAGCCCTATCCGAAGCCATAATCTCATCATGAGTTGATTTCTCTTGTTCCTCTATCTCCCCTACCGATTCCTTTTCTCATCTTTTAATTAATTAATTTATTTTTGTCAGTTGTGATGAGTTCTTCCTGATTTGTGTATTTATCTGATAATCTATAGTTGTTCAGATTTTTTTTTTTTAAATGGGATTTTAATCCAAATTTTGATTGTGATTTGGGAGTTTGTAATTGCTCTACTGTTATTCTGATTTAAAGCTTATAAAAGCACATATATGAGGAGCATATAGTTTGCAATTAAAATTGAAATGGCAACAACAGTATTTCGTCAACTATTGCCTCTGAATTCTCAATAAGATACGAAGTCTGAAAGCTACTGCAATTCTTTCCATGCTTTGAGTTCTCTCTGGTTGCTTCTTGTTTCCTTTGCAGTTTATTAGAAATGGTTGGAGATTGGATCTTGAGTTTTTGACTTGCCTTTGATGGAGTCCTGACAGTTTTTTCTTTTTTGACTTTTTTGAAGATAGATAAAGTGAAGGATCAATGGGATTGATATAACTCATTAAGATTCGTAGACTTCAAATCAAATCTTGTCGAGGTTGGATTCAATTTAAGAAAAGAAAGATGTCAAACCAATACTTGAATTCAATACGAAGTCATAATCAAATTCATCGAATTAGGAAGCTTTATTGGAATTAAGAAAATTGGGTCAGACAAAATAACTCCCCCAGGACCCCCCAATACCCAAAAGTCTGAAGAGGCTAAGAAGTGTCCTACCCTTATCATTAATATGTCCCCCCATTCAAGGTAGTTTCATAGCTTTACTGGAAAAGGAAGTGTCTACTACACTGTCCACTGTCCACTGTCCACTGTCCACCCCTTCACCCAAATTGAACTGTAGCTTTCAATCCAGAATTTACCAATCTTCCAATAGTCCAGTGTCCACTTGTTTTGTATTAGATCTGAAGGTCTCTGCTCACTATTCTTATACTGGTAAATATACTTTGCACATGGTCTTATGTTGGGAGGAGAGAGAGAGAGAGAGAGAGGTTGCCAATCATAGCCGAAGATATCAAAGATAGATAAACATTAAAGAAGATATGAACAATTAGCAACGAAAGATCATCTTTATATAGATCCACAATTGGCATAACAATTGGCGTAACTCATATATAACTTGCATAAAAGAATAATTAAACACGAAAATGTCAAAGAATGACATTGCAATGGAAAGTTAAGAGGAAAGCCCATGGTCAAGGGATTCCCCTTCACCATGGCTTAAGAAAAACTTGGTCCTTTCTCTTTTTTTAAATGGTAAACAGGGCATACCACCTGACTCTGTTAACTATTCTTAACTAATGGATGGCTTTTTTAAGGCAGGAAGGAGCTTGTTGCTCTTAAAACTGCCCAAGAAATTAATGAGAAACTGTTTTCATGGCAAACAATATCTACATCAATGGTCTCTTGAGGCTTGACAAATTTGTAGAAGCACAATAAACATATACTGGAATAAGACAAGTGGGCTAAGCTCCTGATCATGCTACATTTAATATCATGATCAACGCATGCTGCAAAGAGGGAAACTTAATGAATGCTCTCCAACCCTGGAATGAGATGAATAGTTATGGGTTACAGCCTATTCAATAACTTGTAACAACCTTGTTAGAGAGTTCTGCAGTGTGGGTTAACATTCGATAATAGTATACGTTATTAATCTCCCTAGTCCATAGGGTGGATTCAAGAACCGCTTACTCATTATATAGGGGCATAATGAGTATACTATGATCTCATGCACATTTGCATGTGACTCATTCTGAACAAACATTCATTCAAGGCTTGTATTTTTTAGGCATACATACAATACCGAAGATTACAAGCAGCAATGTACATGCTAAAAGTTTCAATTGGTAAACCAAGATAACACATTATTTGAAGGAAATAAGAAGCAGAAATTTGAGTTGTTGGACAAGCTTTCTCTATCTGAAGCTTAAAATAAAAATCATCTGTAGCAATTTGAAGATACAATAGCAATATGAAGAATAAAATAGTACAATAGCAATAGAGAGAATAAAATAAGGAACAAGAAAAAGCAAATTTAAAAAGGTTGTCATTTAAGTCAACATAAAGAAGATTTAGAAAATTCAACTGGTAGTTGGAAATTGGAATTAATAGTGAGACAAATTTAAGACATTAGAGAAAGTAGAGTATTGATGCTTGAACTGATAATATTTAGCTCTTATACCAAAAAGAAAAAGAAAAAGAAAAAAAATTCTGCTCAGATGTGAATAATGGGCTAAGTTATAAAGTATCAAGATGAAAAAAAGGTGCTGAAAAAAAAAACATATAAGTAAGAGAGAGAGAGAGAGAGAGTATGTACGTAACAAGGAAAGAGTTTTTATGATAAAAATCCTCATGAGCAATGACAAACCCTCCCCCCCCACCCCCCCCACCACAGAAATGCAAAACACCAAATAAAGATTAAGAGGCTTGAGAGCCATAAATTCCACTATCCATGCACTGAAAAGATTTCTTCCAATATCAGGTCAAGAGACAAATTCAGAAGTAAAACTGTAGAAGGAAGGAGTCCATTTTTTCATTTCTGATTTTAGTTTCAACAGTAAAATGGTTTCTCAATAATCTACTTATGGATGCAAATTCTTCCATGGTTGGCAATTAAAAAATTATGCATGACAGAGAACCTTGCTCTCAAAAGTTAATCCTAAAGTAAATCTAAGCTTGCAATAGAACCACATCCTAATTATAAGACCCTACGTGAAGCAATCATAAATTCATTACTTCAGGACCTCTTTCTCTTATTGTTCTCTCAGTAGTTGCTAATGCCTCAAGTGCCTCAAACTCTTTCAATATCCTCTGAGAGTCTAATACAACTGATTTGGTGAGTGATGGGGAGGTATGTGAGAGAAAAAGAGAGACGGATGTCAATGCAGGAGAGGTCAATACAGATTGGCATCAACCAAAGTTCAACCCTGAAACAGATGAAGGAGCTTTTATGATTTAAAGGGGACTGATAGTTATACATGTACAAAAAGGTTGTATAGCTATTCATTCCAACAAAATCCAAGAAACACTAATGAGATAGCAGATGAATTAACAAATAGGAGCTATTTTGCCAAGGGTTTGGGATGAGGGTGAATCTAAAATTGCCAAGACACAAATCTAATAACAGACATGACATGTTCCCAAGCAATTATTGAGGTTTATTTCAGTTATGAAATTCAAAGGATAAATAAATCTATATTAACATAAATCTGAAAACTAAGCAAGCTGTGGCACTAACCATGAGAAGACAGAAGAACAAAATGAAAAGGTAAAAAGATACCATTACATAACGCAAGAATGACATTTATACAATACCTCAACACACTGCCTTTGGCTTATTTATTCATGTGCTTTGTGATATTTTCCTGTTCTAGTCATGGGAAGAGAGACTGAGACCGACGGAGACTGAGACCGACGGAGATCTGGTGACTCTGCCACCACCGACGGAGATCTGGAAACTCTGCCACCACCGACGGAGATCTGGAGACTCTGCCACCACCGACGGCGCTTATCCGTCTCTGTTAGCAGTTGATAGCGTAGGCGAATCTCCATTTGATTGCGGCAGCGGCCGGTGAGTTTCTTCTTTAATCCAAACTATCGGGCCTCGGTTGAAAGTCACGAAAAAGGCCAGCGACTCCATCGTCTCAAGCTGCACGAAGCAGACAACCATCGTCTCTGTTGCTGTTCGCACCTGCAGACCAGGGATCCCACCTCAAACGAATTTGCAGCTTCTGCTCTTTGATCAGCTTCAACTGCAGACTCCCTTCGGGTTCGATCGGGTATTCTAAGTCAGGGGAAAAGCAGGGAAAGATCTCTGAGAGTCTGAGGAAGTGAATCGGATCTTCTTGAGGATTTTGTGAGAAAAATTTGGAAAAATCACAGCATCAGTTAGGAGTTCTCAGGGAAGGTTCTGCACTTCTACCCCTTCGATTCCTCTCTGCTTGACTTAATTTTTCCAGATCTAAATTTTATGAAGGGTAGGAATCAGAATGTCTGAGAGCCCTTTCACAGTCACAGGGGATGGTCCAGGAGGTGGCTTCCCGCCGGAAAGGGGAAGGCAACTCCGGTTAACAGACTTTTGGAAGGCTCATCCTCCAATGGAGAAGGCGGTTTTGGATGGAGGAAAGGAGCCTTCTGCTGCTGCAAATAAATCCTTCGCCTCCATTGTTGGTTCTGATACCGAAGCTTCTGCAAAAGTGACCGTCTCAACTGATCAAATACCACACAAATCTTATGCGAATGTGGTAGGCTCAAACACACCGATGGTGGATGAACTGCCCGACCCTATTCATGCAGGGAATTCGACCAAGGTGATCATTCCCCAGGAGGCTTACGAGGATAGATTACTAAAATATCGATTTGCCCTGATAGGCAGAATCAATTTTCGTTTTCTTTCCCTGGATGATGTTCGCAGAGAAGCCCGTGAATTTTGGAAATTGAAAGGTAAAGTGAAGATGATACCAATGGGTAAGGGCTTCACGATCTTCCAATTTGAGTCTGAGCTTGACATGGCCCAGATGTGGAAGCGAAGCCCTGTGAAGATTGGAGGTCAACTCGTTCGGTTTCAAAGATGGCATCCAGATTTTAGCATCCATGAAAAATTGATCAATAAGGTCCTGGTTTGGGTTCGTTTTCCAGATCTTCCTCTGGAATATTGGCATGAAAAGGTATTATTGACAATGGCCAAGGCAGTAGGGAGGCCAGTTGGTCTCGATCAACGCACCAAGAGCGTTATATACGGAAATTATGCTCGTGTTCTAGTGGAAATGGAAGTGGGGGTTCCAAGGCTGGAGGAAATCCAAGTGGAACGCAAACAGCCTGGGACTCAAATTTTGTTCTGGTTCAAGCAGCAGTTGATATACGAGGATTCATTGGGCAAATGCGGTTTCTGCAAAAAACTGGGGCACCAAGTTCACGCCTGCCGAGAAAAGAAGGCCTATGACGAGCGGCAGAATGCTCGAGCCAATGCAGAGATACCAGGGGCGGTGTATGAAGAAGACAGAGTCAACTCGGGAACGAATAACTCTCCGGTTTGCATCAACACTTCTTTGGAAAGAAGGGATCACGATCTTGTGATTTCAAATTCAAAAAGTGTGAACAATGATGGAGTACTGGCGGGAGCTTGTCTTCCTCTTAATTCTCTGCCTCAGTTACCAAATGTGGAAGAAGGTGAGATTTTAATTGATTTGAATTCTCCATCTCACAATTCAATTATTCCTATTTTGGAAAATCTGGAAACGGCTAAGGAGGGGGAGATTTTAAATAAGGAAGTTCATGATAGTGAGCAAATACAGTCTGAATCTTCTGATTCAGATAAGGAGGCATTATTTTCTGATGATGAGGTGGGCCGGTCTGATGAGGAGTCTTCCTCTGAATCTGGGCAGGAATCAAACCGGGATATGGTTAAGGAAGGAGAACCAAACCAGTTGGGTTCAGTTTTAATCACTGGACCGTTGGAGCTTCAGCAGCAGGTGAGCAAGGCTATTGCATCCTCCTCTCAGGGTGGGGTGAGGTCTTCTGCTCGTCACACAAGGACAGGGGTGTCCCTAGGTAGTTCTCGAGGAGGTCTGACAGGCAGGGGGGGTCGTGCAGTGATGAATAGGGAGTATACTGCCCCATTGCAGCTCCCTTTGAGTAGGAAGGAGATTGCTCGGATGGGAGTTCAAGTGGTCGACAAGGCAGCAGAGATAATTGAGAAAGGAATTGATGCAGGGGAGAAAAAGAAAAAGAAAAAGAAAGGTGGTGGTCAGACCTTGAGGTCGGACAAGTCTAATGGAACATCTTTTTAATTATGCGGATTTTCTATTGGAATATCCGAGGTGTTCGAAAGGCAGCGGCTTCTAGAGCGTTGCATATTTTTCTTCGTGATCACTCCCCTGATGTGGTGTGTATTGCAGAGCCCATGGTGGATCCTTTTTCTTTCCCTGCTCGTTTTTTTAATCGACTGGGATTCATGTCTGAATTTATCCATAACTCCCGTCTTGATAAAGTGCCAAACCTCTGGGTAGTCTGGAAAAATTCTCTTGCGAGGCCTGTGGTGGTTCAGTCTTCAGAGCAGATGATTTCAGTTTCTATGCAATGGAATGGTCAGCAGGTTGTGGTTTCTGTGATTCATGCTTCGTGTTTCAGGGCAGTGCGTAGAAATCTTTGGGTGGAGATGGGCATTGTGGCTGCACTGTTCTGTCCATGGGTTGTTTTGGGGGACTTTAATGCCACATTATATTCCCATGAGAAGAGGGGTCCTGGTAGATTCAATGTGGGTTCCGCGGCAGAGTTCCAGGCCATGGTGGATGCTTGTGATTTGATTAGCTCTCCTTCCCAAGGATCCAATTTTACCTGGACAAACAATAGATGTAGAGGACATGTGGCGGCAAGGCTTGACAGAAGTTTTTTCAATGCTCAATGGTTGGACGCTTTTGGTGATTGTGGTCAGAAGGTGCTCCATAGATCAATTTCAGATCATGCTCCAATCCTTTTTTCCTCAGCAGCGATTCCTAAGCCTCGAAATGCCCCTTTCAGACTTCATCGTTTTTGGATGAAAGAGGAATCCTTTGTGGACCTGGTGAGGGATGTGTGGTCTAGGGAGGTTAGGGGTGGTCCCATTGGCAGGCTGGCATATAAATTAAGGGCAGTTAAGGGTGCTCTAAAAGGGTGGGCAAGACAGACTTTCCCTAACTTGGATGTAGCTCTTAAAGATGCTACTGCAGAAGTGGAGGAAGTCCAGCGAACTATTGACCAGATAGGGATGTCTGATGAGTTATACTCCAGAGAAGCAGAGGCGAAATCTAAGCTCTTGAAAGCAGTGGAGATGCACGAAAAGCTTTGGGCTGAAAAAGCTCGCTACAATTGGGCAAAACTTGGAGACCGTAACTCAAAATTTTTTCATCTATCGGTTAAGGTGCGACGTATAAAAAACAGCATTCGTGCTTTGAAAAAACAAGATGGTACAATGGTCTCTGAGCCGCTGCAGATGGCAGAATATGTGTCTTTTTTTTTTGAAAATTTTCATAAAGCGGACCATTGCATAGATCATATGGAGCTGTTGCAGGTGATACCTAATGAGGTGAATAGGGAGGACTCTTCCATATTAGAAGCTATTCCTGCCAAAGAAGAGATTAAGAAGGTGGTATGGGGGTTGGATCCAGATAGCTCTCCTGGTCCTGATGGGTTCCCAGGTGCTTTCTTTATACAGTGTTGGGAGATAGTGGGTGACGATTTTTGTGGGGCTGTGATTGCTTTCTTCCGCGGTGGGAAGCTTCCGAATGGGGTAAATAACAGTTTTGTGACGCTAATTCCAAAGGTGGAGGGAGCGATCTCTCTGGATAAATTTCGCCCCATCTGCATGGCAAACTTTTTCTGTAAAGTCCTATCAAAGATCATGGCTGAGAGGTTATCTTGCCTTCTTCCTCGATTGGTGTCAGATGAGCAAGGGGCGTTCCAGAAAGGTAAGATTATTTCATCTAATATTGGATTAGCCTCTGAGCTTGCTAATTTATTACATACATCTGTCAGAGGGGGTGGCATGGGTATTAAGATTGACGTGCAGAAAGCCTATGACACATTGTCATGGGATTTTCTTTTTGCAGTCTTGAAAAAATTTGGCTTTTCGGATGTTTGGTTAGCTTGGATTCATGAAATTTTGGTTTCTTCTAGAATTTCAGTTTTATTGAATGGTGGTCCAGTGGGTTTCTTTGGAGTTGAGAAAGGTTTGCGACAAGGGGATCCGCTATCTCCTATGCTTTTTATTTTGGCAGAAGAAGTGTTGTGCAGGGGTCTAAATGGTCTACTAAAGGAAGGAAAACTGAAGGCGCTCCCTGGTCCTAGAGGTGCTACTGTCCCCAGTCATCTGCTTTTCGCGGATGATATTTTTATCTTCATGAACGCAGGAGCAAAACATGTTAGATGTCTGAGAGAATTCTTGATTAATTACCAAGAATTTTCTGGCCAAAAAATAAGCTTGGAGAAGAGTAAGGTTTTTTTTTGGCAAAGTCGCCCCTCACAGGAAGAGGTATATTTCTGATCTGCTGGGTATCCCAATTTGCTCTCTTCCGACGAGGTACCTTGGGGTTGAGATCTTCAAGGGCGCTGTCAAGAAGGATAGGATGCTTCCTCTTATGGATAAAATTAAATCTCGTTTACAGGGATGGCAAGGCAAACTCCTTTCAATGGCTGGTCGTGCAGAGCTCATTCGGTCTGTGATCTTAGGTATGCCTATTCATAATTTTTCCATTTATTGGTGGCCTGAATCGGTGATTAAAACGGTGGAACGATGGATTAGG
>NC_056559.1:8189418-8199209 GCF_013358625.1 Macadamia integrifolia
TTTTCTTTTCATTTTTTTTTTTTTTTTTTAACAAAAAGTGAAAAAAAAAAGAAAGAGAATGACGGAACGACAAAAGGTAGTTCCGTCGTTCCAAAAGAAAAAAAAAAGACATTTTGACAGATAAACTGAAATTTCTGTTTTTGACACAAAACATTGTTTCTGGAACAGAAACATTACCAAACGCAGCCTTATTATACCAAACATACTACCGGTAGAAAACAGTCAAGCATTCATGATAGCAAAAGAAATGGAAAATATAGATCTAGAAAATATAAACTGCACAAGAGTGAAGAAGCCAATTGTTTACCATGCCACAAGAAAGTTCTCTTTATAATTCGTCTATTCCAATCAATAAGCCATAGTTACATGACTCATGGTGTCAAACACAAATGAAAGCCACTGCTCAATATCTTCATCACTCTTGAGTTCAGATTTTTAGAGGAAACAAACACTGATAATAAGAATTAATGGACAACCCATCTTAAAGTAATATTAGAAGGTAGTTTTATTTAACAGAACAATGACTTGAGGATCAAATTAAGTGTCATTAACTATCAGTGAGTATATTAGGGTGAATGATATGATCACTAAACAACCAAATAAGTTAACTAACAAGGAAAAAAGAACAATAATTACTTGTATATTGTAACCCACTTCCAAAACCTTTATATTCCAAACTACATGGGGTTAGCTGCAATGCTGAACAATTCCTATAAGCTAAAACTAATAAGTCTAAAAAAAAAAATAAATTGTGAACTCGTTGGCTGCTGCACTTGATCAGAATATTAAAATGTAGAAGGGGGGGGGGCAAGGGGTCTATTTTTCCAAAGCTGAGATGTTTTTGATTCCAATGTAAGAGATGTCTTATGTTTGTTATGCTTTTATTTCAAAAATAGAGAAAGAGTCTGAGAAGAAAAAGAAAATGGAAAGGAGAGACGGATAAAGCAAAAAAAAGGTCAGTGTAACGAGAGAAATAGTTGAGAAGAAAAAGAAAAGTGAAAGGGAGGAATAAATGGAGACTATGTGAGAATGTGAGGAAGAGAGAAAAATTAATGAAAGTGAGGAAGAGAGTTTTAGAATAAAAAGGAAACTGAAATTATGAAATTAGCTTATCTGGAGACAAGTGAGAGTGTGAGGAAGAGAGAGAGAAAGGAAAGTGAGAGGGAGAGCCAGAGTTTAAGGGGAAAAAAAAAAGAAACTAAAATTATGAAGTTAACTTATATGGAGACATGTAAGAGTGTGAGAAAGAGAGAAAAAGGAAAGTGAGAGGGAGAGAGAGTTTTAGAATGAAAGGAAATTGAAAATAATGAAATTAACTTATATGGAGACATATAACAGTGTGAGGGCCTTGCTGAAGGTGGTGTAAGATCTCAAAGAGCTCTTTTTCTGTATTTCTCCATTCTTTGATTAATATATTCTTTTGCTGACCTTTAGCAAAAAAAGTAACAATGTGAGGGAAGGAAACTGAAATTATGAAATTAACTTATATGGAGATCGTGTGAGTGTAAGGTAGAGAGGGTTTTAGAAACGTGTAAGAGAGAGAGATATTAGTTTTTTTTTAATGAATTTAGAGAGTATTTGAGTTCTCTAAAAATTGAATCTTGAGACAGTTTTTTTAAAACGAATTTAGAGAGTATTTGAGTTCTCATTGGCAAGAGATAAGAATGTGTATGAGAGAGAGAGAGAGAGATTTTTAAACGATTTTAGAGAGTATTTGAATTCTATAAAATTTATAAATATAAAAAGAGCATATTTCACTCATTTCCCCTGGAGTTTTCACATATTACACTCTCCTCGCCTTCAAACTTTATAATTACTCTGTCTCCTATAGTGTTAACACTATTTGAGTTACATATCAAATGACATTTTTACTCCCATCCCCTTTGTCTAAATAGTATTCTGTCCATAGGGTTTGGTGAGGATATTTTCCTCGCTGAAAATCTGTTTGCAGTTCGCCATTCCGATCATCTTCTGCGGGAATACCTCTTTACAGTGCTTTCTTTTTCTTGGAGTTGAGTCTTAAGAGAGACCCTTTCCTTGCAAATGCCAATTTTTAAAATAGCCTCATAATGTAAAATAATTAAAAGCATAGATTCACTTAGAGAAGGAAAGAGATAAAGAAAGACAATTAATATAATAAACATTAACATCTGAATCGTGATACATGAGAAGGAAAGAACAGTTAGAATTTCAGAAATCAAGTAGTATTTTATAGTAGTTATCTCTGCAAAATGGATCAGATTTGAACTCAATCTCTTCAATAGGTTTCACAACCTCATATTCTCTGCAGTCTGAGTCGCCCAAGGGTAGAAGAGAAACACCCCAACACCAAGTTCAACCTGGATTCAACGGAGATGATGAAGATAGAATAAAAGGAGTGTAATGTAATGGAGGATCTAGGGATGGGAACAAGATCGAATATCCTCTGAAGAACAAACAACGGTAACTGGTTTTTGAGTAACTTCAGATCACGTCTCATACTAGAGAGCATCTATTTGGTATTGAATACTAGATCTCCTAAAATTGGCCCCTCGGATCAGCCAACCAGTGGCTACATCCAAGAAACTCCATCCCGCTTCCGATAGGAGGAAGAGGGAGGTGCGAAGGAAGAAGATGAAACTCTGAAAATACAAAACCCTAAAACCAAATCGCCTTTACTTTGGTTCTTGGTTCCAGTGAAGGAAGAAGATGAAACTTGGTAAGGGCAAACATATAATCTCACCTTAAGGTAAGGGTATTTTAGGGTTTAAAATAAAATTGCTTCATCACTTAACGGTGGGCAACTCACGGCATGGGTACGATTGATAAAATCTACAACCTCAAAGGGATTGCTATGTAATTTTAAACTTCATAAGGGAAGGGTGTATAATAAATGGAAACGTCAAGGTAGCAAAATTCGCTCATATAAAAACAGAAAGGGTATCAGTAATTTAAGAAAATAAAAATAATTAAAAAAAAGATAATAAAGCAAAAAAATGGCAAAATAGTCAAGTGAAAGATTTGCCGCTTGGTGCTTTTATATAATATTTATTTATTTATTTATTTATTTATTTATTTTTCTTATATGTGTTTAAGTTCAAGGACCTATTGGCCATTACACATAAATCCACAAATGGGCTAAGCAAGACCCACGGAGAAGTCAACAGGGACCCAAGGTGACACTTCTTAGTAAACAAAGAAATTGATACAAACCACTGATACATTTGAAAGAAATTGATCAAGTGAACCATTAGACAGATATTACACTGAGCACTACAAAACCACAAGACAAAGGCTTAGGCATGTACTTTTAATATTTCAAGTTACAAAATAAATCATCCTTCCAAGACCCACTCATTTTGGATAGGTGTTGCCCTCCCCCTCCCAACACTGCTTTTATTTCAAGGTAAAGAAGGTCTATTCATTCTGTAGAGTGCCGACTACAAGTGAAGACTCCACCCATATAATTATAGTGAAAGATTGGTAAGCTAGAATTAATGCACGTTGGACTAGAGTTTTTATAGCATATGGGGGGTAATGATGACCTAAGACTTTCACGGTGAAGGGAAATTTTCCCTAAGCACATTTGCTTAATATTTGTCCTATTGTGCCTAAGAAAGCATAAAGTGGTAATACATATTATTTTACTTTTTAAAAGGAATAAGCTTGAGAGGGTTTTCTGAGATGCTAGGGTAGGGCATCCTAGCATGTCAGTGTCTATCTCTTTGCTCCTTACATGAAATTATTTCACTGCCCTACAATAATGACACCGTTTTACTGCATCTCATTGGTGCAGTCCTCTATGATGCTTGTTTAGAGAACTCTCTTAAAGAATTTAATAGATGAGGTGCCACGCTTGACTTGGCGGTAATGTTTCTAACTACATGTAAGGGGAGGGGGTTAAGTTTACGGGATGGAGGGGATTATCTTGGCACTAAAAAAAAAAAAATGATTGTTAATATGGTTATGTAGCAATCACCGATGGTTTGGTGGTTAGTCTATCATTTTTTTTTTTTGAATTCAAAAGGCCTACTAGGAGCTCCACAAGGGACCTAGAGTGGGGTTAGAATGAGGGCCAAGAGGGCCATATACTTCTAGAAAAACATAATATTAAGATACTAATAATTTTATAACTTAGATGTTGTCAAAGGGACATGATATAATACCCGATCAAGTTCTTAAGCATTCTCCTAAAGAAAGTGCCAACCACCGAGACAAGCCCTAGATCAATGGCTGGTCTATCATAGAATGCCATGATAAAATTTTGCAAGTGGATGCTTAACAAGTCTTCTACATTCATGATTTATTTAACCATTTCTCATTTTCACATGCATATATAGTCCCCGCCGGAATGGTCACATTGTCATAGCTGATCCAAAACACACATGGGTTTAAATAAAATACTTGACCTGTTGCTGCCTAACCCTAATGTCATGACACTCTTGATTGAGGAGCTATTACGACACCCATTCACTTGTCTAAAACTAGTATTTAGTTTCTTGTCCTATATTTAACCCTAGTTGCAATTCAAGATGACATGTTGATATTAGAGTTGTAATGCTCATTTGTTGATATCTAACCCTTGTTAATAACGTGCAACATAATTTGTCCCAATGCCACTCTTTTGTTGATGGAACGTGTATATGAATAACTATGGCTTTGCTATTTGAGTGAATAATTTAAAAAAAAAAAAAAAAAAATCTAGATTTCTAGTTGATAGCCGGACCTTGAACAACCACTAATATAATAAACTGTTAAAATAATTATTTTCTTAGATAAGAGTTCTTTGACATTCCAAGTATTCTACACCCTCTCACCCAAGCAATTAAATCGTTCCTTTTAAATAGAAAATTTCTCATGAGAAGACATAAATCAACCAGAGAGAGAGAGAGAGAGAGAGAGAGAGAGAGAGAGAGAGAGAGAGAGAGAGAGAGAGAGAGAGAGAGAGAGAGGGACTTGGTACCATCATTTTACTGACTAGCTTTTAAGGGTAAATTGTATGTGAATCCATAAGAATTTGAAACCTTTTGCCATCAAGAAATTGTCTCTAGAGAGAGAGAGAGAGAGAGAGAGAGAGAGAGAGAGAGAGAGAGAGAGAGAGAGTTCTACGAGGCCGAAAAGGTTACAGGGACTTGGTACCATCATTTTAATGAGAACAAAACTTGGCTGCTGCCTAAGTTGCAGCCAAGTATCTGCAACCCTTGGTACCAGCCAGGGGAATAGAATCTCAGGGGTATAGATGAAAAAATACACCCTAGGTGGGTATATTCAAACCAGCCCCTAGGATTCCATTTCCTTGGCTGGGTATCCCAGTTAAAAGCAAAATTTTTTCCTTTTAATGACTAGCTTTTAAGGGTAAATTGTACGTGAGTCCATAAGAATTTGAAACCATTTGCCATTAAGAAATTGGCTGTGAGAGAGAGAGAGAGAGAGAGAGAGAGAGGGAGAGTTAGCTCTATGCGGATGAAAGGTTTACATGGACTTGGTACCATCATTTTACTATATTTTTTAAGGGTAAATTGCACGTGAGTCCATCAGAATTTGAAGCCTTTTGCCATCAAGAAATTATCTCTCAGAGCATTACTAATATTGGAATCAGTTCGGAAAAGTTATTTATTAGCCAAGCACCGAGCTGGAGCATTTCTAATACAGAAAAGTTATTCATTAGCCAAGCGCCGAGCTACATACCCTTGCGTCCTTGTACACTCTGCCTGGTTTACAAAAGAAACCCATGTGTGGGGCGCAATGGACGTCCTGGGAGCATACACAAAGCCCTTCAAGGGCGCATCCCTCCTTAATTATGGTCACCCCATTTGTATTCTGAATCCCAAGCACTTTGTCTGTCCATTCACTAGAGAAGAGCCCCTGTGGATCATATCTCTGCTTTACCTTCAGGAATGCCTCTGCATTACTCCCATACTTATTAATGGCCCCAACGAAAGCAATGTTCCTATTCTTGCCCCAATGAGGCAGCCCATCATACTTGAAGAGCGCAAGCTGCTCTATCTCTTCCATAATGTCCTCATAAAGCCTAGGCCTCATGGGGTCACTGCTCCTATAGTAGGTGAAATCAAAGTCAACTGCGTCTTCCTGTTTCCCCAAGTAAGCATTAGAGGTCTTCACGTATCTCATTAGGATGCCATTGTAGAGGTCCAATACACACAATGCCTTAGGCTCCAACTCACTCAGCTTCTGCACGTCTTGGATGAAGCTCTTCACTTTGGATAAGGCTATGCTGACGGTGGTTTGGTGGAAGAATTGACTCTTCACTCTGGGGTCCCATGGGCACAAAGTGATGAGACCATTTTCAGAACTGTCCAAGCATGCCCCTGAGGATTCCAGATGATTGTGATACCCAACCACTGGGTAACCAGGAAACCCAATTCCATTATTAGTTAGGCCGTATGCGCTGGCAATCAAGGTAGACGTTGTTAGCTTTCCATTCACACACTTTCCTTCTCCATAGTTTGTCAACTCTTGATTTTCCTCTGTTTTGATGAACCAAAAAAAAAAAAACCCCCGATAATCAATACCCAACGACCATCTTAACTGTCTTTGTAAGAATATGGTAAGATGCAACTAACTTTTTAAATGCGGATCAGGTTCTCGAAGGGAGTGTGGATCAGGTTTTTATAAAAGAATTATTCTCATATGGGCTGATATGGTGGATTCCATCTGTACGAATCAACCCCATACGAGAATGCTTCTTATACGTACGAGTGCCTGATTCTCATGCTCTCTCTTATGAGAATCTTTCTCGTATAAGAGAATGGCTCTAGAGGACCTCATCCACTCTCTAGTTTTTTTTTTTCCTTACCTAAAGATCTTATGATTGCCAGTTCAAGGGAAGGCATAGAACGGAATCCAATGAAGTCATATTGACCATTGCCGGAAATATTGGAGGAGACACGATCATCAATGCGGTAGACAGCCTTCTGTTGACTTGGATACCATTGAATATCTGCAAACTCGTGTTGATTTCCGAATTCAATTACTTGGTCTCCCAAGTCTGAGTCGTTCTTCTCCAAATAAGTAATAGATCGTTTGAAGAGTGGTTCTAATCTCAGGGTAACCTGTAATCACATTGGACAAAGTTCATGATGTGGAAAGGTAAAAGTAATAATCCCATATTGAGGTGAGTAGCCCAAAGCAAAGACTTATAATTTTGCAATGCTCACCTGAGAGATGACACCAAGTACTCCGAAGGACACTTGTGTGGCACTAAGATCATCAGGTTGAGTAGTATCGATTACTCGGAGCTTAGCGTAGTTGTCATTAGGTCCCGCGGGGGTGACGATTCGAAGTCCGACGACATAGTCATGGACAGCACTTCCCTTCCCCCACAAGGAGCTTCCGTGGGCGCCGGTGGCCAAAAGTCCACCCACCGTTAATCCCCACCAGTAGGGCGAGTAAGGCAAAGCCAGTCCGGCCTTGGCTCCCTCGTCGATCAGCTGCCTTAGTGTCACTCCACTCTCCACTGTGATAGTCATGGTGGTGGGTTCTACCTTCAACGTCCGGTTCAGATACTTGGTGCTTATCAGTAACCCCTCCACCCCGTCGGTACACATAAGTTTTGGGATGCTGTGAGTTGAAATGGTCGCCACCTTCATCTTTCTCTTGCTCATAGTGCCCTTCGCTACCACCGCCACCAGCTCTACCTCACTTGTTGGATACACGACATCGGCAGCTCGACACACGCTCCGATCAGGGAAGGCACCGTAGGTATTGGAGATGGTGCAATTACTTGTTCCCGACGGCGACAAACAATTGATGGGATCCTTGGGAGGACTACAACCCACCCTACGCAATTGTAGAAACAGAAACTGAAAGTGGAGAACGAAGAAGCCCCTGGCCAAAACGGAAACAGTACCCTTTCCCATGCTTAAGGACACTAATGACTAGGGAGGTACTTAAGGTTTATAAGTAGACAAAGGCTGTAAGGGCATAAATAGTAAATAAGATTTGTAAGTGCGTAGTGGAGGAGAGAGGGTTTTGTTGATTAAGAAGCTTTGTGTTCCAGAAATAATGAATGAAAGAACCGTTCCTTAGAACTTTAAAGACTGGAAAATGAAAGAAGTCTCTTTGACAATTTATTTTGGATCGAGTTTTCCATCCACCGTGGCCGACAGCGTACAATAGAAGGTGAGAGTGAGGGTGGCGAGTCCGGATCAGGTCCTCGTATGAGAACATGTGTTTCGATTCTCGCTAAGAGGTGGACGTGTGTAACCCACTTATTATCTCACTTAAGTTTTTGACCGACTACCAATCTCTTCCTATTTTCTCTCCTATTCTCTTTTCCATACTCCTCTCTTCTCACGATTTATCAATTTTTCTTTTAATTTATTTATGATTTAACATTCGTTTATTATTAATCCTACAAAATAGCTTTATTTTAATCCCACAAAATAGTCGACTCCCTAATCGCTTTCCCTTTTTCTTTTTTTTTTCTTAAGTTATTTTCTCTCTCTCTCTCTCTCTCTTAATTTTCATTAACATATTTCCTCATCCATAGAGGACGGTTCATCCACCATCCTAAGGTTCACAAATCTCTATAGTGCTTTAGTATAAGTCCAAAATACCTTTTTAATTTCCTCTTCCATTCATATGGAGCCTATGATGAATGGATCACCGCGGTTAAAAGAAAATGAGATTTCTCCACCTATAGAGTTATCAAAAGGATATTTTGGACTTGGGGTTTTAGTATAAATATCGTTGGAATCAATTAATTAAAATAAAAAATAAAAATTAAAAAAAAAATAGAAATTTGTTTATATATATATATATATAAAGAAAAATAATGTATGTCATTTAAGTAGAGAAAGAGAGGATAAAAGACATTTAAGTCGGAAGAGAGAGAGAGAGAGTGATAACAATATTGTAGGTAATCCCAGTAGTAAAATTTAGTGGATTACATGTGTCGGTAAAAAGAATGTACGAGAACCCAAGACAAAGTTCTCGTACGAGGACTTGATCTTGCCTCAAGGGTGGCAGTGGGGACATGTGGAGTGATGGGTTCACATCTAGATTATCGAAAGGACGGAACTTGGCTGGTACCCAACTACCACTAGTGGTAGGAAGAGAAATGAATTCTCGGGGTGGCAGCCAATTTTTTCCATTCAAAATGACAAAAGACTCTGCCCCCACTTCATGGAGTTGAAGGTAGAATCTCACATGTTCGAAAACCTCCCTCCCGCCTTTTTTTTTTTCTTGTTTTCTTGGGGTTTTACATTCAAAGGTTTGGTGACACTGGACTTGGAAATGGAAGGTATGCATATTATCGTTATTGTTTTGTATAGTCATGTTTCTCGTTGTTTGTGTTAGTGTTAGAGGTTTCTTGGGTTTATTTCCTACTGATGGCAGTGCCGAAGGTGGGTAAGGTTGTCCCAAGTCCTTTTTCTTCTCTTTTGTAACTCTATGGCTTGCTTTCTATCTGCTTGGTAAGTGATATATATATATATATATATTATTTTCTGATTATTAATACAAATGATATTTTAGTAGAAAAAAAATTCGAAGATTTTAAATGCTTTTAATGGTAAAACCCTTTGCGATCATCTTGGCAAGTTGGCATTCAGTGCAATATTATATCATATTTGGTGGAAAAGAAACAAAAGAAGATGGACTACCAATTCTCGTTCACTGGAGTAGATTACGGATGCTATTACTTTTGATGTGAGGAATAAAGTTCTTCATAATTTTGTTGTTTGCCTTAATACAAATAGAAATCAGTTCCTAGCTTCGACATGGGACCTTCCTCTCTTCTATCCCCCCTCTCTCATTTTCTTGTATCATTCTCCTTTTTGTTGTTCACC
>NC_056559.1:8199229-8215421 GCF_013358625.1 Macadamia integrifolia
TCTCCCTTCTTTGGCTTGTTTCCCCCCCCCTTTGGGTTTGTCCCCTCTCTTAGGAGTTTGAGGCCCATCTCTGTAGGGCTTGGTAGGGTTTTCACCCTGGTCTAGCCAATTTGGCTTTGTTGTTGTATTTATTTTCTTTCCTACTTTTATATATTTTTCATTCACCAAAAAAAAATTCAAAGATTTGAATTTCCATTGGGATTTACAGAAATACAGACCACTGGCAGTTTTGCAGTATGAGTTTTACGTTATGAAAGTCGGAATTTGTGGACCACTGTGGAGAATATGGAGGGGCACGTACTTCGTATATAATATATGAAGGTTGAGATCAGAGATGGCTCATAAGTCTTGAGTCATTGTCACAGCCTTGAGGCTTGAACACAACGAATATTACAATCGATTTGCACATTTTAATGATCCTTAATTTGTCAACTATGAGTTACATATAACAATAAGATGGGCATCATAAGTCAGTCATAGCCTAGAAGGGAAGTCGGACATAGATGGATGGTTATCGGTATAATGCTTATAGAGTTAGCTCTCTCTTTGTATCATTTTTATTTATTTTTTGATATAAAATAATTTTATAAGTGTTTAGGCTGCGTTTGGTAATGTTTCTATTCCAGAAATGATGTCTCGTGTCAAAAACGGAAATTTTAGTTTATGTGTCAAAATGTCGTTTTTTATTTTATTTATTTATCATTTTTTTTTGGGGATGAAACTGGAATGATGGAACTGCCTTTTGTCGTTTCGTAAATTCTCGTTTTTTTTTTGTTTTTTTGTTTTTGTTCCAAAAAGAACGAAACAACCATAAACGCACCAGATGCTTTATTCCATTTTTTTGTTCCCATAGAATGAAAAAACTCCAAAAATATTTTTTTAGAATATTACCAAACGCAGCCTTAATATTATTTATGGACTCTAAATAGTACAAAAATCATAATAGGGACTCTAGACCCATTTATCTATTATAGTCAAAAATCATTTTTGACCATTTCTAGGGACACTTTAATGAACACAACAACTACCTTAAATGGGGAAAACAGAACTTTCAGAGTCCATTCCTGTTCTAGATGAATTGGATGGTTTACTACGAATAAGTAGCATTGAAATGGCTTGTGCCTAATGTTGTGGGGTGGACCAATCGGTAGGCGAGTGCCTAACGTTGTGGGATGGACCACTCGGTAGGCAGGGACATATCAATTGGTCAATGCTATCTATTTCGGACCCGTTGTTCAAGTCAAACGAAATTTAGCAGCTGCTCAAGTAGCTACAACCCCTCTGGCAACCAAAGAAATAGAATCTAAAAGGATATTTTGGAAAATATTGTAACCTAGGAGGGTTTTTGTGAACCTTAGGTGGAAGTGAATTATTCCATTTCTTTGGATACCAACAAGGGGTTGCAGTAGCTGCAACTAGGAAAGCAGTGAAACTTTTTCCGTTTAAGTCATTGTTAGAGGAGAGGTCGGTAAGCCTCCAAGCCAATCCAGACATTTATACACTTTTTTCCCCATTTTGTGTATGTATTGTGTAAGTTAAGTGGAGAGGACAACGCCATGAACAACTAAAGCTGTAAGATTTTTTTTTCCCTAGATATTCTAAGACTTAATTAAAAGAAATGAATAAAAAGATAAAAGAACCAAAATACAAAAAAATGTGATTCAGAGGTCCCCTCCTTCGGCATTACCATCAAATAAAAACTTAAGAAGGTCCTGGTTAGACTTTGGCCCATTTAAGACTGGCCTTTCTTGTTCCTTTACGCCTCCAATGTGGAAACATAATTTGCCTGAGCTAATCACACTAGCTAAAAATAAGTCCTCCGCTGGCCTCAGCTTGAGCAGTTGAGTTCAACTTTGGTCATCCCAGCCTGGTCTAATTAGTTGCCCAGATCATCCGGACCTCACTTTAGAGCCCAAAAATAGGCTCATGCTTGAGACTAGTCCAACTTGGATTACCTTGGCCTAGCTTCAAGTGAGGGCCTTAAGGGGGGCGTGCAGGTTTCTGTCTTATTAGGTACCTAAGGGTCCGTTTAGTAATGTTTTTGTCTGCAGAACACTTCTAATTATTTATGTTCTGGGATATTTCTAAGTAGAAAAACACATTTGGCGACCAACTCTTGATAATATGTTTTTGTTTGTTAAACTCTTCCGACTCTTGATGAGAAAACCCTCCCAACTTCTTTTTAGTTGGGAGATGGAGAAACATGACAGATATTCGAGTTTCTAAGGAAAATATGAAGGTTGTCTTAGGAGTATATACTATACAGTATACACTATATATACCACTTTATTTGTAAATAAATAAATAAAAACATTTATCTCCAACAATTATATGCCACATTACTATTGGAAATAACTGCTTAAATACAATTAATTGCCAGCTCTACAAGTTGGGTTAGAGTGCCAAGGAATTGGATACGCGGTAGGGATTTTCAAAATTGACTATAGTATTTTTCTCATGAAAATAAAATAAAGCTATTCAAAGCTCTTAAAATTTTCTATATAGACGTGTGACTATATGAATAAGTAGTTACGCCAATCTTAATTTTATGTAAAGATGATTATCTTCATGTTTTTCACATAGATGCTGTCCTTTCTTGTAGCAAATTTGATTTTAACTGTCAACAATCATGCATGTTTATATATATATATATATATATATCTTCATATCATTGATAAATTTTTGTTTTCCGTATCTTTTAGAGGAAAAATTCTTTCTTTGAGAAGCTTTTATTATTATTTTTTCTTTAAATTCTCAATGCCTAGTTTGTTCTGTTGGAACATAAAAAAGAATCAGCGTTGCCAAACATATTTGTGTGTATGTGTGTGTACGTGTCTTTTTTTTTTTTTTTTTTTAATTCAATTGTCAATGCCCAATTTGTTCTGTTGGAACATAAAAAAGAACCAATATTGCCGAACATATATATTTGTATTTCCATGGAATAAAAGACACTGAAAATGTTCCCACAAAATGTTACCAAACACACCCTCAAGTGTTGAAAACCCTACTGATTTATTGGCTATATCAAGTTTATGCTCATAAGTACCAAAATTGAGGGGTAAATTAATCATTTGTTTTTGTACTTAGAAAGGCAAACCCTGCCCCAACGATGTACAATTGAAGGCCTTGACCGATAAGTTCTAGAGGCCAGAGGAATAATACTTATGGACCGCGGGGGTTGAGCTACAGCTATTTCAGACCGCGGGCGATCTCCCTTCATCAAGATTTTCCCCCAAAAGGAGCTGTGCATACCATTAAACCATGGAGTGTTGCAGAGTCCTCAAGAGCACATGCCATAACTTTGAACTTTTCCATGGTGATGGTGGTCCCAATCAAAATCCGACTCTAATGGCAGTGATAATGTTACATATGAAGAAAATTCCAAGTAAATCATCATCTTTTCATAATTTAACTAAATCTGATTATTACCCCTCTACATTTTAGTACATCAAATTCATTTGCCCTAATTTCTGTTAGGGTCTGAGAAAGAATTGAAATGGAAGATGGATGAAGTGGGAATCCCTTCAAAACTACTTAATCCATATTTGGGCTTTGCCGCTTTAGGCCATGTCTTCATAAAAGGCCAACTTCAATTCGGGTTTGGGACGAAGGAATTGAAAAGGAAGATAGGTGAAGGGGGAATGGAATCCTTTCAGATTATTTAAACCATATTTGGGCTTTGCCGCTTTAGGCCATGTCTTCATAAAAGGGTATCTTCAATTCTAACTTTCCAAGTTTGGGTGCATTTCTTCAAAAATGTTATAAAAATTATGGAAAAGAAATGATAAGTGGTCCTGCATCCTACCTTGTCTCACAGGTCCGTGAAATTATCCCTACCCCTGTGTGTTCTCCGATGGATATTGGATATCTATATGTGCTCCCCCCATTGAAGGGCATACAGAACACGTTTATTTACCATTCTTTCTCTAAAATTATTTACATCTAGGTATTTACCAAACTGTCTTTAATTCCATACTCTAGCTATTATGTCTAATATTTATCAAATGGTTTTCATTTTTTGATCGAAAATAATTTTCTTTCATAACTTTTTTTTTTTAAATAGACCACAGAGAAAAATAGAAATGATACCAATTTGAGCCTCAGAGAGGTGGAGAGAATGGCTTGCTGATCTCCATTTACTTCTCTATATACTTAAACTATGAAACAGTACTCTCCCATGAAGACACCTCCCAGTAGGACGGAGAGAGGACTCTGCTTCCATGCTCATGAATTGACGCATTGCTTTCACAAAACCAGATACCCACTCATATGATGTGTATTTCTCTCTTTTTATTTTTAAATGTTTTTAAAGAAAAATAAAATTACTTGATTGCAAGACTCTTGCGTCCGAACACAGAAGCCCTAGAAGTCACTCTCCCTCTTCTCCCTCTGTAATCAAGAAATCCATCCATATTAACATTAATGTTTAACACGCATTCTAATTGACCCCTAGCTTGGTACAGGGGTCACATAACCAGCTAGTGATCTCTGGCCCTTTTTATATTTATTTATTTATTATAATAATAATTATTATTTTTATATTCAACCCTCCCACTTCTTCTGCTTCTTCCGTTTTTTACCACCGCCCAATTCAATCGTATGTAACTCAGCCCCACCCTTTGAAACGTGTTCCAACCATGTCCATGTTTAGAAGTTAGGGTTTTTTTTTTTTTTTTTCCCAAACGAAAATTTGCAAGTAAAATCTGTTAGAACTACCATGGGTTTGAATTTAAAATCCTTGTTGAAGAAACCACATAGAAAAACAAGAATACGAATTTAATAAAATTATGGAGAATCTATTTGTACCTTACACTTAGTATGTTGAAGAGGATCGACGCTGTTCTTCACAATTTTTCTCTCTTGGCTATGGATCTTCTATAGTCCCCTAGACTCCTTTGGTTCTCACTTTAGTGGTAAAGTGGGGAAGAGTGAATATGGTTGTAAGATCCAAAACCCAATATTTATAATATTGTCTTGCACCCAAAACCCTAAACCACAATGGGTTGAACCAACATATTCCTAAACTTAAGAGTGGATCGAACCGATTCATGCAACTTGATTCTCACTCATTTAATCAACCTGAATAATTAATTTAAACCCATAAATCCAACAAAATCTACAAAATTTCATTTGATTTTTTTTATTTTTTTTATTTTTCTATTTCTTTATTTTCTCCTATATTCAAACACAATCTGGACCACTTATTTTAAATAATAGCCTATCCTAGGGGTGTCAATCCTATGCCCACACTGATTCGACAGATCCACGCCCAGTTTAAATATCAGCCCACACTGATCATTGAACGTATTGGGTTCAAGCCTGGTCCATTTATAAGCAAGTAGTACAAGGAACAAGAGGTAAGCCCAATGGCCACCGACTGGTCTGGCCCGTTTACAAGCTTGACTTGGCATGACGCATTTAGCTTGATCGTTTATATGTATATTTTGATTTTTTTTTTTATAAATAAAATAGGGTATATATTGATATTTTCTAAATTCTTGATGATTTAATTAGATATATTAAAGTTTCTTAAATCTAAGACAATTAAAAACCGTTCAAGGCCTATTTAAGGCTTTATTGGTACATTATCTCATTTAAGGCCCGACTATAGTCCGATTAGGAGAAGCCCGGTTAAAGCTCGGAACCTGACCGAGCCTGAAACAAGACCGACCAAGACCTACTCATTCCTTTAATAGGTAAGTCATGGGGCAAAGGTATAGGCCTGCCAGACCCGGCTCCACCGATTGAAACCCCTAGCCTATCCTATTATTGTAATGATTCACATTTCACGGTGAAGGGGAGTGGGTCCTTTTTTTTTCTTAGTAGAAATTTTTTAATTGATTTCAAATGTATGTAAGAAAGTCCAAAAAATAGAAACGTTAACCTTTTTTCTTTTCTTAAAAATTGACATTTAAAAAAACATTAATTCAATAGGGGCAAGAGAATGCCATCAGCAAGTCCACACACCAGCGGGCGAGGCCAATGGGAGGGCACACATTAGTATCTTTAGCACGGGACAATCGGTCTTTTCGCACCTATTGTGTCTAGGCGTATACAAACACTAGTGGGTAGTGTTCTTTCTTCCAATTTAATATTATAAAAAATTTTCCATTTTCCTTTATTTTGCCATTGATTTCTAAATAACCATAATCACAATTTCTTAACCATAAAAGGTATTTTTCATCTAAGGATATATATAGGGGTGTAAATTTCAGGCCCTGCCCAATCGAGCTCGATTAATAATAGGTAGTACATGGTGCAAGAGGTAAGCCTGATGGGCACCCGACCGGCCCAACCATTTATATCTATATTTTAATTTTCTTTTTGAGTAGAATATATATATATATATATTGATATTTTTATCAATTGTTGAATATAATTACTGTAAAGTCTTTTCTAAATTTTTTATGGTTTAATAAAATATATTAAAAATTTTTAAATCTAAGACAATTAAATATTGTATAAGGCTTTATTGGTGCATTAATCAATTTAAGGCCCCAGTAGCCTGATTAGGAGAACCCTGTTAAAGCTTGGAACCCGATCGAGTCCTAAAAGACCGACTCATTCCTTAAATAGGCAGGTCATGGTACAGGCCTGTCAGGACCAAATGAGACCGGCATGGCATGGCCCGACCGATTGACACACACACACACACACACACACATATATATATATATATATATATTGTAAGATCTAAGAATATAGTTTCAATACAATAGTTATATGACATGCATATGTAATATATATGTTTATATATGTACATATACATGAAGTTTACATGATTTACTTATTTTCAATCATTGTGTTCGAATTCGATGCTATTTTGAATACATCGTACTAAACAATTATTCATTTATTTATTTATGTTAACTAACTATGGTTCAATGTCTACAAGTCTTTAATCAATTACTCTCTTTATGGGATAGAGTTCCTTCAACAAGCGCCATAAAGGAGCATACCAATGAGGTATGAAAAAATGGTACTGTATAATAGAAGGGCAACAAGGTCAGTTCTTGTTAAGAGGAGAGAAATAGACACAGTGGTGTTAGTGTACCATACCTAGAAGCTCAGAGAACCTTTTCCCTATCTATATAAAGGGCGAGAAAACCTTGACGGTCTGGCGAAGGAAACACCAAACCAACGGGCCAATGGCAGGGTCCTTTTTCCCTTATATAAATAAATAAAGGGGACAAGTATCTCCACTAGTGGTTGTAAATGGTATCCGTCTCCCAAGTAGTTCCTGTTGTAACCCGGCAGTCAATGAGAGGGGGTGAATCAATGAGTCCAATTTCGATCTCTAAAAACATGTCTGATGTCTGGCCAAGAAAAACTTGATACACCTGTCCTTGTATCTGTTCCTGTTTGCACATAATCGTATGCACACTCAGCCTCTTATAGGTACTTCCAAGTGTGCACACCCATTCCACATTCCATGCACTTCAATATAAAATGCAAACAACAAGCACCCACAACACAGGGTTTTTACGATGTTCGATAACTTGCCTACATCCCTGGAGTAGTGCCTGTAAAGGTTTTGTACCTACTTAATACACTACTTTTGACTGCACCCATAGTCAGGAGCACCCACACTCAACTTTCTCAAGCCGAAGCTGAGATGACACTCGCAGTGCTGGTACAATGTGTAGCACCTACTACACGGGAGCACCCACTCCCAGTACTTAGCACCCACTAAGCATTTAATAAAGAATATAATAAATTTGGGCTTATATTAATACCCTACAGTCAAGCTCTGCCTAGCATATACATCCACAACTAACTAGCATGTTTATAGTTCATCCACAATTAACCTAGCATGTATACAATTCATCCACAACTAACTCTCGCATATATACATATCATTATACATGCATATAATGTAAATCTAAGGTTAACGAATCTCACAACCGGTTGCCTGGGATGACTGAGAACTTGTACTGACAAGCTTGGTGTTCACACCCTCTCTCCCCTTTGGATTCTCACTCTTCAAAGTAATCACAAGCAAACCCTCGTTTGGTTTCTTCTTTTTCTCCTTGGATTTGAGTTAATGCATCATCAACACACATTAACCACCTCCTCAAACCCTCATTAATGGAGTAAACAAAAGTCCCATTGAGCAATAAAACTCATTCATGGTTCTACCAACAAAGGGGGAAACTTCTTTCTTCATTCTTCTTCTTCCCTTGGCTTAGAAATAAGATACCATCAATACCATCCAACTACCCTTCTAAACCACTATTAATGGAGTGTAAAACAACTCACATGAAGCCTTCAAGCTTTTCAATGGTCAACAATGGAGGAAAGAGTTTCACACACAAAATTCATACATTTTCACTCTCTGAAACCCTTATTTTTCACTTCCACTGTGTAGAGCTCAGAGTGGTAAAAAATCTATAATTTGGTTCACCCAAATTGGAATTGATATGAGGGAGATATGGCCATTTGAAGTTGGAGCAAAGGGATAGCCTGAAATAGAATCTTCGGAAGAGTGGCGTAGGCTACACCGGTGACGCGCACAATAGAGGTGCAGAACTGACCGTAGATCTCATAAAAAAGAATCTTTTAATATTAACCGTCATATTTAAATAACGGATAAAAACCCATAGCCATTCGATGAGAATCTAAATGACATCAGCGTGACATAGGTGGTCAGTGCTTGCGTCAGCATCAGAATTGTTGTCGATTTTTCATCGGCCCCTTTTCCAGATTTTAAGGGAGCTTGTCTCCCACTCACAAAAAGGTGAGATAGATATAGACCATCCAATTCGTATCTTGATCTTTGGATCAAATCTACATTGATGAGATCTCTTAAAATAGAATCTTTGACGATGGTATGATGCGCGTGCGAAGTACCAAAGTTAACCCACCTTTTTCTACTAACATCCAAGGCCCTGACCTTGTGAAAACTGCACAAAGCCCCCTCAGCTCAAAGTTATATATCCAAAAACCACATGAACTGGCCGAGAGCTATTTGGCCATTTTAGATCGGATTTTCAAACCGGCTTTACGAAAACACATGTAACTTTTTCATATGATTTTCGATTGAGATAGAACAAAGTGCGTTGGACCCACGACTGGATACTCTACAACTTTTCAGAAGACCCGATCATCTTACTCAACCATGTAAAAAGACTAAAATACCCCTGAAAATTTCTAATGATGCATCTTCCTCATACGGAATTGGAACGTAATGAAATCAGAACCGTTGGAAAGACCAGATTTTTTTCGTATCGTTATATGTAGAAAACTTCTTTTAAAAAATTCATTTTCAATGTCGAAATTGGCCCCGCTGCCATAAATACCATAACTTCTTCATATGGTATCGGAATGTGGCAAAATCAGATGCACTGGACTAGATAAATTACAATCTATTTTTTTCATGGAAACGGTTTTCAAAAAAATGTCATTTTCACTGCCAAAAATGCCCCCGAGCATAAATAGACTATTTTACCAGTTTTGACCCGGAAACCCGCACCACCTACCATACATGAATCAAACCACTCTATGCACATAAGGTGGCTATGTTATCTCATCGGTGTGACTCAACTCTGTCATATCATCACTTTAGGTCACGTCATCCAAACTGACCACATCATCACTGTCACGTGACCGGATTGCCAACAAAGACAACCATAGAACAACAGTTCCATGTATTAGATTAGGTTGACAATAGTCGAAGTCCAATGGCTCAATGGCAGGGTTCTTTTTCCCTTATATAAATAAATAAAGGGGACAGGTATCTCCACTAATGGTTGTAAATACCCCGAGTAGAGTTCCATAAGGTTGACAATACTCGAAGCTCAACCCCAAGTTGACAATGTTCTATCACCCATTTATTTTAACCAAAAAAAAAAAATTCATTTATTTTATTGCCTTCCATTCCAAACATAACACACGGAGAGAGAGATATGTTAGCCGCCCGGTGTGTGATCGACACATGACTCCACTGAGTCCACAGACTTATGCTACTGGTCAGAGAGAGACATAGTGGAGTCCGCGTCCGTGAATGTGATCTGGACTTGCAACGAGGTACATACCCGTGCATCCTTGTACACTCTGCCAGGTCTACAAAAGAAACCCTTGTGTGGGGCACAATGGATGTCCTGGGAGCATACACAGAGCCCTTCCAGGGCGCACCCCTCCTTGACTATGGCCACCCCTTCTGTAATCCCAAGCACTTTGTCTGTGCAATCGCTGGAGAAGAGCCCCTGTGGATCATACCTCTGCTTCACCTTCAGGAAGGCCTCCGCAGCCCTCCCGTACTTCTTGATGACCCCATCGAACGCAATGTTCCTGTTCTTGCCCCAGTGGGGCAGCCCTCCATCTTGAACAGCGCAAGCTGCTCTATCTCTTCAATTATGTTCTCGTAAAGCCTAGGCTCCATTGGTTCTCTACTCCTATAGTAGGTGAAATCGAAATCGACTGCGTCTTCCTGTTTCCCCAAGTAAGCGCTGGAGACCTTCACATATCGCATCAGGATGCCGTTGTAGAGGTCCAACCCACACAGTGCATTGGGCTCCAACTCACTCAGCTTCTGCACGTCTTGGATGAAGCTCTTCACTTTGGATAAGCCTACGCTAATGGTGGTTTGGTGGAAAAATTGACCCTTCACCCTGGGGTCCCATGGGCACACAATCTCGAGATCATCCACAGGGCTGTCCAGACATGTCCCTGAGGCTCCCAGATGATTGTTATATCCATTAACTGGGTAATCCGTAAACGTAGCCCCATCATTCGTTAGCCCATATGCTTTGGAAATCAAGGTTTTGTTGTCAGCTCTGCACTCTTGCACTTTAGGTATCCACTGCTCATAAACTCTTCAAATTCCTCTGTTTTCATAACCATCATCCCACCAAAATATATATATATATATATATATATTAAAGAGGTTCTTCAATAGTGAAGAGATCTTCTTTGTAGGGTTTCTCATGGTATTGGCTTTTGAGTTTTGGGCCTTGTGCATTTTGGAGCGGTTTAGCTTGGGTAGTTTGAAGGCTGGGGCTTGCCTTATTTGTGGTTTGGAGAGGACCGGCAGCCGAAGATAGAATCACGGCATAGGAATAAGGTTTGTTTGTGGATGCCAACTGGGATTGGCTTCTTGTGACAATTCCCACCATCATCGTCATTGTAAGAACAGTATGGAGCCTAAATGGTTGAGAAATGAAAGGAAGAGAATAAAAAGTCACGGTGTTCAGTAAGGAAAAAAAAAAAAACAGTTACTTGGCTGCATCCCTGAGATTCCATTTCCCTGGCCGTACAAGGGCTTTTCTCGGGGGGCTATGATCACTAGCATAAAGCATCCATTTTTTCAATACGAAAAAATAAAAAACCTTGGCGGTAGCCAAATTTCATTGTAAATAATTTGGCTACTATTGGAGTTGCAGCCCTTTGCTGACAGTCAAAGAATGGAATAATTCACTTCCTTTAGGGTTCATAAATACCCTCCTAGGTTATGGTATTTTCCTAAATACCCTTTTGGATTCCATTTCTTTGGATGCAACTTGGGCAGCAACTAAATTTCGTCCAGTTTCATTCTCTCTGAGGACTCTCTGTAATAGAGAAGAAGCTGAGGCTGCTTCTTTGCTGTCAACAAACCGTAATCCTGCACCAATTCTCATCAGCCCCTCTTCAGACAACTGCTACGCATCGATTTCTGCTTATCCAAGCCTTGTTGTAGCTATACCACTCAATCTCACAGCCGGATATAGTGGATTTGGACCAGCTGGGAGGGAGTTCGTTCGATCTCTCTTAAGGTAGTCGTAGTGCTGGCAAAGGAATGGGACTCCAGGGATTTGGACCTCCCAGTGCCAGCCTAGAAAAGAATCCTCTTCTCTCTTTTTCATCACACAAAGGCATGAAGGAGAGAAAATAAGAAAAGCGTAAAAAAAAAAAAAAAAAAAAAAAAAGGATCTGTTGCCATCAAATCTACCCTGCAACTCAATTAAGAAAGAACTTTGTGTGGAATGAACGTATACCCAAATTCCTTCTCTCTCCCTCGTTGAGTCTTCCAGACGACGAGGAAAAAAAAAAAAAAGGATGCAATGCGACCAATTTCTCTCTTACCTGCATATCTTTTTAATTCAATTCCAAAGGAAGGCATAGACTGGAACCCAAGGAAGTCATATCGACCATCGCCAGAAACGTTGGAGGAGACTCGATCATCAATGCGGTAGACCGCCTTCTGTTGACTTGGATACCATAAGACATCTGCAAACTCGTGTTGATTGCCGAATTCAATTACATGGTCTCCCAAGTTTGAGTCGTTCTTCTCCAAGTAAGTAATGGATCGCTTGAAGAGTGGTTCCAATTTCAGTGTGACCTGCAACCACATTAAGACCTACTTAAGAGGGGAGAAAGCTCACTAAGTACATGACCAGTATATTCTGATCATTTAAGAATTCAATTCAGTGGCACATAGGCTTGCTAAGCATGCGACAACACCTCAGAGTTTCTGTTGGCTATCTGATGCTTACTATATCAGTGCACTCACTATAAATAATGTTTTTAAAAAAAAAATATATATATATATATATATTTATATAGAGAGATCAGGTTCATGTGTGAGATTGTTTTTGTATCTCCCTAATCTATCGATTAAATCTATTAAATGAAGAGAGAGAAAACGGATCCCAAATCCACGCACTAGGGATGTAGAAGATTGTTCTCCTACATGAACTGATCTATACTTACGGTTCATCTAGGCCTGGCTTTTGGAATTAAAATTGTTTCTAACTAACCTGAGAGATGACTCCAAGGACTCCTAGGGACAGTCGTGTGGCACTAAGATCATCAGGTTGAGTAGTATTGATTACTCGGAGCTTAGCGTAGTTGTCGTTAGGCGCCGCCGGGGTGACAATTTGAAGTCCGACGATGTATTCATGCACAGCACTTCCCTTCCTCCACAAGGAGCTGCCGTGGGAGCCGGTGGCCAAAAGCCCACCCACCGTCAACCCCCACCAGTAGGGCGAGTAAGGCAACGCCATCCTTGCCATAGCTGCGTCGTCGATCAACTGCCTTAGCGTAACCCCACTCTCTACAGTCATCGTCATGGTGGTGGGTTCCACCTTCAACGTCGGGTTCAGGTACTTGGTACTTATCAGCAACCCATCCTCCCCGTCGGGACACATCAGTTTTGGGATGCTGTGAGAGGAAAGGGTCGCCACCTTCATCTTTCTGCTGTTCATCGTGCCATTCGCTACAACCGCCACCAGCTCTTCCTCGCTTGTTGGATACTCGACATCGGCAGCTCGACATACACTTAGATCAGGGAAGGCGAGATAGGAATTGGAGATAGTGCAACTACTTGTTTGCGACTGCGACGAACACTTGATGGGGTCTTCAGGAGGGCTAGAACCCACCTTACACAATAGTAGAAACAGAAATTGAAAGCGGAAAACGAAGATGCCTCTGGTCAAAACGGAAACGCCCTTTCCCATGCTTAAATTCAAATAGGGTTACCAATGGGTAATCGAGAAGGTCTAGTAGTAGACTGTGTCAATATAGGATAGAGGTCTTGCCTTTTATAGGGAAGGATGCCATCAAGGAAAATAGAGGTGACAGCGTATTTACAAGGGAAAATTTTTTGCTACTGTTTGGATTACAGCCAAGTAGCTACAACCGGTTTGAAAATACCCACCTAATGTGAATTTTTCCATCCCTTTCCTTAAGATTCTACTCCCGTGGTTGGTACCAAGGGTTGCAGCTACTTGGCTGCAACCTAGGCAGCAGCCAAGTTTTGTTCACGGCATAGAGCACCTCAAGGCGCACGTCTTATTCTAAATAGGAAGAAAAAGGGAAAAATTTAGGATGAAATTTAGCTACTGCCAAGGTTGCAGTTGTGGCAGCCAAAGAAATAGAATATAGAAAGGTATTTTGGAGAATACTATAATCTAGGAGAGTATTTATGAACCCTAAGAGGAAGTGAATTATTCTATTTCTTTGGCTGCCAGCAAGATGTTGCAACTACTTGACTACAATCCGGATAGCAATCAATTTTTTTCCGAAAATTTAATATTCCAACAATCCTAAGTGTGACGGTTTATACGTGGACACAGACTCTACGGGCGGGGCGTAAATAGTAATGATGACTTGCAATTACTTTGTATGGAGGAGACAAAGGGTCCTGTCTATTTTTTCACCTAAATAATAATTGAATTTCATTAAGACCGACGGAAGTTTATAGTACAGTGTAGGTCTCACATTAGGCACCTTGGAATTTTTGGACCATGTGTAACACGTACACCATTAATAATAATTGAATTTCATTAAGACCGATGGAAGTTTATAGAAGTGCAGTATAGGTTTCACATTAGGCACCTTGGAATTTTTGGACCATGTGTCACACGTACGCCATTAATGTGAAAATGATGAGAACATGGTATTGCATCATGGATGAGAATATGGCATTGCGTCATAGAGGAAAATCTGTCCTGAATTCTTAATTTTCGTTTCTAATTTCATGAACAAATCATTATAATATTTTTATTGTCATTAGGAAGAACATGCAATTTCTATTATAAACTTTTTTTTTTTTTTTTATGTATACTTAGATTGTTCTAAGTTCTATAAAAATTTCAAAAGTCTAGTTTTGATTCCAAGACTAGATTACTTTAAGTTCTATTAAATTCACATGTTTAATAAAGGTTTCCGCACGAATTCCCTTTGTGAGGCGATTAACTACCCATATTAATTTCTTGTAAGTATATATAGTTTACTTTAATTTTACATTATCCTTCTATATCTCATGTATATTGATAATGGATTTCTATATATATATATATATATATATATTCACTTTAAGCTGTTTTTACTACTATATATTTATCAAGCTTATTGTTGCTTGATTATTAAAGGAAATTTCCATTGGATCATTTATAAGATCTAGTCCAAATTCCATTAAGAACCATGCATCTTATCTTTTTTTTTTTGGTAGAAAGGAGAGCTATCTATTAGCCTGAGCTAAGCACAAGGCTTCGGACATACAAATATCAAAGAGCCAAGGAGTGGATAGGGGCCAAGTTGTCTCGCTAGATAGAGACACGACGTTCCAGGCCAGGGAGTCAGCAATGCTGTTATTCTCCCTAGAAGTGTGAAGGAAAATACATCTTTGAAAATAGGATGCTAAGACCTGAATATCCTAGACCAAACTGGTAGCCTCAAAGGGGATTGTAGCACTTGGTTTAATAAGGTAAAGAAATAGCTCCCTACCATCAGTCTCAGCTTGTAGATCCTCGATGCATTCTGAAATTGCATATAGCATCCCAATATGCAATGCTAAAACTTCGCCAAGAAGGGGAGAGGTTGCATGAGTAGGCACAAAAAGAGCAATCGAATGGGATTCCATAGCATTGCGAATGATGAAGCCAATGCCTCCTTGTCACCGACGAGAAAGAAGTCCGAATTGAGTTTAAGAAAAGGTTCCGGTGGAGCAAACCAACCCATTTGTTTTCCAGCTTCTGGCGCACTTCTGGAAAATTTTCGGTGAGGGGTTGTTGCCTCATTAAATTCAGTGATCTGGCCCTCAGTTTGGTGGACTACTTCAATAGGGATTGGGGTGCAACCTTGAAAATTAGGCTATTCCTACTCAGCCAGAGGTTCCAACAGACGAAAGCTGTAGATGTTGCAATGTCCTGGTTCAATTGCTTTAAGTTGCAAACTATCCCAAAAGTTAATAAAGTTTTCAAGCCTTGAGTGTTGCTGTAGGGGAGAAAAGGCAAGGCTTGACCCAAACCAGATTACTCTAGCAAAAGGGCATTCAAGGAGAATATGATCTATAGTCTCAGCTGGGGCTCCACAACTTTGGTAGGCAGGGCCGATATCGGAAATCCTCTTCCTCAAATCAATACCGGAAGCCAGACCTCCAGCACAGGCTCGCCATATAAAACTTCTAATTTTTTGGGGGCAACGGCTTGTCCAGATCTGCTTCCAAACCTTATTAGGGACATTACGAGGAAGGTGGCTAAAAGCAAAGGCTGTGGAAGATCTTCTATTGTCTTCAATTTGATTGCATAGGAAGTGGTAGCCAAACTTGGAGGAATATTTACCATCCATGGTGTTAGATCAAACACCAAGAAACACGAATAAAGAGAGACAATAGATCCGTACGACACAGAGATTTAACGAGGTTCACACACCAGGGTGGTGTGCTACGTCCTCGGGCGAAGAAGAAGATGATTCACTATGCAGAAGAAGGATT
>NC_056559.1:8215769-8233807 GCF_013358625.1 Macadamia integrifolia
TGACACCTGGAGTATCCAAAACTAGCCATAACTGAATCAAACCTTTTATACCACTGTCTAGGAGACTGTTTCAAACCATATAGGGACTTCTTCAACAAGCATACATGGTCCTCCTTACCTTCAATAACAAACCCTTCAGGTTGATGCATATAAATCTGTTCTTCTAGTTCACCATGCAAGAATGCTGTTTTCACATCAAGTTGCTCCAACTCCAAATCATGCATAGCAACTAAAGCAAGTAGGACACGAATAGAACTATGCTTAACAACAGGTGAGAAAACATCATTAAAATCAATTCCTTGTACCTGACTGTAGCCCTTTGCAACCAAACGTGCTTTATACCTAGCATCTTCAACACTTGAGGCAGATTCCTTCTTCTTGAAGACCCATTTGCAACCAACAATTTTCTTCCCTGTTCTTGGCTTCACAAGCTCCCAAGTCTGATTTTTATGAAGAGATTCAATCTCCTCATTCATGGCAAACAACCATTTTGTAGAATCAATTGAAGCAACAGCTTCAGAATATGTTGCAGGCTCACTATTTTCAATTGTATCTGCAACAGACAATGCATAAGCAACAAATTCAGCATGCCCATACTTTTGTGGTTGTCTAATATTCCTCCTTGGTCTATCCTTGGCAATGCTGTACCGCTCTTCTTCTTGATTCTCTTGAGCATCATCTCCTTCAATAAAAGTAGGCAACTGGACTAAAGTAGATTGTGCTTTGTTTGAAGATGAACCACCAATTTCAAACTCCACCTTCTCTCTAGATTTTTCTTGACCTTCATCACAATGAATAGGAACTTCTTTCCTAGGATGCAACATAGCAGATTCATCAAAAGTAACATCTCTGCTAATAAGAAATTTTGGAGACTTTGGATCAGAACACCACAACCTGTATCCTTTCACTCCAGATCCATACCCAAGAAAAATGCATTTCTTTGCCCTAGGTTCCAACTTCCCTTCATTTACATGTGCATAAGCAGGACATCCAAATACTTTTAAATTTGAGTAGTCTGCAGGTTTACCTGACCAAAGTTCTTCTGGAGTCTTGCACTCAATAGCTGTGCAAGGAGATCGATTCACCAACAAGGTTGCTGTGTTAACTGCCTCTGCCCAGAACTCCTTGCCCAATCCTGCATTTGATAACATACACCTTGCCTTTTCTAACAAGGTTCTATTCATACGCTCTGCCACTCCATTCTGCTGGGGTGTTTTAACAACTGTATGGTGTCTTGCAATACCTTCATTTTTGCAGAACTCATTAAAGTCACCTTCACAAAACTCTAGGCCATTATCGGTTCTCAACCTTTTAATTTGTTTCCCGGTCTGCTTCTCAAGCAAATTCTTCCACTGTTTGAAAGTGACAAATACTTCATTTTTGTGCTTCAAGAAATAGACCCAAACCTTCCTAGAGAAATCGTCAATGAAAGTAAGCAAGTATCTTGCACCAGCCCCCTTTGAAGCAACCCTGGAGGGCCCCCATAGGTCTGAATGAATGTAGTCCAAAGTTCCCTTGGTCCTGTGAATAGCAGTACTGAAACTAACTCTTTTCTGCTTCCCAAACACACAATGCTCACAGAACTCCATTGCTCCTGTACTCTGACCACACAACAAGCCCCTTTTACTTAATGATGCCATCCCTCTTTCACTCATATGGCCTAACCTCATGTGCCATAAATTTGTGACATCTGATTCAGACATAGATGATGAAGCTGCTGCAACAGACCCAGTGACTGTAGTACCCTGCAACACATACAAACTGCCAACCTTGATTCCTTTCATCAATAAGAGAACTCCCTTGCTGACCTTCATGACTCCACCTTCAGCTGTATACTTGCACCCATTTGAATCAAGAGTGCCTAAACTGATGAGATTCTTCTTCAAATCAGGGACATGCCTGACATTGGACAAGGTTCTGACAATGCCATCATACATCTTGATATTGATCGTTCCCATTCCAATAGTCTTACAAGAAGCATTATTTCCCATCAACACAACTCCACCTCGAACTGATTCGTATGTGGAGAACCATTCACGATTGGGACACATATGGTAGGAACAACCAGAGTCAAGAATCCATTCATCCTGTGATCTAACTTTATCATCAGTCACCAAAAGCATATCAGACTCACTCTCATCTTCAGCAATATTGGCTTCTGCAGAATCATCTATTTTCTGTTGATTTTGAGCACCACCACCTGCCTTCTGCTTATTTAAAAGCTTATAGCATTCATATTTAATATGCCCATTTTTCTTACAGTAATTGCAGGTTAAATTCTTGTGCTTAGATTTTGATCTAGCCTTCTTTTTGTCACCATATGAACCCCTTTCATTCGTTCTCCCTCTAGCTACCAAACCAACACCATCAGATTTATTGGTAGTTGTCAACTCATCATCAATCTTCTGCTTGCTTTGCAGATTCGTTTTGACATCCTCAATAGAGATTGTCTCTCTACCATAAATCATGGTATCCCTAAAGTGCTTATAAGATGGAGGCAGAGAACATAACAATAATAGGGCCAAATCTTCATCGTCTATTTTAACATCTATCCTTTTCAAATCAGTAACAATAGAATTGAACTCAGATATATGGGATTTAATAGAAGTACCTTCGCCCATATGAAGGGTATACAGTTGTTGCTTCAATCTCAACCTATTGGTGAGGGATTTGGTGAGGTAGAGGTTCTCTAACTTCACCCATAACTCTGCAGCCGTTTTCTCTGAGAGAACTTCCTGTAGAACATCATTCGAAAAACACAACTGAATAGCTGAAAGGGTTTTATCATCCAAATCGCTCCAATCATCATCGGACATAGTTGCAGATTTCTTCGCCTTCCCAAATAGGGTTTTCTTCAAACCCTGCTGCGTGAGAACAGCCATCATTCGAACCTGCCATAAACTAAAACTGATGTTGTCGTCAAACCTATCAATATCGTATTTCGTTGAAGCCATGGATCGAAGTAACCAAGAGCTCTGATACCAGTTTGTTAGATCAAACACCAAGAAACACGAATAAAGAGAGACAATAGATCCGTACGACACAGAGATTTAACGAGGTTCACACACCAGGGTGGTGTGCTACGTCCTCGGGCGAAGAAGAAGATGATTCACTATGCAGAAGAAGGATTACACCCTAGCAGCGGCGAGGAAGAACTCGCCCTGAAACCCTAGCTTCGTGAAAACCCTGGAATACAATGACTTTCAACAAGCAACAGTACATTATATATATACTCCAAATAGCGGTTCGACCCATCGGGTCGCGGTCGATTCGGTCGAACCATACCGCGGGGGCTACGCCCCCGCACCCCCATACGAGATCAGTGATGGGCTCCGGGCTTGGGCCGATAGGCCCAAGCCCTCTGCTTCCATCACAGATCTCAGAAAATTTCCCATTCGGGTCGCCACCAAAATATGTCGGATCGGGTCAATCTTCAAAGCGGGTCAAGAATTCGAGACAAACTTAACACATGGAGCAAGTCTAGATCTGTGAATCCTAATGGGGGAAAAGGTTGAGATTGATCTCTAAAATAGCTGCCTTATCATCTGGGTGAAACAACATATCCAGCACATGACAATTCTAGGAAAGATTTGCATGATCAATTAAATCGAACACCAAAAGGTTACTATTGTTGCATAGATAAGGGTGTTGAAGTCTATGGTTTGGAGTAGACGGTAACCATGAGCTCTCCCAGACCTTGATGCTAGCTTCATCCCCAACAATCCAAATGAGACCATCAACAATAACCTTCCGACCTTCAAGTATACTCCTCCAAGCCCAAGATGGGTCCAAGTCTAATCGAGTTTCAAGGAAAGACCGATTAGGGTAGTAAATCTGTTTCATATGGAGGGCCCAGTGAGAGTTTGGGAATTGCCAAAGTCTTTAAGCCAACTTTCCAAGAAGAGCCTTATTTTGAATCGTCGGGTCTCTAAACCCTAACCCACCTTTGTCTTTGGACATACATAGACGTTGCCATGAAACCCAGTAGATATTGCTCTTATTCCCTGATTCTTCCTAGAAAAAAGTGAGTTGAGGCGCTCCTTAGCTTTGAATGATGCTATGCCGGGAGCTTGAAATGTGATGAAGCAAAAGTATTCATGGATAAGGCAACTGATTTTAGCATCACCTCTCTTCCTGCATGAGACAACAGCATCTGTTTCCACCTTTGAATTCTCCCCAAGGTTTTATCCTTGATTTCCTTGAAGAGTTCCGACTTTGACGTGCCAAATTCAGTTGGGAGACCCAAATATTTCTTCGGCCCTTCTCCATAAGGCATTATTAAAATGTGAGAAAACCATCGTTTAAAATGAGGAATGGTGTTAGGGCTAAATGTAAGAGAAGATTTATGGCAGTTAATTTGTTGTCCCCTCGCCTTGTAGTAGAGCTCAAGGCAATCCTTTATATTATGAATCTCTTGCGGATTAACTTCAGAAAACAAGAGACTATCATTGGCGAAAAGCAGATGGGAAATAGAAGCAGCTCGATTCGGCACTTTAATACCATGGATCAAACCTTCATTCTGTGCTTTGGAAAGAAGAGAGCTAAGTGCCTGCGTACATAGAACAAATATGGCTAGGGATAGAGGATCCCCCTGACGGATGCCCCTCGAAGGTGTGACAGTTCCCCTAATTGCTCCATTAATAAGAATGTCGTAGGACACTGAGGAGATGCACGACATTACCAAAGTAACCCATGTACTGCTGAATCCCAATTGGAAAAGAATTCTTTCAACAAAGGGCCACTCAAGATGATCATACGCCTTAGACATATCTAGTTTAATGGCCACTAATCTTTTCTTTCCTTTCTTCTTTCCGATATAATGGAACACCTCGTGAGCTAGAAGAATATTGTATGAAACAAGACGACCAGGTATGAATGCAAACTGAGAGGGGGCAATAATTTGATCCAAAAACTGTTGGAGCCGAGAAGCAAACACCTTAGTGACAACTTTAACAACCACATTACATTGGCTTATCGGTCTATACTGATCCACTAGTTCAGGCTGTTGAACCTTAGGGCTGAGACAAATGTGGATGGTATTAAGGTTGGAGGGCAGATTGCCATACTGAAAGAACTCTTGAACGAAACGCACAATGTCACCCTGAACAATGTCCCAATTGCGTTGAAAGAAGGCCGGGGGTAGCCCATCAGGGCCCTGAGACTTAAGTGGAGCCATGTCGTTGAGAGCATCTCTGATTTCCTCCAAACTCGGCAAACAACATAGGTTCTCGTTCATTTCATTGGTCACTACTGGAGTGATAGCCTGTGCTACTGAATTAAGGGCCTCTTCATCAATTCCTTCTAAAGAAAATATAGATTCATATCTATTCATCACTTCAGTGAAAATGTCTCCCTCAAATTCAACCCACGCTCCAGATGCTAGTCTGAGCTTGAGAATTTTGTTTCTGTTTCGTCTCTGCAGGGTAGTGGCCTGAAAGAACTTAGTGTTGCGGTCTCCACTTTGAAGCCACTGAACTCTCGACTTCTGGTGCCAGAGCATCTCCTCCATTTCTAATTCCAGATTTAGTAGATTTTCAATTTCTTTCTCTCTGGCTCACGCACGCTCCGCTGGCTGATCAGCAAGAAGCTCAAGTTCACGACCCATCGGGTCACGATCGATCCGGTCGAACCATCCCGCACCCCCATACGAGATCAGTGATGGGCTCCGGACTTGGGTCTTCTTTACATTGCCAAACTCCTCATGATTCCACTTAGTGAAAATATCTTTGCAATTTTGGGTTTTGCTATGCATCGTGTCGCAGGCTTTTTCCATTCTGGGAAGGGACCAAGCTCGGGCTACCACTTTCTTGCAATCGGGATGATAGAACCACATGCTCTCGAAATGAAAAGGTCGATGCCCCAATGATTTACCTCCTTTAGTGTCCACGACCAGGGGGAAGTCAGATCCCATGGAAGCACGAACATAAACGGTCGCGTCGGCGAAGGATGACCTCCATGCTTGATTCGCTAGAGCATGATCCAATTTGATGCTAATGTTAGCAGACCCTTTACGGTGGTTGTTCGAGGTAAAAGCTGGGCCATGAGAGCCGACATCAAGAAGCCCACAAGAATTTAAGAAGTTTCTGAATTGCACCATATCCTGATCACCTCTATTAGAACCCCCCCCCCCCACACAAAAAAAAAAAAAACTCTTTTCATGCCAAGTTAAGTATGAATTAAAGTCGCCCACACATAACCAGTTTTTCTGGCGATTTAGGCTCAGATCAATAATTCGATCCCATACACTTTGCTTGCAAGACATAATTGGGTGGCCATATACACAAGTAATAAAGAATGGTGGGTGAGTTTTGTGAGTTACCTTAATATCGAGAAGAAGAATATCAACGACCAAGGTTGCGTCCCACAGAAGAGCCAATCCCCCGCCACTGTTAATAGGAGGGAACCATGCATCTTATCCAGACTATATGAATGTCTATCATACTACAAGCAATGTACTCAATCTCTTGTATATGCCTCACAACATATCCTTGTTTCTTACTACTCAAGAAGCATTTGCACTTCCAAATATAAACACATGCCCAGAGGTGAACTTACAATCATATATGTTACCTCCAAAGTTAGCGTTGGAGTATTTAATAACCTCAAGCTTTTCCACTTGAAATCCTAATTTTAGGGTGCACAGTTATTGGTGTATGATGTCTTGTATTCCGTCACAGTTTAATCCAGGGAGTACTGGTGCAGACGCCTCGACAGGCAGGACGGCGAAGCCCCCTGCTCGAATTTTTTATGTAAGGGTAGTTTTTTACTTTCTGGATTAGGGTTTTTCACTATATATTTGTAGTGGTGGTTTCTTTCTCAGTAATGCAAGCAATACTGAGAGATGTGAGGGACGAGCAGTGTAACCCTATTCTCCATTGATAGTGAAGCATGATCTCATCTCACCGAGAACGTAGACAATCTTGCCGAACCTTGTAAATTTGTGTGCATTGTTTGTTCTTATTTTTCATTATCTTTTGCCTCGTTTTAGGATTGCATTTCTACACATAGTAACCTCCAAAGTCAGTGGAGTATCATTTTCAATGTTTCCCAACAGGTAGAGTCAAGATTACTTTGGTGTCTACTTACCAAACCAATTGGATAGGCCAAATCAACTCACAGATACAACATAACGTACATCAAATTATCTATGCATGAGCATAAGGTACATTCAATTTTTATGTACTTTTTTAAGGACATTGACTGTTTGACAAAATCTTTTAAAAAATAATTGGAGCTCATGAGGGATTGCAATTCTGCATTCCAAACTTTTTGTAATTAAGTGTTCAACTATTTTTCGTAGCCCAAACACAACTTGCATTATGTTCTTTCCCTAGAGATCTGAATATATGATGCTTCCCCCATATTATTCATTTCAAGTCTACTACTGAGTTCATACTTGGTCTTATTCAATATCTCTAAGTCCTTTTCAACTAATAATATGTCATCAACATACAACATCTCTAAGTCCAGTACTAGAGAATCAATTTTGTAGTGTTTTCATCATCGTTGGTTATTCTCTATAATTTAGCTAGATAGGATTCCTTGGAAAATTACACATTACTTTGCAAAGTTAACTCGATGGCAGATAGGCTAGCGAAACACGTTGCATCCTCTCAGATATTAGCAATTTGGGAAGCTGCTCTTCGTTTTTCCTTGGAGGATATTTGTTGGGATGCTCTAGGGAAACCACGCTATCACTTTCATTGATATTTTCCTTTAGCTTTAGTCTTACAATCTGCTGATGTCATTATCGATGGTGGATATATGGGCTTTAGTTTCTGGTATTTTGTGCCGACCTTTTTGCCTTTGTTTTTTGTATTATTTCATTTATTCTTAATAAAATTCTTTGTTGACCTTAGGGAAAAAAAAAGTGCAAGGAGAGAATTTAGAACTACTCTCTCTTTTCCAAATAGATACACAACTTTCCAATTTATTTTTCACAAATCCTAACTTAAGGATTGTTTATGTGGATTACTAGATACCACTTTCATGAGGATTGTTTCAATCCGTATAAATACAGTCAAGCACACGCGCCATGGAGCAATTGCAATGACCTTATGAGCATCATATGATTGTTCAATGTAGTAGCTAGAAGTTGTGGAGATGTGTTGTTCATAGTGTGGCAGCTGTTGAATAAATGAAAAGGTAGCTTGTTAATTTTCGGAGCAATTGAAAAGATTATAATTTCTATGCTATGGCATGTGGCAGTGGTAGTGGTAATGGTAGGGGAGTATCAATAAATATACGTTAAGTGTAGATGAGTGATAGTAACTGCCCCATTAATTAACTATTCGTGAAACTTTATATTTTGGATTACGAACAAATCACTTTTACAATTTACTTTCGGGGGAAAAATCACTACCTAGTCCAGTGGACCTTTGGCCCAGACACCAAAAATGCGAAATTATTAACCAACCCCTATAAAATCACAAAACTCCATTTTTATTGATGCCCTTGCATGTGCTCTCATTGGTCATGTGCTGATGCAGGGGTTACATGACTAGGTAGCGATCTCTTGCCCTTTTTCCTTTTTCTTCCCTATTTGTTTAGAATGTAAAAAATGTGTGGATTTTGTAAGAGTGGGTCTCACATGATGTGGATTGGGTTGGCAAGGAAATGGAAGAGAATAAAATGACGGAATAAGAACCTTTTAATGCAGTGGGATTTGGTGGAAAAGAAAAGAAATGGAGGTGGGTGGGGATCCTATGGGAGAGAGAGAGAGAATGAATGCCAGAGTTCTACCTGAGTGGGGTAGGAAAAAAATGGAATGCCACATCACTAGACGAGTAAATGGATTTAATGAGGTTCTTAGGTAAATTTTTCATCCCACTTAACGAAAACACTCTTATTTATGGTAATTTGTGGGAAACAATTACTAGTTTCCCACCCCATTTTTCTCCATCAAACAAAAAATACTTTTTTTTTTTTACATTAAAAATTTGAATTTCCGTTGGGGGGTTTACACTCGTGTAGATCACTAGAAGTTTATAGTATGGGTTCTACATTATGCACTTCGGAATTTATGGGCCATGGATCACATGTCATGGTTGGATAATATGGAGGGGCACTTCATATATGATATAGCACAAAGTTTTCCTTCATCTGATGCCAAAATTCACTACTCCATTTTAGGGTTTACAAGCCCTATAGACTTTTCGTTAGTACCTTTCCCTAAAAACCCTCATGATACCCCCTAGATGCATTAACGCATCCATAGTGAATGGGAATGATTCCTATTCCAAGTGAGAACAACATAAAATGAAAAATTTCAAGTCAAATCTTAAAATTTTCCTATTCCATTTCCCCTGCTTTTCTGTTCTTTTCACCTATATTCAAAAACAATGGGTGGTACGTGTTTTTTGGCTCGGTTTTCCCAACATTGCCATTTTTTCTCCCACCGTTCCTAAGAAAAAAAAAGCAGCTAAATGACCCATTTATTTTAAATAATAATTCTTATCCTACTAGTACCTACTAGTGTAACTATTCACATCTCACAGAGAAGAGATTCTCATGGGTGAAGGGAAACTAGGTCCTCTTTCTTTTGGTCATTTTTCAAAGTGATCTCAAATGTACATAAAAAAATTCCAAAAATAGAAACATTAACCATTTTTATGAGTGAAAAATGGAATTAAAAGAAAAAAATTAGTTTTAGATTTAAAAAATAATTTAATATTATAAAAATTTCGATACACACATCAAATATTAATATTTAATTAATAATACATGAGTAGATCCCACAATTTATGTAGGTATATTTTTAGTTTCTTAGTTCAATATTTTTTAAATCTAGGCATTTAAAACCTATACTGGCCTTTTTGCTGCTGATTTCTATATAGCCATCCATGGTTTCTTAACCAAATGAGGTATTTTCATCTAATGATATATCTTCAATACAATAGTTACATGAAAAGTAGGTGTAATACGTATTTATACATACATATGCATTACGTATACATGTTTCACCATATTTTCAATCGTTGTGTTTGAATTCTACGCTGTTTTAAACACATTGTACATAACAAAGTATTTTTTTCCATTTCTTTTTAACTAACTATGGTTTAGTGTTCACACGTCTTAATTAGGTAATATCTTTATTGTAGAGGACTCTTTGAGCAAGGGGTATAAAGGAGAGCACCAATGAGGTATGGCAAAATAGTATTGTACGATGGGAGGGCAGTGACATCATTTTATGTTAGGAAGAGGATAGAGATAGACACAATTGTGTTAGTGTACCCTATCCTAACGGCTTGAAAAACCTTTTCCTTTTTTTAATAAATAAATAAAGGGGGCAAATTATCTCCACTACCAGTTGTAAATGGTATATCAGTGCCTTCACCCTAAAATTCCATGTAATATCAAATGACGCATTGGATAAGGCTGAGATTTTTCGGAGCAACCCTACCCCATCCCCTCTTTTGCTTTTCTCAGTTGTTTTTTTCTGGAATCCCTCTTGGTTCGAAGATCTATGTTGTAGAAAACGATTACTGGGTCTTCTCAAATGGGGATTTCACATTTGGGTTCAATCGCTTTGATCAACTTAGGCACCGTTTCTTCTATTTCTACGTTTTCTTGTTCCCAGAAATGGAGAAACAACCTAACAAGCGTCTGATAAAGTTTTTCCGTTTCACCTAATTTTAGAAACATTAATCAAAATGTATGCTTATTTACAATTCTAGAAACGACTTTGACGAATGTCATCGTTTCTAGAAACAAATTTGAGAGAAATAAAAAAGGTTATTGTGCCCGACAAACCTCTCAACTATTTAAACCTATAAAGAGGCAACCGAACTCTCTCTCTCTCTCTTTTGGGCATTCGATGATACTATTAGGTTTTTTAGTGGCATTATGTTTACAAAAAAACGTTTCAAGAAACAGGTTTATCAAACACCTAAAAATTCGTTTTTATTTTGAAAAATGTGAAAAGCCGTTTTTACTATTTCTAGACACAGAAACGGCAAAAACGTTATCAAACGGTGCCTTAGCTAACAATACAATGCAGGGATATTGCCCTTCACTACAATTTCTAGCTTGAGTTTACCCAAGCTGGAGATCTTATTTCTTTTTTATTCATTGAAGGGCCATGGGTCAGGCTGTGACTAAAAACTTCGATTTGGTTTTTTTTTTTCATCCAGGATGGGGAATAGGGGTTCGACGCACTTCTTAGCTAACTAAATATCCTGAAGGCAACTCAACATTTTTGTTAGGGTCTCACATTCCAGAGCTCAAGCAAGAACGTAATGATGTGTTGATGGTTGATCGTTGCACAATGCTACTTCAGTTGCGAAGTCAGAATCTCAGAGTTGGAGGGGAAGCGAGAACGAAGAGGGTTTGGGGTTTTTTCCTTGAAGCTTCGTTTACGAAGAGTGGTTTGAGGTTTTAAAGGTCTGGTGGTTATCTGGTTTGGTGGTTTGGGGATAAAAGTTTAAAATTCAAAAAGCAATTTTTATTTCAATCGTTGGATCATTTTGAGGACAAGTGTCAATCATTGGTGAAAATTTGGTAGATCAAGAATTGGAGACAAGGCAAATCCACTTCTTCCTACCTTCCCATTGGCCCATGCGTTGGCACAATAGCCATGCGATCACTAACCATTCTATAGCTCATATAGTTATACATAACGATGAGTTAAGCATCATTGTCACAACCTGGAAGGGAAGTGGACATGGACGGATGGTTACTGCTTTAGGATTTTTTTTGTTTAATAGAAAAAAATATGGTGAGAAACTTATACTTGTTCTCACAATCACAAACAAGAGTGTTTGGTTCGGTGGGGGTGAGAAACTTAATTAGGAGACAACCTCATTAAATGCATTTATTCTTGTCTAATGATGTGGTATCCTGCTACTCTTTTTCACCTCACTTATTTTCAAAGTTTAATACCATGGTGGAGTTAGATTCTAATATGATCATGGACAGAGTGTTGTGAAGGACAAGGACCGGAGTAGCCGACCCTGTGTAGGGAATGTTACTATGATGCATCTTTGACTAATGTTATATCTTCTTCTCTTATTTCCCTTTTACTTCTTTTGTTGCTTCTTTATTTTCCTTTTTCCGTATCAGATCTATATAATCAACCCCATTTAGTTGGGATAATGTTATACTTTTTAGTTATTGTAATACTATTTGTGAAAAAGTTTGGGACGTTTTTTATCCCACCTAATCAAATAGTTATATTAATTTGTTGCAGTTTAGGGAAAACAAGTACAAGTTTCCCACTGTTTTTTACCTTTTTTTATTTTTTTTCCCATTAAACTTAAGAATGTTTTAAATTGGAGGAGAGAATGGTTTGCAGATTCCATTTATTTCTATTCTTGAACTATGAACAAATTCTACCCCCATAAAAAAACGAAATTTGATTGTTACATGGCTGCTACCAGGGGAATGAAATCGCCCTGGTAGAGGTGGAAAAGTCCATGCTAGGAGAGTACATTCAAACCTAATATTGGGATTCTATTCCCTTAACTGCTATCAAGGATGTAGTTACTTGACTGCAACCCGAACAATAGAAAATTTTCCGAATTGCCCAAAAATAAACATCCCCCATAAAGGCACCATGAGTCCTGGTCAGCGCCTCAAAGAGGATTGAGAAGGACTACCCTTGCATGGTCGTTGAGGCTGGACAAATTGGGAAGGAAACCAAATGGACCGGATCAGAATCTTCTGAACTCATGAACAAAGGTTAGACTCCTTCACCCTAAAATATTATGTACTCCCATCTTAAATAGAACTTTTTTTTTTTTTTGGGTATGGTTTTTTTTTTTTTGGGGTAATGGAAAGAACGAAAAACTGTTTTTTTTTTTCTTTTTTTTTTTATACGGCCAAATTGATTGCCCAGTAGGGTAAGAACACGTGATATCTAAGGAGAGGACACGTGTCGTTCACCCGTTAGAGTCTGTAAGGAGTCTAACCGCGTCAACCACGTGGTGAGAATATTCCCCACGAAAGGGATAAGACGTATCCGAGTAGGACTCGAAGAGGAAAGGAGGCGGACCTGAGGAGGACTCCTCCAAGGAAAAGAGAAACCCTAAACCCTAAGGACTATAAGAGAGGGTCCGAGCAGAGGAAGAAAGGTATGCAGAAAAACCCTCACCATTACCCTTGTGAAAAGATGTGCAGCCGATCTCTAACTTGGGTGTCAGAGGACTAACCCCGGATAAACATCCGGGCCTCTGCCTTCTGTATTTGTGCAGGATCAGCTCATACGGATTTTCGAGAGCAACAGATTGGCATCGTCCGTGGAAAACGACAGTAATGGTGGGGAGAACCTACAATCGTAAGAAGACGAGAGCAGCATCGAACATGAACATGGGGGAGGAGGAACCTTCAGGAGGGCTCCCTCCCTCAATGGAAATTGGACGAGAAAGGGAAAACGATGATCGGGAAGGTTCCGCGAGGTACCAGCGTTAGGTCGGATATTCGATACGCAAAGATAGTAATCCTCCGCCCCCTCTTAGAGCGCAGGAATATGTGACAAGGGAGCAGTTCGAAGCCCTCCAGGAGAAATATGACCGAATGATCGAGGCAATAAGGAAGGTCTCCAAAGCTGTCTCTCAGAAGATCGATGGAGCACTGCGAGGCCCCTATATCCAACCCGAGAGAGATCGAGACGAGGACCAAAGCAGTACAGGATCGATAAGGTCTGGTCATAATTTTTGAAACTATCCCGCACCCAAGGGAAGGACGCGGCATGCCACCGGAGACCGATATGGGGAACCACGCCAAGGAGACGAACAGAAACACGAGGACTCGGGGTTAACGCAGATGATCCTAGACCTGAAAGATGAGATCAAGAAGGTGGTAGAAAATCAGACGGGAGCTCGCGAGCCAGACCTCACTAATGACACGGCTCTAGCTAATGAGGTTATGAGGGATCTGCTCCCAATCGGCTTTCGGCTACCAAAGTATGACACCTATGACGGGTTTGGGGACCCCGTCGATCATCTGGAAGGCTTCAAGGTCGCTATGCAGTTCCATCAAGTCTCGAAAAACATCATGTGTTGCGCCCTGCCATTGACATTCAGAGGAGCGGCGAGGCTATGGTACAACCGTCTGCCGACAAATTCGATCCACAGCTTCAGCGATCTAAGTTCTTCGTGAAGGGATTCTCCAGTAGCCAACCCCTTCAGAAGACCACGTTGAACTTGACCAACGTCAAGCAACATGAAGGAGAATCACTGCAGAATTACATGAAGTGCTTCCAACAAGAGAAGATCATGATTAGAGGTCTGGACCCGAAAGAAGAGTTCACCGCCCTGCTGGGAGGCGTCAAGGATAAGGAGCTAAAAAGGTCTTTGGCGAAGCATACACCGAGGAACCTGGCCGAGTTGAGAGCTCAGTGCGATAAGTACATCCAGATGGAAGAAACCCTTCAAGCCAATGAAGAAACTGAAAGGAAGACAGGAAGGAAAAGGATCTCAAGGGGCGATGACAAACCCTCCGAAGAAGGTAAAAGACAAAAGTCTGAGCGCGGTCGGGTACCCAGTCCATCAAGGAAGTTTGAGAAATACGCACCCCTGAACCAAAGACGAGCGGATGTACTGATGCAATAAAGAACTCCCTGGATGCCAGAGCCATGAAGTGGCCAGGGAAGATGGGACGGCACCCCGAGAGACGCAATATAGATAGATATTGTCACTTTCACAGGGACCACGGCCATGACACCGAAGATTGTTTGCACCTCAAGGGGGAAATAGAAAGAATGATCCGAAGAGGATATCTAGGCCGATTCGTGGACCGCGAAAAGGAGGATGCCCAAGACGGTAATGACCGTAGGGACAACCGTCGGAGAGATGGCAAAGGCCGCTATGAAAAAAGGGGGCCAGCCCGCAAAGGCAATCAGGAACGACAAAGGGACCGAACACCCAAGGAAGCTGACCATCGCCTCCGGGATGAGAATAAGAGCCCAACTAGGGTTATAGCGACAATCTGTGGAGGCCTAGCCACTGGAGAAAGTTCAATCTCGGCTAGGAAAGCAAAAACTTATGCGAGAAGCGTACATGTGGCTGAATGGTCAAACAAGAAGGTGAGGACGGGGATGGTTATTTCCTTCTCAGACGACGATCTGAAAGGGGTGCATACTCCGCACGACGATGTCCTGGTAGTCACCATGACCATAGCGGATTGCAGAGTGAAGAGGATCTTAGTGGATAAAGGCAGTTCAACTGATATCCTATTCCTTGAGGCTTTCCAGAAGATGGGCTTGGACGAGGAAAAGTTGAAGACTCGAACACCCGTTGCAGGGATTCTCTGGTGTCCTAGTAAAAGTGGAGAGATTGATTGAGTTGCCAGTAAGAGCCGGCACTGGAGATCACCAAGTAACAGTCATGATCAACTTCTTGGTAGTAGGCATTACCTCGGTATACAACGCCATACTAGGGAGGGTTAGTTTGAACCTACTAAAGGTTGTCGTCTCCACACCCCATCTCAAGATGAAATTCCCAACCAAAAATGGTATCGGTGAATGTCGAGGCAATCAGGAGGCATCCCGGAGGTGCTATGTCACTACCTTGTGGGGAAGATAAAAGGCGGGCGAGGCGCTCCCAATAGAAGATCTATGCAATGATGCTAGTTATCAACGGGGGGAACCGACTGAGGATCTGGTACAAGTTGAGGCCGAAGAGAGGGATAACGCTTGGCAATTCCAGATCGGGGCTACAATGCCAAGGCAACAACGAGAAAAACTCATCTCATTCCTCTGAAACAACTCTAACATCTTCACTTGGTCGGCTTCAGACATGCCTGAAATAGATCGAGAGGTAATAGAGCATCATCTGAATGTCAACCCGGCAAAGAAGCCGGTGCAACAGAAGAAGAGGACTTTTGCCCCCGAAAGGCAGCAGAAAATAGATGAAGAAGTAGAGAAGTTGCTGAAGGCCCAATTCATCCGCGAGATCCAATACCCGGGGTGGATATCCAACATGGTGATGGTCCAGAAGGCAAATGGAAAGTGGAGGATCTGCATCGACTTCATCGACCTAAACAATGCCTGCCCGAAGGACGGATACCCCCTACTGAAAATAGACCTCCTCATTGATGCCACGACAAGATATGAGGCGCTGAGCTTTATGGATGCGTACTCAGGGTACAAACAGATCAAGATGTCAGAGGTTGATGTCCTGAAAACATCCTTCGTGACCGAGGGAGGACTGTACTGCTATGAAGTCATGCCCTTCGGGCTAAAAAACGCAGGGGCCACCTATCAAAGGTTGGTGAATAAAATCTTCAAGGGGATGATCGGCAAAACCATGGAGATATACGTGGACGATATGCTTGTAAAAAGCCTGAAGGCGGAACAACACATTCAAGACTTAGAAAAGGCGTTCCAGGTGCTGAGGCAGTACAGCATGAAGTTGAACCCGAAAAAGTGTGCATTCGGAGTAGCCTCGGGAAAGTTCCTCTACTTCATTGTCTCGGAGAGGGGAATTGAAGCCAACCTGGTGAAAATACAAGCCATTTGAGATATGAGGTCACCCCAGAATGTGAAGCAAGTCCAGGAGCTAATAGGCAGAGTCACTGCCCTAGGGCGATTCCTATCTCGGTCGGCTGACAGATGCTTCCCCTTCTTCAGAGCCTTGAAGGGATCCAAGAAGTTTGAGTGGACGGAGGAATGCGAAAAGTCCTTTGAACAACTAAAGGAGTACCTGGCCACACCCCCACTGCTGACAAAGCCAAACACCGGGGATACCTTACAATTCTACCTTGTTGTATCAGCAGTAGCTGTAAGTGCAGTACTGACGAAGGAAGAAGGAAGGCAACAATGGCCGATATACTACGTCAGCCGAACCCTGCTAGATGCCAAAACAAGATATAGAAAAATGGAGAAAGTGGCATACGCCCTGGTAACAGCGGCAAGAAAGCTGAGGCCCTATTTTCAATCGCATACGGTATGCGTGCTCAAAGAGAAACCCCTGAAGAAGATACTGCAGCGGCCAGATATGTCCAGTCACCTGGTAAACTGGGCCAAAGAGTTGGGAGAATTTGATATTCAGTACAAACCGAGAACCGCAATAAAAGCATAGGCCCTCGCAGACTTCATAGCCGAGACGACACTTCCTAACGGTCCCTAGGAATCTTTCGAGGACCGAGAAGAAAAGGCTTGGGCATTGTACATGGATGGTGCTTCCAACAGTGCAGGAAGCGGCGCAGGGATCATATTGGTTAGCCCTGGAGGTTTCAAGATCAAGTACGCCCTACGGTTCGACTTCGATGCCTCTAACAACGAAGCCAAGGCCAAGGCCGAGCGGACCTTACTGAAGGTCCTCACCTCGGTTGGGGGCTCAGGCCAAAGCCGAGCGAACCTGACCGAAGGTCACAACCCCAGTTAGGAGCTCAGGCCAAGGCCGAGCGGACCTGATCGAAGGTCCCTACCTCGGTTGGGAGCTCAGGCCGAGGCCGAGCTGACCTGACCGAAAGTCTTAACCTCGGTTGGGAGCTGAGGCCAAAGCCGAGCTTACCTGACCGAAAGTCACAACCTTGGTTGGGAGCTCAGGCCAAGGCCGAGCGGACCTGAATGAAGGTCCTCACCTTGGTTGGGAGCTCAGGCCAATGCCAAGCAGACCTGATTGAAGGTCGGCTCAGGCCAAAGCCGAGCGAACCTGATTGAAGGTTCTCACCTTGGTTGGGGGCTCAGGCTAAAGCCAAGCGGACTTGACTGAAGGTCATAACCTCAGTTGGGAGCTCAGGCCAAGGCCAAGCAGACCTGACCGAAGGTCCCTACCTCGGTTGGGAGCTCAGGTTGAGGCCGAGCTGACCTGACTGAAGGTCTTAACCTCGATTGGGAGCTCAAGCCAAAGCTGAGCAGACCTAACCGAAGGTCACAACCTCGGTTGGGAGCTCAGGCCAATGCTGAGCGGACCTGACCGAAGGTCCCTACCTCGGTTGGGGGCTCAGGCCAAATCCGAGCGAACCTGACCGAAGGTTCTCACCTCGGTTGGGGGCTCAGGCCAAAGCCAAGCGGACCTGACTGACTGTGTGGACCGATGGACTTACCAGCCTTGATCGTTACAAAGGACGATGCTACCACATTGAGCCGGTTTCTG
>NC_056559.1:8233827-8239389 GCF_013358625.1 Macadamia integrifolia
CACTACATTAGCCTTGCCAGGATGATACTGAATGTCACAGTCATAGTCCTTCATGAGCTCGAGCCATCTCCTCTACCTCGTATTCAAATCTCTTTGGGTGAAAAAGTACTTAAGGCTTTTGGGATCACTGTATATCTCGCACTTCTCCCCATACAAATAATGTCGCCAAATCTTTAGGGCAAAAATGACTGCAGCTAGTTCCAAGTCATGAGTGGGGTAGTTCTTCTCATATTCCTTTAGTTGTCGGGATGCATATGCTATCACCTTATCACGTTGTATGAGAACACAACCCAAGCCGACCTTAGAAGCGTCAGTGTAGACTGTCATTCCACCTGTGCCTTCAGGGATGGTCAACACAGGGGCCGACACTAACCTTTTCTTCAATTCCTAAAAACTCTTCTCACATTCCTCTATCCATTCAAATTTTACCCCCTTTTTGGTGAACTTAGTCATTGGTGCTGAGATTTGAGCAAAATTCTCAATGAAGCACCAGTAGTGTCCAGCCAAACCCAAGAAACTTCTAATTTCAGTAACGTTCTTAGGGCTTTCCCACTCTACTACTGCTTTCACCTTATCAGGATCCACCTCGATTTCGTCCTTAGGCACTACGTGTAATACCCTACTTCTTAAACCCGATCTGATTACACGGTTGACCCGGTTTAACCATGCAGGACCCGAACCGAAGAGAGTTAAAGGGGGTTCCTTATGGACTATGATGGCAAGGGTGACCTTAAACACCGACTGGCCCGACAAGTCCGAGCCAGTGCCAAAAGAGACGGGTGTACCCAAGCCGTGTACATGCACCTATCATAAGGCCATGTACAGATAAAGCAGGTATGTAGCCGTATATTAAGGCGCATACGTATATTACATCTTATGCCAAGAGTGAGATTCGTGCTGAGGGCCGAATTCTGTCAAAAGCCCACTTGTTGGCCAAGTTTTGGGCTTCAGGTGGGCGGACAGGTGGGCGCATCCACCCACCTGAGTGACCCACCCATGTGAATTACTTAGTTATTTAAGAAGTATATATAGCATTTATGTTTTTTCTTTTCTTTTCTCATTTATGACACTCGGACGTTGGTGAGAAAAGTAAAGAGGAGAGAGAAAAGAAAGGAAAGAAGAAGAGAAGAGAAGGAAGAGGAAGAAGAGATGGATTTCAGTGGCACCAAGGCTTGATCTTCCCATTCCGACGTCGGAAGAGTGATCTCCAACACTAGATCTACGTTTAGAGGTGAGCAAAGGCTGGGTTCCTTAAACTTTCACCATACCCAAGTAAAACCCTTGATTTGGGTAGGGTTTCTTGAGGTCTTGTAAATCCCCCTTGAAATGATGAATCTAAGGTTTAATAGATGATTTATGTGTTGATTTTGAAGATTTGAAGAAGTATTTACACGGTTGGAGAAGCATTGTGGATTTGAAGTGATTTTGGGGTTTTGAAGGAGTTCTTGAGCAAAGAAGGTAAGATGGCTTTCCATTCCTTAAATCTAACCTAGATCTAGGTTAGAACCATCTTATGAAACCTTGAATGTGTGAAGAATGGATTTGGAAAAGCCACATTTGAATCCCCAAAGGTTGGGGGAAGTTTGGGAAGAAACAGCAGTTTCCCGCCAAGATCGGTGGGCCATTTGGCCCTCCTGTGGGCACCCGCCTGAGAGGGCAGGACCCTCGGGCCCAATCGATGGGTCAGACCAGTGGGCCGATCGATGGGTCGACCTACCCACCAGTCCAGACTGGTGGGTCAGACAGGTGGGCTGTCCGACCCACCCGAGAGGCTCTGAACGTGATTTTTACATCCGATTGGACCCAAAACGGACGTGTGACCTTCTTTTAGGATTCTAAACATGATCTTGTCATTGGATCGTGTTAATCTTGATCCCAAAGTGGTGAAATATTAATCCCTCTCACTCATGATAGGTTCACCAAATCCTACGCTTCTCGCACCGAATCTCACCCGTACCGAGTGTGAGTCCTTGTACACTACAGGTAAGTGGAAAGAGGACGTTTGACCTTGTTTCAAGGCATTGTTTGGCATTCATTTAATCGTATCTAGTCTAGCCATGTCATCATGAAAATGCTATGTAGATTAGTCATCCTCACATTGTTATGCATGGGTGCTGTGTTTATTTTCTAATTGCCCAGTGATGATATGCTTATGTGATGAATGTTGACATCATTTATGCATGATGCATTAATAGACTAGATACCGTAGTCGGCTTGAAAATGAGTGCATTAGTGGCCCGTGGTATGGGACGCAGTGGTACTATGCAATCGTACTATTGTCATATAGGAGCATGCGGTTTAAGATTATCACTTTCCCATGCTACGACCCTTCCCAACAGGGGTTAAGGTGTTGGGTTACCATTTGGGGGGAAGCAGTGGTCGCGGTTGTCGGGTCACTGTGGCGGTTAGACATTACGTCCGGCTGGTCATTAGGACAGTCGGCAACCCCGGTGGTATATTCAAGAGGGCCAATCGTACTGCTTTTAAATTGCTGGAGTCAACACCTTTAAATTCTGTCATTTATTTTATGTTGAGAGCCGGTGGTCGGCATGTTTTTTCTTTTCTGAGTACTCACGGTGGGCTTTCTCCGACAGCCCTATGGGCGTATCGCGAGATGGAGTTTGTGGCTCGTACCCGGAGTATACGCGCACTGTGATTGTAGTAGCACTAAACCAAAGACTTAGTAATGTTGCTTAGGTGGATGTGATTAAAAATGCTTTGCATAGCATATAGTGCATATGGTTGTGATTTGTTGTGTGGACTACTGTGTGGTCCATCTTTCCACTTACTGAGCTAGTGAGCCCATCCCATGTGTGCACCTCTTTTAGATGATTTTGTAGGTCATCAATCAGATGAGCACGGGGCGGGTCCCACGGTTGAGTTCCCTGAAGAGGACTGGTGGGTCCCTGAGGAGTTAGAGCACGGCACTGATTGCTCGTGCGAGAGTTATGCTGCGGGACCGCAGTTCTGATACCGAGCTGAGCTCCACTTTTGATGCCGAGCTGAGCTCTACCTTTTGATGCCTAGCTGGGCTCAAGCTTTGATACTGAGCCGAGCTGTACACTCTGATTTTTGCTGATTCCTTTTGTGTACTTGATATGTGAATTGTACTCTTATTGTGTAAATATCATGCCTTTGGGCCCACATGTATTTAACTATTGTATCACAATTCGGGTATCAAGTATTATGGGATATTCACAGGTAAACCAAGTCTTCCGCTGAACTGATGAGCTTTTTCTTAGTTGTGCGTATGCTGTGGTGGAATACTGTATCAGATGATCCTGGCAGGTTTGGGTTAACCGGTGTTAACCCGGTCACTGGCCCGATTCTGTATGAAAGGGTGTAACACTACGTGTCCCAGGAATCCAGCTTGCTCAAGTCAAAATTCACATTTACTGTATTTGGCAAACAATTATTGTTCTCTCAGCCTTTGTAATACTATCCTTAAGTGTTGAGTGTGCTCCTCTTCTATCTTAGAGTAGATCAAGATGTCATCAATAAAAATAATTACCCATTTATCAAGGACATCATGAAATACTCGATTCATTAAATTCATGAATGCTACCGGTGCATTGGTTAACCCAAAAGAAAACACTAGGAACTCATAGTGACTATACCGAGTCCTGAAAGCTGTCTTGGGTATGTCGTCGCTCTTTATCTTGAGCTGATAATAACCTGATCTAAGGTCTATCTTTGAAAATACCTTTGCACCTTGTAGTTGGTCAAACAAATCATCAATGCGTGGCAATGGATATCGGTTCTTAATGGTTAGCTTATTCAATTCCCGGTAATTAATGCACATACGCAGGCTACCATCCTTCTTCTTGACAAACAATACTGGGGCACCCCAAGACAAAACACTTGGGCGAATAAACCCCTTCTCTAATAATTCTTGCAACTGCGTCTGTAACTCCCTCAATTCGGCTGGTGCCATCCTATGTGGAGTTTTAGACACTGAAGCTGCTCTAGGAATCAAGTCTATGGCAAATTCCAACTCTCTATCAGGCAATAGATGCATCAGATTATCTGGAAAGACGGCGGGAAATTCTTTAACCACCTTTACCTCTTCTAGAGGTGTAACCTTTGCATCAACATCAAGTACCGATGCTAAGTAACCCTGACATCCACTTTCCATATAATAATCATTCCATGAGAATATGATGCTTCCTTTGTGACTTATATATAGTTTTGGGCTTTACTACCCAATCTATGGGAGGAAATCCCAAATCATGCCCTATTTTCCCTAATTTGGGGTTTTCTTCTATTTCTTCTCCTTTCTCCCCAACTAACAACTCAAATGGGATTCTTTATCTTTAATTTGCACTTACATTGTTGAAAAGATCATGGAGACTTGTATATGCTTGCTATCTCATCTCTTTTCCATGAAAATCCATCTCTTTTGTGTTAGGTTTCTTGAAAAAAAAAATTTTGGAGTTTCTATGATTCTCTTCATTTCATTCCATACTTGTGAACAACTTTGAATCACTTACCATTAATTGATGGTGCAATGATGTTTGTTTTACACTTTGAATCCATACTTGTGAACAACTTTGAATCTCTCTTATTCCTTACACCTCAATGTCATAATAGAAATTTTTCTTTGCATATTCTGGATTGTATAATGATAGGCATTACTATCATTGACATGTAAGCTTCAAGTTCTACACTATTATGAGATTTTTTTCATCCTCTTGGATTGAACTTGCACATTGAATTTTGGGGCTTTCCATCATTTGACACCAATTACCCCACTTGAGGAAATTCTTATGAGGCTTTCCATCACTTCTCACTTGCCATGCTTTATACTCCTTTGTTAATTTTCTATTTACAACATGCTAGTGGATGTCATGTTTTGGGAGTTTCCTTCTATTCATTTCCCCATGGCTTAACTATCCATCTTTTATAATGATCCACATTATGTATTTAGGTGCATTTACATGTGCTTGCTCACCCACCTATTTACTTCCTTTGTTATGCAACATCCTTACTTATCATTATTTCTTCTCTTTTCTTACTAGGATGTCTTCTCGCAAGGGCAAGGAACCTGCATCCTCTTCTAATCGATGTAGGGCTACAACTTCAAAATGGGACTCTTCCGAAGTTTGAGGGCGGAAACTAATTGGTAGACCTTTCTAAAGAAGTCTGTGATGATGGAGAAGACCGTGGTAACTTGTGATTTCAACAAGATTCAACTACAAGAGAGGTTTACTGCACTGGGTTGGCAGTCCATCCTTAACATTGACCGCCCATGCTATGAACACCTGGTTCGAAGATTTTACTGTAATTTGGAGGTCTCTTACCAATATGGGGAGTACTCAATCACCAGCATAGTGAAGGGGGTGAACATTCGTTTGAGATGTAGGACCACATTTCGGAGACCATTAGTGGTAGCAAGGTGCGTCCGGATTCCGAGACGACATTTCACCCCGAGGCTCGTATATTTGCTCGCTTGGTTCAGTTTAATTTGCTCCCTAAGGGAGGTCATAGGAACCAAGTAGGCTTCATGGCAGCCTACATAGCCTTCTGCATCTACAAGGCCTTGGAGGGAGGTGCCGAGCATTT
>NC_056559.1:8241435-8273855 GCF_013358625.1 Macadamia integrifolia
CCAAGTTCTCTATGGCCAAATTAGCACAACTTTATATGGATAACATAGTGCGCTTGCATGGAGTGCCAGTGAGCATTGTTTCAGATAGGGACCCAAGGTTCACTTCCAGATTTTGGAAAAGCTTACAGCGTGCCTTGGGATCACAATTGAATTTGAGTACTGCTTTTCACCCACAGACTGATGGTCAGTCGGAGCGAACCATACAGATATTAGAAGACATGCTCAGGGCATGTACAATGGAAATGTGTGGTAGTTGGAAAGAATATATCCTTATGGAGTTTGCCTATAACAACAGTTACCAAGCTACAATTGGGATGGCTCCGTATGAGGCGTTATATGGCAGAAAGTGAAGAACTCTGTTGTATTGGGATGAGGTAGGTGAATGCCGAATGTTAGGACCTGAAATGATACAGATGACTTGCGACAAGGTCGATGTTATTCGAGAACGGATTAAAGCAGCTTAGTCTCGTCAAAAGAGCTATGTAGACACCCGCAGAAAAGACATTGAATTTTAGCCAGGAGAAAAGGTATTTCTCAAGATCTCTCCTACTAAAGGATTGAAAAGGTTTCACAGAAAGGGGAAGTTGAGCCCAAGATACATTGGACTATTTGAGATCTTAGCCTGGGTTGGCTCAGTAGCCTACATGCTTGCTCTGCCACCTTCACTCAGGGATGTTCATAACGTGTTTCATGTATCCATGCTGAAGTGATACGTTCATGATCCCTCTCATGTATTAACCGTGGAACCAGAATATCTAGAAGCTGACATGACCTATACAGAGTAGCCGGCTAAAATTTTAGACCGAAAGGTGAAGACCCTTCGCAACCTCTCCATTTCCTATGTAAAGGTGCGATGGGCTAGTCATTCACTTGAAGAAGCATCTTGGGAGAAAGAGGATGAAATCCAAGCCAAGTACCCTCATCTTTTTGAACAACCAGGTACGCCAATTTCGAGGATGAAATTTTCAGAAAGGGGGGGTAAATGTAATACCCTACTTCTTAAACCCGGTCTGATTTCACGGTTGACTCGGTTTAATCAAGCAGGACCCGAACCGAAGAGAATTAAGGCGAGTTCCTTATGGACCATGATGGCAAGGGTGACCTTAAACACCGGTTGGCCAGACAAGTCCGAGCCAGTGCCAGAGGAGACGGGCGTACCCAAGCCATGTACATGCACATATCATAAGGTCATGTACGGATAAAGCTGGTATGTAGCTGTATCTTGAGGTGCATACGTATATTACATCTTATGCCAAGAGTGAGATTCGTGCTGAGGGCCGAATTCTGTCAAAATCCCACTTGTTGGTCAAGTTTTGGCCCTCAGGTGGGCGGTCACAGGTGGACGCATCCACCCACCCATGTGATTACTTAGTTATTTTAAGAAGTATATATGGCATTTATATTCCTTTTTCTTTTCTCATTTATGACACTCAGACTTTGGTGAGAGGAGTAAAGAGGAGAGAGAAAAGAAGGGAAAGAAGAGGAGAAGAGAAGGAAGAGGAAGGAGAGATGGATTTCAGCGGCGCCGAGGCTTGATCTTCCCATTCCGATGCTGGAAGAGTGATCTCCAATGCTAGATCTACGTTTAGAGGTGAGCAAAGGCTGGGTTTCTTAAGCTTTCACCATACCCAAGTAAAAACCCTTGATTTGGGTAGGGTTTCTTGAGGTCTTGTAAATCCCCCTTGAGATGATGGATCTAAGGTTTAATAGATGGTTTATGTGTTGATTTTGAAGGATTTGAATAAGGGTTTCCATGGTTGCAAGAGCATTGGTGATTGGAAGTGATTTTGGGGTTTTGAAGGAGTTCTTGAGCAAAGAAGGTAAGATGGCTTTCCATTCCTTAAATCTAACCTAGATCTAGGTTATAACCATCTTATGAGACCTTGAATGTGTGAAGAATGGGTTTGAAAAAGTCCCATTTGAATCCCCAAAGGTTGGGGGAAGTTTGGAAAGAAATAGCATTTTCTCGCCAAGGCCGATGGGCCAAACCGATGGGCCATTTGGCCCGCCTGAGAGGGCAAGACCCTCGGGCCCAATCGGCAGGCCCAACTGGTGGGCCACCCTGCCCGTCGGTCTTAGCAGGACCCTCGGGCCCAGCCGGCGGGCCAGACCGGTGGGTTTGACTGGTGGGTCAGACAGGTGGGCAGTCCGACCCACCCGAGAGGCTCTGAACGTGATTTTTACATCCGATTGGACCCAAAACGGACGTGTGACCTTCGTTTAGGATTCTAAACATGATTTTGTCATTGGATCTTGTTAATTGTGATCCCAAAGTGCAAAATACTAACCCCATTCACTTATGTTAGGTTCACCAAAGCGTACGCTTCTCGCACCGGATCTCACCCATACCGAGCGTGAGTCCTTGTACACTATAGGTAAGTGGGGAGAGGACGTTTGGCCTTGTTTCAAGGCATTGTTTGGCATTTATCTAATTGTATCTAGACTAGCCATGTCATCATGCAAATGCTATGTAGCTTAGCCATCCTCATACTTATGCTATGTGTGCTGTGTTTATTTCTCAAATGCCAAATGATGATATGCTTATGTGAAGAATGTGGACATCATTGTGCATGATGCATTAATAGACTAGATGCCGTGGTTGGCTTGGAAACGAGTGCATTGGTGACCCATGGTATGGGACGCGGTGGCACTATACAATCGTACTATTGTCATATATGAGCATGTGGTTTAGGATTATCATCTTCCCGTGCTACGACCCTTCCCAATAGGGGTTAAGGTGTTGGGTTGCCATTTGGGGGGAAGCAGTGGTCACGGTTGTCGGGTCACTATGGCCGTTAGACATTACGTCAGCTGGTCATTAGGACAGTCGGAAACCCCGGTGGTATATTCAAGAGGGCCAATCGTACTGCTTTTAAATTACTGGAGTCAGCACCTTTAATTTCTGTCATTTATTTTATGTTGAGAGCCAGTGGTTGGCATGTTTTACTTTTCTGAGTACTCACGGTGGGCGTTCTCCGACAGCCCTATGGGCGTATCGCGGGATAGAGTTCGCGGCTCGTACCCCGAGTATACGCGCACTGTGGTTGTAGTAGCACTAAACCAAAGACTTAGTAATGTTGCTTAGGTGGATGTGATTAAAAATGTATTGCATGACATATAGTGCATATGGTTGTGATTTATTGTGTGGACTGCTGTGTGGCCCAACCCGTGCTCTTTAGTTGTGTGTATGCTGTGGTGGAATACTATATCATATGATCCTGGCAGGTTTGGGTTAACCGGTGTTAACCCAGTCACTGGCCCGATTTTGTGGGAACGGGGTGTAACAAAAATAATCTATATAGTAACACCTACAATCCAGGATGGAGAAATCACCTAAATTTCTCTTGGAATTAGGGCAACCAAGCAGGGCCTTCCAATTTCTATAATCAAGGTCAACCTAGACTCCAAAGGCCTCCCTTTGCACAATAATATTTTTCCCAAAATACTTTCCTAGATCAAATATAGAACCTCAGGCTAGTTTTCCTAGGACCCCTCTCTTATCATCTTATCAGCAACCCCCTAGGTTTACCAATATTGAAGAGGCAAGTAGAATAGGTGACTTGGAAAAAAATATGGCCCTCCTCTTGACAAGCCATTAAAATCTTACGAGAGAAATCACTCAAGTTGTCCCAATTATGCATGAGAGGGAGAAAGGAACTTTACTCAGTCAACCAGAGCCTAACCCTAGGCATCATCAGCCTGTTATTTCACAAACACCAACAGATGCAACACTGAATATAGTACAAGGTCAGACCCAATAAGGGCCCTCTAACCAATGTAATGTTGTTTATGCCCTTAGGAGTGGCAGAGAGTACCAACAAAGCGTTCCTAAATCTTCCCCATCTATTACTCCTGTTAACTCTCCTTCAGTTGAGGACACAAGTGTGCCACTTGTTCCAGGTTCATCTGATGAACCTAAAGATTCTTTTGAAACTAAAGATGATTTGGTTGAGGAAATAAAAAATGATTCTTCTGAAAAAGGGCAAATCCCTAACAGTCCTTATATTCATCCTATCCCATTTCCTAATCGCATGGTACACAAAAAGAAGACTGCTTCCATGGATAAAATTTTAGAAGTCTTCAAAAAGGTAGAAGTAAACATCCCTCTTTTGGATGTCATATCCCAGATCCCTGCCTATGCAAAGGTACTAAAAAATTTGTGTACTCACAAACGTATCACTAGTGTGCCCAAAAAGGCATTCTTAACAGGTAACATTAGTTCCATAATTACTCAGCCTATAACAGTCAAGTATAAGGATCCAAGGAGCCCTACCATATCTTGTGTCATAGGCAACACCTACATTGAGCATGCCTTACTTGACCTTGGTGCAAGTGTGAATCTTTTACCTTATCATGTGTACCAGTAACTTAGATTGGGAGAATTGAAAGCCACCGGAACTACTCTTCAGTTAGCAGATAGGTCTGTTAAGATTCCTAAAGGGATGGTTGAGGATGTCTTACTAAAGGTGGGGGAATTTATTTTCCCTGTTGATTTCATTGTGTTAGATACCAAACCCTTCTCAACCAAGGATGAGATCCCAATAATTTTAGGAAGACCATTCTTGGCTACCAGTAATACATTAATCAACTGCCGGAATGGTTTCCTAAGATTATCTTTTGGTAACCAAATTATTGAGTTTAACATATTTAGGATAGGCAAGTAACCACATATAGAAGAAGAGATCAATATGCTTGAGGATTTTCTAGATTTTTCTGATGATTTAGTTACCAACTTTGATATTGATTTTGATTCAGAATTCCAAGAGTGTATGGATGAATTGGATGATGATAGTGAAAATTTATTTTCTGAAGTCTTGAGTTTTCACACACCTGTGGAGCCCTTAGGACCCCTTTCCAATTCCATTTCTAAACCTTTCATAGTTGAGCCTCCTAAGCTAGATCTTAAGAAATTGCCATTTAATTTTAGGTATGCTTTCCTAGGGCCTGACCAGACTCTTCCTGTAATAATTTCTTCAAATTTGACTTCTAGCCAAGAAGAGGAGTTAAAGTATTAAAATATAAGAAGGAAGCCCTAAGTTAGACCATGGGTGATACCAAGGGTATAAGCCCTTCTATTGTACAATATCATATACATATTATGAAGGATTCCAAACCATCAACGGAACCCTAAAGAAGAGCTAACCCAATGATGATGGAAGCCATTAATAAAGAGATCCTAAAATGCTTGGATCATGAAATAATTTATCCTATTTCTGACAGCCAAAGGGTAAGCCCAGTTCATGTAGTGCCTAAGAAGTCTGGTGTGACTGTAGTTCCTAATGCCAATAATAAACAATTCCAACCCGTGTCCAATCAGGGTGGAGAGTGTGCATAGACTATAGGAAACTTAATGTGACAACCTGGAAGGATCACTTCCTATTGCCATTCATTGACCAGATGTTAGAGAGGTTAGCTGGACATAAATACTATTGTTTTCTTGATGGATATTCTGGCTATAACCAGATCCCAATTACTTTAGAGAACCAACATAAGACCACTTTTATATACCCATATGGAACATTTTCTTATAGGCGTATGTCCTTTGGGCTTTACAATGCCCCTACTACGTTCCAACGATGCCTGATGAGTACTTTTTCTAACATGGTCAAAAAATTCTTAGAAGTATTTATGGATGACTTTTTAATTCATAGAAATTCCTATTCTGAATGTCTTCATCATCTTTCTCTAGTTTTGAAAAGGTGCATATCTAAGAATTTGGTTTTGAATTGGGAGAAATGTCATTTCATAGTTAAATCTAGTATTGTTTTAGGCCATGTAATATCCAAGGAGGGAATTAAGGTAGATAGAGCCAAAGTGGATTTAATTGATAATTTACCGCCTCAATCTGTTAAGGATGTCTGATCTTTTATAGGGCATGCAGGCTTCTACAAAAGGTTTATTAAGAACTTTAGTTAGTTAGCCCGACCTCTCACTTTATTACTTTCCAAAGATCAAACTTTTGAGTTTTCTAAAGAGTGCCTAAAATCCTTCAAACAACTTAAGAAGGAGTTGATCAATGCGCCCATTGTTCAACCATCTGTTTAGATTGAACCTTTTGAACTGATGTGTGATGCTTCAGATTTTACCATAGGAGCGATTTTGGGTCAAAAGACTAATAAGTTGCCCATTGTCATTTACTATGCTAGTAGGACCTTAAACGATGTACAACTCAATTATACAACCACTGAAAAAGAATTTTTAGTGGTTGTGTTTGCATTAGAAAAGTTTCGGTCTTACTTAGTTGGTTCACATATGGTGGTGTATACTGATCATTCTGCTCTCAGATACTTAGTTCAGAAGAAGGATGCTAAAGCCCTTCTCATTAGGTGGGTTTTACTTTTGCAAGAGTTTGATTTAGAAATTAGGGATAAAAAAGGAGTTGAAAACCTAGTTGTAGACCATTTATCCTGGCTTCCCAATTCCTTGACTGTCGATTCTCTAGTCAACGAGAACTTTTCAGATGAACAATTATTTGCAATGTCCAGTGAACCATGGTTTGCTAACATTGTCAACTTCTTAGTTTCAGGTGTAACTCCGGATCAATAATCCACTCAAGATAAGTATAGATTTTATTCCCAAGTTAAGCACTTTTTTTGGGATGATCCTTATTTGTTTAAGATATGTCCGGATCAGATTATTCGACGATGTGTTCCTAGTCATGAGCAACATTTTATTCTCTCTTTTTGTCATAATCATACATGTGGTGGACACTTTGGACCTAAGAAAACTGTCGCAAAAATTCTCCAATGCAAATTTTATTGGCCCACTCTTTTTAGAGATGCTTTTGATTTTTGTAAGGCTTGTCCCGCCTGCTAGTCTTTTGGCTGTATCAATAAGAGGAATATGATGCCCCTCAACCCTATTTTGGTAGTTGAGATCTTTGATGTATGGAGCATCGATTTTATGGGACCATTCCCTAATTTCTTTGAAAATGTGTACATACTTTTTGCTGTTGATTATGTTTCTTAATGGATAGAGGCCATACTTGTAAAACTAATGACCACATAGTGGTGGTCCAGTTTCTAAAAGAGAACATTTTTTTCCGCTTTGATGCACCACATGCAATAATTAGTGATAGGGGTACTCATTTTTGTAATCGGCCTTTTGAAGCCCTAATGAAAAAGTATGAGATCACCCATAAGTTATGTACCCCTTATCACCCCCAAACTAGTGGCCAAGTGGAGATGTCTAATAGGTAGATCAAACAAATCTTAGAGAAAATTGTTAATCCCAACCTTCAGGATTGGTCCCTTAGGCTCATTGATGCCTTATGGGCCCATTGGACTGCATTCAAGACCGACCTTGGTCAGTCTCCCTACCGTTTGGTGTATGGAAAAACTTGTCACTTACTAGTTGAGTTGGAGCATAAGGCCTTTTGGGCCATCAAGAAACTCAGCTTTGATTTGTCGGATGCGGGAATTCATAGTAAGCTCCAACTATTTAAGTTGGAGGAACTTAGGAATGAAGCCTATGAAAGTTCTAGGATTTACAAGGAAAAGACCAGAGCTTTCTATGATAAGCACATTCTGTGTAAATCTTTTGCAATTGATGATAAGGTCTTATTGTTTAACTCTCGATTGCATCTTTTCCCTGGTAAGCTTAGATCCCGATGGGATGACCCGTTTATTGTCCATAATGTACATCCCTATGGGGCTATGGAGATTTTAAATCCAGGATAACAGGGGTAATTTTGAAGGTTAATGGTCAGCGTTTAAAACCGTTCCTCGAGTTTCCTACTACTGGTAGTGAAGAGGTCATGGATCTCCATGAACCTCTTTACATTGATGACTAACTTTTAATCAGGTATGACCCCCTTGCATTGTTTTTGTTTTTAATTCTAACTATGCATTGAGGACATTACATAACTTAAGTGTGGGAGAGGGAAACCAGTTTCTGCTTTTTCTACTTTGTTTTATTTGTTTTTCTTTTTGTTTTTTTTTTTTTTTTTTTTTTTTTTTTTTTTTTTTTTTGAGCTTGCTAAAGGATGAAGTCCTACTTTGGCTTTTGGCTAATGATCATACCATTCAGTTGCTTCATTAATGTGCAAAATAAAAGTTTTGACTAAGGTACCCATTTTGAACGTATAAAAACCCTATTGAGAAGAAAGAAACAAGCCTGTGTCTTGAGATGAGACTTTCTTTTGAAAAATAAGAGACCCCTATTTTATGGTGTTAGACCATATGTAAATCTGTGGGTTCCTTATACTTTTGATTTAGAGTTGAGACATTCTTTTTAATTTGGCATAAGTTGACAAATGCACAATTTTAAATAAAATGTGAAATGTGGTATAAAGAAGAATAAGAGTTGATTCCCTTAGAACTAGATAGGTCATTGCGCCTCAGGAAGCGTGGTGTCTTGATCGAAATTCCTAGGGAGGAAACTTTTGAAAGAACTCTAGCATCACTGTCTTTGTAGGGATATGCAAAAAGCGAAGCTACATAGTAACTTGGGTGTTTGGTGTTTGCTCCACCATGTCATTCAGGCCAAAAGTAGTGGAGAAGAATAGCGTTTATTAAGCGAAAAAAAAAGAAGAAAAAATTTGCAAATGTCATTAATGCTTGGCAATATGTTTTAGTAAAAAACACTCCAACACCTTAATCCTTGGTTCCCTATTTCTTCACAAGTGGTTTTATCTTAAGATAAGGATGTTTTGGAAGAGACGAGGTGAGTTCCAAATTAAGAAATATGCTAGTGCCTGGAATTGATAAAGGATAATAAAAGTTCAAGTGTGGGGATCCTTTGTGAGAAAAATTATCTTTGCTCTGAATCAGTATGAGCCTTAGCTTTAGCCAAGGTTGAGATTTATTTATTCTGAATTTTGGGTGTATATTCACTGCAAACACCCACGAGACACAATTCGTCCACTGGGGTGACCTAGGGGTTTAAAGGCTTATTGCACATGCTAAGTGCAACCGTGATTCCAACGAAAGTGAGTTAGGTTTTTTGTTTTTATTCTTTTTCTTTTTGTTTTGCTTAAGGACTAGCAAAGTCTAAGTGTGGGGGAATTCTGATGAGCACATTTATGTGTGAAATCTAGGGTAATAAAACATGCATTTTATATATTTAGAATGGAGCTACCTTAGGTTTTACTCTCTTTTTGCAGGTTTTGTATTTTAAAGACTTTAAGCATTATCGGGCATCATATCTCTCCAACAACAACTATCTAGGGTAGTTGGTGAGCTATGGTGTGCAAAATTCCCTTGCTCACCAGGAGGTCTCAAGTTCGAATCTCATGGTTAACTTTTTTTGGAGAATTTTGTTGAAGATTTTCTACTTTTCACTCACTTAAAGCACTAAGGGCATAGAGGAAATTTTCACATCAAATTAAAAGCAAGAAAAATCGTGGGAGGGGTTTCCTGCACAAGAAGAGAAAATAAATGAAAGAAAAAAAAAGAAGAAATAAATCTTATCCAAATCTTCTCTCTCCTCCATATCATCACTAAAAGATTGTCCAAATCACACAAAGAAAGAAGGAAAATCGTCCCTTGGAGAGAGAAAAGGAAGAGACAAATAAATTAAAAAAAAAAAAGGAAAGAAAATAAGTAAAAAAAAATTATAGAAAATTTATCCAAGTTTATTTCTCTCTTCTCTCTCCTCCACCTTAGCACTTTTGGTCTCAAAAGATCTCACTACCAATTGTGGATTTCTCCCTTTTAGGAAAGAGAAATTTGTTACCCTACCTCCCCATTCCCTATAAATACAACTCATGTACGAGGAGGGGAAAAAAATCCATTGTTCTTCTAGGGTTTTTTTTTAGTTGCTCTATCTCTTTCTCTAGCTCTATTTCTAGGTTTATGCTTTAAACACTTTTGTAACTTCTTTTTATTTAATTAATGCAAGCACTTTTGTTTTTGATTCAGTCTTTTATTTTTATTGTTTAAGCAATTCAAGTTGTAATTTTCAAGGTCTAGTTCTAGGCTTAGTTATAGGTGACAAGAACAAGCTATGAAGCATGTCTTTCAAGTTCAATTTATTTTTTCTTTAGATTTGTTTTCTCTAGTACTAGAAATTTCATATTTTGTTTATTCCAGATCTGATTTTTAGTACTGGTAGGATCTCAAATTGATCAAGTTTTCAGTTTAAGGGTTGAAGTTCAAGTACGTAGGCTCCTTTAGTAGTCTTCTCTCCCCCCTTTCATTCCCTCTTCTACTATCCTTTTCTTTCTTAATTTAGGATTTTAATTTCAGTCATTACATTATTACTATCCCTTTCCCCCAAGGTTCATGGCTAGTGTATGTGTTGGCTTTGCCCCTCCTAGCCATAGAACTATCAATTTATTGTTTTTATTTTAATTGTCTCCCTTTCCCTAAAGCCAAGTAGAGTAAACCTTGTAAGAGTGACTGTCTGGTCAAGCAGGGAAGCTCATATTATGTTGCAACCCTCGGGCTAAGTAGAGAACCTACTTGTGAGTCTCTCTCTAGCTTTATCCCCTTTCTTTTAATTTATTTTTATTTTAACATTTTTTTTCTTTATTATTTTTTTTAAATGCGTGGGTTGTTTATTTTCAGTTATTTATTTATTTAATTTAATTGCGTGGCTTCTGTCTTTAAATTCTTAGATGATGAATGGTTAAGACATTATTTTAGATACATATGTTTAGTACGGTAATTAGAATTAGATCACAATCATTAATCAGTTCACTTTCGCATTATTAAAAGAAAAAAATAAATAAAGTGGTTGCTCTCCCTGTGTTCGACCCGTAGCTACACTGATCCATACGCTTGCGGTTACATTTTAAAATCTCAAACAACCAGCCTCTTTCACCATAGAGAAAAATCTCTCTCCATATTTGTGGTCCAAAGATTTGGCAAAAAGCTTGGCATTTGGAAAGCCAACCTTCTGTCATACGTTGGACGAACAGTTCTAGTCCAATATGTCCTCTCTTTAATTCCCTCTTATCTAATGTCGTGCTTTGCTTTCCCCAAAGTAATTACAGGAAATTAGATTCCATCTACCTTAATTTCTGAAATGGAGATAGAGGCCAAAAAAAAAAAAAAAGTCCCATCTCATTTCATCTTAGTAGTCTTGGGATAAGAGACTCTGAAACACAAAACAAAGCTTCACTTCTCCAACTTGGTTGGTGACTCCTCAATAGTGACCATAGCTTATGGACCCAGATTCTCAAAGCCAAGAAGTCAGTGTTTGATAAAACAACATTGAGGAGAAAATGATCTTTGTCCTTAAACAACATTGTAAGTATCTACTAACCTTTTAACAAAAGAGATTTATCTGAAAATTGGCGATGGCAAAAATACTCATTTTTGGATTGACCCCTAGTTACATTCTTCTTGTACTATATTTTTGGATAACTATTCTTTTCCTATTACCCACCCCCCTCCCCCCCAACATCTTGAAAAGGCTAATGAATTCATCATGGCAAATCAGTGGAATATTGGGCTTTTAAATTCCATTTACCCTTGTCAATTACTTATTCAATTATCTAGATCCCTATATTCCTCAAACTTGATTGACGGTGGTGCCATCTTACAAATGAGGGGTCTCTCACAATTAAATTAGCGACCATATTTCTTAAAGCTAATTATTTCACTAACTTTAATAGATGCTGAAAAAGGTATTCTTGCTCATCTCCATGTATACAGTGGTGGCGCTATTTTTGGAAACTCAAAATCCACCCCAAATTTAGGCTCTTCTTTTGGAGAATTAATCATAAAGAATTTCGGTAAAAGATATCATGTGAAAATGGGTGGAAATTGACCCCATGTGGTTATGCCACAATCATCAAGAGACCACTTGACATGTCTTCCTTGATTGCGAATTTTCAAGAAGAATTTGGGTTGCTAGCCCATTGGGACTCAAATCTGATCTACTTCACTTCCCCTCTTTTAATAATTTAATTATGTATTTTTTAAACTCTAATGATATACCAAGAAATAAAATGATTTTTTTTCCCAGAATCTTCATAATCATTTGCTATTTCATCTAGAAGCATAGGAATCAAGTCATTTTTGGACTTGAAAAACCAACCCATACACCATTCTAAAATAGGCAGATTACTGGGTTACTAATGGGATCTTTTATTATTCTGCTGAAGCGCTGGTGAATGCCCCTATTCTCAAATCTATTACTACATCTACTTTTCCCTTCTTTCACAAAGGTCCTAATTATTACAGGGATATCACATCAAACCAAAAACATCTCTAGATGGGCAACCACTCTATTAGCTAAAGGGAATAGCATTTTAATAAAATGCTAATTATTTGATGATAGAAAAAGCTTTTGAGGCAGCAGCGAAGGGACTTCTTTATAGGATGATAAAGGCTCAAGAGGAAGGATAGGAGGTAGACAAAATTTAGAGCAACGATGAAGAGCTTAACAATTGATGGAAGGAAAAAACAAAGCTTTTTCACCGCGGATCACTATCCCTCTCCATTTGGATACAAAGCATTTTTGTTTAACCCTACATTTTGAATAAATTCTAACAACAACTTAACCCTTTTGGTTAAAAATATTGACTACGAGGCAATGACTAGGAAGTGTCCGCTCAAAGATGTTAGTGCACCGTAAGTTTGTGCTTATTTTATTTCTATAATTAAAAAAATATATATGGTCAACCTAGAGAGAGAGAGAGAGAGAGAAGAAGAAGAAGAAGAAGAAGAAGAGGAAGAAGATTTGTTCTTCACTATTTTCTATAACTTCCTACTCGCGGTAAAAACCAGCAAATAGCAAGAAACTCTATATAATGTCTGTATATACACCACAACTATGAATATCAATTGTATTTTAGATAATACAATCTACTATATTTTTGCAAAAATATATATGATATCTTTATGCAACTATACTATAATATGTTAGTATGGGATATAATTATATTGTATTTCATAAAAATACATGTTTTTATGCTAAAAATACACACGCCAATATTAGCATGACACATGGAACTAAGGCTAGAAATAATGGGCTAGGGCCAAACCGGTCTTAGGGACCAAGGAAATGGACTAGGGCCAGCCCAAGGATTCGTCCCCGCCAAATCCACATGTATATCTTGGAAACCAAGCAACCGAGCTAACATCACTCAAATAACTCCTAGATAAAGAAGGGAACTTGCTCACCACAAGGATACTTACTTCCAATAAAATACGTAACCTCCAAGCAAATAACGAATCTTCCCTAAACAGAAAGATCACCTAAAAGGACTCCTAATCGTCCCTCAAAGGAAGGGGAATCCCCCACTGTGGAGGGGGTGGTCGTGGCTGCTCCCGTGGGCCACCACACCACTGTATCCTCACTCGAAGACATGTGGGTAGCATATTTCGCGAGGCTATCCGCCTCAGATACATTCTAAGAATAATTATAAACATTTGGAGTCGCCACCTAGGGTTAGGGCCTAGAACCTAGGATGTGGGCCTGATATGTTTGGATAGACCCGAGATTGACTCGTTCTGGTTTGGAGATTAGGGTAACTGCGAGGTTATGAATTTGGGAAAGTGTTAGGCATCCACTTCACCCGATTGAACCGTTCTTCCTATTAGATATTGGTTTTCAAATATTCCCCTTTCTATGTCCTAACCCACTTGCATGACTAAAATACTTATATACAATGTTGGGGATCCTTTACCATATTAAACATATGAATAACCCTATAGTATTTAGAATACAAGAATCATAAAAGATATTTAACTATGAGTATAGTTCCTAAACCAAGATCAATAAAGTACTCACTTTATAGATCTTAAAATACATAACCATATAGATTTACCATATCTATAATAATCAATGGGACATCTATGACATAATCTATAAATGGGAATAGAGAAGTACCTGTGTAAGTTTAGAAGCCCCATGAACATAGATCATGAACCTCTGTCCCATGTGGTTAAACATTACTCCCATGAAGATGACAATGACGAACTACGCAAATGGAGTCCTACTGAGATCTTCTGCAGTCTCTTACTCTAGGGTATCCTCTCTTTCTGTGCACTTTCTCTTGTGAGAAAGTCGTGCTCCCAAAATCAATCAGACTTTAAGTAATGGCTGCAAGGACCGTCAGTATTCTATTTATAATAGAATCCCTAAAACCTTATTCCACTCTCACAATGAAAAGAGCTAGGAGTTTCCTAATCAGAGTGGGTCTATAATTGCTTGGGCCCAATGGATCAATTGGTATCAGTTAAACCCACATAAAAATCCTAACATACAATACTATCACATGTTGTATCTAATGTAAGATCTACATTATGGCTACCTTGTTAGAAAATATACCTAACCTTGACCCATGTTCCGAGTCAAGAGGGGATGGGCTCCGGCTGATACTTCGGCGACTCTGGTGTGGATCCCTGGCTTAGAAAGGACTGACCTCGGCTGCTTGCTTTTCTCCTTCAGGGAATCTAGGCCTTCAATAGCTCTACAAACTCCAGTGTGCTCCTTAAGGGTGGGAGGTGGAGGAATTCCCTCACCCCACACTTACTTCCTTCTCTTTTCTCTCTTTTTCTCCTTCTATTCTCTCCCTCTTCTCCTCCTTTTGGCCGTTTCTTCATGTGTTTAATGGTGGAGAGGAAGACACTATTTATAGGTGTCAACCCCTCCCTCTTATGGGTCTCCCAAAAATTTCCATGGGCCTGCCATCCAAAAACAGAAGGGTCCCACGGGTCCGTCAAAAATACCTTCCAAAAGTGGGTTTTCCCATGTTTTAAATGCACCAAATCTTCCTTATTTATTTGAAGGTGGCGGGTCCATCAAAACTTTGGTGGACCCATCCAAAAAGTTTCCTAAAAAGGTATTTTTAATAGAAAAAAACACATTTCTCTTTTTTTCCTTCCTTTTTTGGCAAAGTACATGTGGGCTTGTAGGGACCTAGAGGGCCCATAGTGAGCTAGTGGGCCCGTGGGTGTGCTGGTGGGTCCATGGGTATCTGGATGGGCCCGTGGTATGCCCTACGAGCTAGGGGAGATCGGGTCTGAATTGGGTCTGTCGATCCCTATTTCAACTTCTGGGAGTGATTTTGGGAGATTCGGTGGTCCGATTTTCACATGCGACATATCATCAGAATCGTATTTTGGAGCACTATCCAATAGTGTGGGTATCGAGCTTCCTATTTGCTCATAAAAATAAAAAACAACAAAGAGGAGACTTTTTCTCTTTTGACAACTGGGGGTTTTTTCGGCAATCCTTATTCATATCGTTCCCATATCATTAGGGAGTGATTAGAATAAATTCATCTATATATAACTTACTAGTATCAAGTGCCACAAGATCGGGTCCAAAATTGGCCTGAGGTCGTATTAGGGTTTCAAGCTGATTCGGGCCACTTCCGGGTTTCAGCTTGGATTAGGGTTTAAGGTTGATTCTCGAGTTACTGTCGTCACCTGGATCATCACTAAAGGCCTATTTCTCCCACAATAGATTGATGCAATCTGTGGGAAAATTATTAGCAAAGCCATAATCCGATAATCATATAGAGGAAGAGCTTGCCTTTGAGTGGTCTGCCTTCACCACCACTCCTTCCTACAACTAGACAAGAGATCACCCCGAAGGCTGACCAGGCATGAACCAACTAACACAACAAGGCACCAACACTCGAATATTTGTGAACGTCCTTCCTCCTCCACCACTTGAGCAACTAGATCCTAGCACGCCCGCCCTGATTTCACAAGTACAAGCGTTATAACTTCAAGTAATAGAGATGAACTTGTTGTTTTAAAATCTGGTTCAACAAATCAAATCAACGCTTCTTGATGTTCCACCTTCTGTGGCTTAGGAGTCCAAAATACTACCACCGAGACCAAGGCCTAATACACACTGACACGATCCACCACTCATCGATTGACACATAGATAATGGTCATATGGTTTATATAAATACATACTAGCAAGACCTGCCACTCACAGATCGACACGGGGATGAAGATCATCATATGGGTTCTGTCAATGTGCACTGACAAAGAGACCATTGTCTGTTGAGCTGCAAAACACTTCCAGATGGCATTCACAACCCCTCAGTGGCTCGAGAGGAGAAGCCTTGAAAGAAGAAGTATTAGCTCCTTAACGGTCAGCCAGAGAATCCGCACCACTGGGACGAAGTCTCCCCAGAAGGCTTGACCCACCAAGTGACCCACCAAGAAGGCAAAGTCACCCTCAGAAGGGCTGACCCACCAAGGAGGCCAAGTACTCCTAGAAGGATTAGTTTACTGAGGCACAGTTAGCCTTGAGCCTTTTCTTGGAAACCTAGAGAAGGACGATCAGGCGCGAAAAGGAAGGGAAGATAGGTTGAGGTTCCAAGACCTCCCCTGAACTCCCAACTGAGGAAGGGAAAGAACTGAAGCCTCGCATCCAAATAGATGGACCACCGCATCCATTAGCTAGTTGAGAATATCAGCAGCTTGAAGAATTTGGCCACAGGGATGCTAGCGGTCCTAACATGCAATTCCTTGTCTAACAATCTAATGAACGCTAATCTCTCGAAGAAGTTCAAGATGCCTTCCTCCATCATGTGCAATGACCGACCCACTGGATCACCTGCGGCATCACAATTCTATGATGTTCATTCAGGGTAACTCAGACATGGCACTATGTCAGGCCTCCAGAGCTACCTTGACCTACTTTTCAACCTTAAAACTTAGGTCCATACATAGCTACTATGAACTGGGAAAGACCATCATCTCCCGGTTCCAGAACAATATCTAGCAATAGAAGACCTCTGCTAGTCTTTTTGTCATAAAGCAGGGCTACGATGAGTCGCTCTAGGACTACATCGACAAGTTCACTGAATTCACTCTGGAGATTGAGGATCTAGAAGATGGTATGGCCTACAACACCTTTATCATGGGGTAAACCATGAAGAGCTTGACAAGTCCTTGGCAAGGGCAACTGGTGGGTATGGTCAAGTTACTACAATGGTGTCATAAATACATAGCCACGGATGAAAACATGGCAGTGCACAAAGAGATAACAATGTCGAGCTAGAACAAGAAGAGGACCACCTCTGCACCAAGGATGATGAGCGTGACTAAAATAAATCTGAGACAATGAGTCTGGACAAACTGCTATTGAATTATACCCGATCCAAAATTCTATTGGAGATCAAAGATAAGAGGTCATCTGTTGGCCAAGGCCTATCTAGTCTAAACTTGAAGAGTGCAATTCCAAGAGATACTAGAAAAAATTCGGAGATACTTGTCACAAAACCAACGAATGTTGACAACTGAACAGGAAAATTGAAGACTTGATCAAGAAAGGAGCTCAGTAGGTGAGAAACGACCCAATGGGGACACAAATCAGCCCACTGGCCCAACCATACTCACCATCCTATGGGGTTAGGGCAAGAATCAGTCAAGAAGGCAAAAGCCCATGCTCATTTAGTTTGTGTGACCAGGGAGCTTATCAAAGCAGCTTGCAAGGATCTATTGATCTCTTTCTCTGATGAAGACCTGAAGGACCTAGACTGGCCACACATCATTGCCATCGTAGTTCAGCTAGTGATCGCAAACAACATGTTCCATAGCCCTGATCAGTACTGGTTCCTCGATGGATGTATTTTCCTCCTCGGCCTATAAGAATCTTGGCTTTGGAGATGACAAGCTCAAGACCACAGTAGGATCCCTATATGGCTTCGCAGGTGCCCCATCATACATAGAAGGATGCATTGAGTTATCTGTGACCACAGTTGTTGCTCGGCGACCACCTTGGTCAACTTAATGGTCATGAAAGTAATGTTTGCTTATAATGCCATCCTAGGATGACCAGCGCTGAACAACATTGGGGCTATAACCTCTACAAAGCATCTGAAGGTAAATTTTCTCACGGAGCACGGAATCGGGGAATGTTGCTCAGACAAGGAGTCACATGAGTGTTATGTGAATTTTGTCAAATTACCAAAGAACGTCTGCTTAGGAATAGCGTGTGGCATAGAAGTTAACGAAGTCAAGGACAAGTCCCAACTGCGACTGTCACACCCCGTTCACCCTGAACCGGAGCGGTGACCGAGTTAACACCGGTTAACCCAAACCTGCCAGGATCATCAGATACTGTATTCCACCACAGCATACACACACTAACACAAGTCCATCAAATCAGCGGAAGACTAAGTTTTACCTGTAAATAATTCCCATATACTTGATACCCAAATGATGATACCATAATTATATACATTTGGGCCCGAAGGCATGATATATACACAAAAGAATAAAGTCCAAGTATCAAGTATATACAGGAAAATATCAGAATCATCAGAGTACACAGCTCGGCATCGGTATCAAGGCTGGAGCTCGGCTCGGCCTCAGAACCGCTGTCCTGCAGCACAGCTCTCACACGCGCAGTCTACGCCGTGCTCAAACTCATCAGGGGTCCACCAGTCCTCTTCAGGAAACTCGACTGCGGGACCCACCCCAAGCTCCTCAGATGCATGACCTGCAAAATCATCTAAAAAGGGGTGTACACGTGGAATGAGCTCACTAGCTCAGTAAGTAGAGAGGTGGACCACACACAACAGTCCACACATCACAACACAACACATCATATGCACTACATGCCATGCAAGTCATTTTAAATCACACACACCTAATCAACATTACTAAGTCTTTGGTTTTAGTGCTACTACAACCACAGTGCGCGTATACTCCGGGTACGAGCCGCGAACTCCCTCCCGCGATACGCCCATAGGGCTGTTGGAGAAGGCCCACCGTGAGTACTCGGAAAAATAAAGACAATGCCGTCCACCGGCTCTCAACAGAAATGTAAATAAATTAAATGACAGTGCTGACTCCAGCAATTTAAAAGCAGTACGATTGGCCCTCTTGAAATACCACCGGGGTTGCCGGCTGTCCTACACGACTCGCCGGGCGTAATGCCTAACCGCCACAGTGTCCGACAACCGCGACCCCTGCTTCCCCCCAAATGGCAACCCAACACCTCAACCCCTGTTGGGAAGGGTCGTAGCACGGGATGGTGAGAATCCTAATACCGCATGCTCCTATATGCAGTACGACTGCATAGTGCCACCGTGTCCCATACCACGGGCCACCAATGCATTCGTTTCCAAGCCGACCACGGCATCTAGTCTATCAAGGCGTTATGAAACATGATGTACACATTCAACATATAACATCACATTCAATTTGCATTTGAAAAGTAAACATAGCATATATGCACATCAATGAGTGAAATGACTAATCTATATAGCGCATTCATGATGACATGACTAAATTAGATATAGTTATATGAATGCCAAACAAATGCCTTGAAACAAGGCCAAACGTCCTCTCTCCACTTACTTGTAGCGCACAAGGAGTCCCGCTCGGTACGGGTGAGATCCGGAGCGAATCGGGTAGGCTTTGGTGAACCTAACCAAATTGAGCGGGGTTAGCACTTCACCATTTTAGAATCAAAATTAATGAAATCCGACGTCAAAATCGTGTTTAGAACGTCGAAAGAAGGTCCCACGTCCGATTTGGGCTCGATCAGACCTAAAAATCACATTCTGGCCACTCAGGTGGGTGTCTCAGGTGGGTTGTCTACCCACCGGTCCCACCTGCCGGTTTGGGACCGGCGGGTATGGACCCGCCGGTAGGACCCGCCGGTCCTACCCGCCGGTTTGGCCAGAACCCCCCTGGTCCTCTCAGGTGGGTGTCTCAGGTGGGTTGTCTACCCACCGGTCCTACCCGCCGGTTTTGGCGGAAAAACCCCAGTTCCTTCTCAACTTCCTCCATTCCTTGGGGACCCAAATAGGGCTTTTCTCAATCCATTCTTCACACCTTTAGAGTCCTATAGGATGGTTCTAGCTTAGATTTAAGTTAGATTCAAGTGAGGGGAACCATCTTACCTTCTTTGCTCAAGAATGACTTCAAACCCTCCAAAAACACTTCCAACTCACAATGCTCCTTCTACTTTGTCAATATCTCTTCAAATCCTTCAAGATCAACACATAAATCATCTATTAAACCTTAGATTCATCATTTCAAAGGGTGTTTACAAGATCTTAAGAAACCATACTCGAATCAAGGGTTTAAAGCGTGGGTATGGTTAATGTTCATAAAACCCAGCTTTTCTTACCTCCAACTGTAGATCTCGAGTTGAAGATTACTCTTCCGGCACCGGAATGGCAAGATCGAGCTTCGGCGCCACTGAGATCCTCCCTTTCTTCCTCTTCCTTTCTTCTTCCCTTTCTTTTTCTCTCTCCTCTTTACTTTTCTCACCAAACGTACGGGGGTAATAAATGGAAAGAAAAGAAGTCATAAAGCTTTATATACTATTCCTATTTAAGTGAATAGTGATGGATGGGTCACTCAGGTGGGTAGGTGTACCCACCTGTAATACCCACCCGAGAGTCAAAACTCGGGATTTTGACCGGGCTCGGACCTCGGCTCAAACCCCACCCCAGGCATACATTGTAGCCTACGTATATATCTTAAAATACAGATATAATACCTGTTTTATCCGTACATAGCCTTATGGTAGGTGCACGTACACGGTTTGGGCACTCCCGTCTCTTCTGGCACTGGCTCGGACTTGTCGGGCCAGCCGGTGTTTAAGGTCACCCGTGCCATCATAGCCCATAAGGAACCCGCTCTAACATCCTCTGGCTCGGTTCCTGCATGGTTAAACCGGTTCAACCACGAAATCAGACCGGTTTTAAGAAGCGGGATATTACACATACTTAGTCGCAAAAGAAAAGCCTCAAGCCAAAATCTCATTAATCAAATTCATGTACTAGGCTAAAACCCCTTACAAACTTATATAAAGGACTCAAAAACAAACTCAAACACTAAAAAGGAAAGGCTTAACCCAATCCTTAACTAATAAGGTAACATAAATTAACTAGCAAACTAAAATAATGTAAATAAACTTATTCATAATAGGAATGGACTTATAGAATCCTAATCCAGCCTAACTAAAAAACTTAATACCAATTAAAATGAATAAAATAAAGACATTTAACTAATCTTGTATGTTTAGCCTCTACCAATTTTATAGGTCCATTAAAGTGGCTTATTAACAATGAAAACACATGAGATCAAAAGCACAATACATACATAACCCAACAAACAACTGATTTCTAATAAAATAAGCCCAATTAGGGTGATTTATCTGCATCAAACCCATTTGAAATATTTGTAGATATATACTAAACACATTCATCTGTAAAGACACAATACAACAGCACCCCAATAAAAGACAGCAAGGAGAGCACAACAAAGAAATAACAAGAAACCATTTGTAAAGATTCAATGCAACAGATACCCCCAAAGGCCCAATGAAGGACGCCGAGCAAGGAGATCACAAAAGAGAAACACCACGAAACCCAACCAATAAACAACAGCCTCCCCCAACCCCACACACCAAGAAAAAAAATCAGAAATAGTATTGTTCAAACAGTGATGGGATCATCAAACCCCTAGACTGAAACCAACAAACCCGTAGACTGAAAACACACCTTGATCAAACAGTGATGGGATCATCAACTATAGGCCTTTTGGTTGACCTCACGAGTGCCATGATCGCTACTCCTTTTATCAATCAGAATTCTACAACAAGAAATCAGAAGAAAACGCAGTCTCATCGGATCCAAACATAATGGTAGTGAAGTTTAAGCATCTCAAAACTACAAAAATGGAAAAAAACTATCTCTGCAACAGAAATTCTTTACAGAATAACAAAGGAAGTTAAAGAAAATGATCGAATGGATTACCTGAGCTCAGTAAAGAAGTGATCTCGATGGTCTTCACCAAATGTATCAGCATTTACCAGAGAGGAAAAAATGGAAAACACAGAGAGCAAAAGAAACTGTAGGTCCCTCTCTCTCTCTTCACCAGTTAAGTTCCCGACTGCTTTTTAGCCACTCAAATCTTAAACGTGAGAAACTAAACACAGACGAAGAAGAAGAAGAAAAACTGAAAAAATGGAAACCGAATTTCCATAATCTTAATAACACACAGACGAAGAAGAAAAAAACACATAAGAAGGGAAATCTCACCTTAAATCAAGCTTCGGTTTTGCAGATTCAAACCTCGGATTCGAGTGTCTGATTTGGAAAGAGGGTAAACCCTAGATATAAAGTTTACAACCTGAAAAATAGAAACCGAACTTCAATAATCTTAATAAAACACAAATGTAGAAGAAGAAAACAAAGAAGAGGGGAAATCTCACCTTCAATCAACTCAGTTTTCAAATTCTTCTCAGCTGCGAGCATCTATCATGGAAGGAGGGTAAACGTGAGAAACCCTAAACACAAAAAAAGAAGAAGAAAAGGAGAAGGAAGAAAGAAGAAAAAGAAGAGGAAGAAGAAGAAGAAGAAGACGAAGAGGAAGAGGAAGAGGAAGAGGAAGAAGAATCCTCGAGAAGAAGAAGAAGAAGAATCCTCGAGCAGAAGAAGAAGAAGAGAAGAAGAAGAAGAAGAAGAAGAAGAAGAAGAAGAAGAAGAAGAAGAGGAAGACGAAGAGAAATCTCACCTCCGTCTCTCTGTTTCAGGTAAACTCCGATCGACCTTCACCGTTAAAAATCGCACGACTCCAAAAATTTTGATTCAGAGTGAATCTAGGCTTTTTATAACAACCCTAGAAACCGTGACTCGATCGTGGATTAACCTATTGAGGTTAATCCAGTTGAGTCATGGATTTTAGTTGAAATGTGGGATTCCACTGGACACCTCGACTCCGAATCAGCTTTTCACAAAAATGAGTCAAATGGTTTAAATTTAATGAGAAACTGATTCCATAGAATGTGATTTGATGGAAAATTCGAACCAAACACCCCCTTAGGGTTCCAACAAAACAGGGTGTTGAGAGGCTTAGAAGCTGACGAGAGTAGGGGAAGCAGTTCTGACCATACCAAACGTTCAGAAACCGTTCAAAATGCACGGCTCCTCTGTTGAGTCCTGAATCCAGCTATTTTTGCAATGTCAAATCCTACTCAGAATGTTACGTGAACTCAGACTAGCCTGTATTTATGAATTTTATGTATTAAAAAACATTGTTGCTGATTTTTTTTTTTGACAGCTGAATGCACCCCTGAAGCAGCATTCTCCATTGTGGGTGACACTGTCGTATTTGCAAGTGGAAGTCCATTCAAAGATGTGGATTTGGGTATGCACTATAATACATGCATGGCCATAATTATCTACTTTATTTATTCGTTTTCCATACTTTTGATGGGAAACAAATTAACACTTCATTAATATAAAGACAAGCCCTAAATCCTGCAAATAGCATGAACCTAACATAGTGATTACGTACAATGTGAACAGCCTTGACACCCATTATACACACTAATCCTCTTCGGCTCCCAGTGGCAATGACTTTTGCCTTACCCCTCACATGCTTCATATGTTCCAAAGAAAGTTGCTTCTCTTCCTTCAAAATTTCAAATAAGCAATGCCTTTTCTTTACTTTTTGATGCATGCTTTGCATTTCACATGCATTTCGAATTTGATGGAAGATTGAATTATTTGATGACATAAGCCTTTTTGGATCACCTCTTGTGAATTGTCGCAGGAAATGGTCGAATTGGCCACAGCAATCAGGGAAACATGTACCTCTTTCCAGGGTTAGTGTTAATTTATGTGTTTATATTCTGAAGGTCAGCCTTCCTGGGGATGAACCGACTATCTATCTGATCATGCACGATTGGGCTAGGTACTCTTCTATCTGGCTCACGCATATTCAATGTTTCTGTTGCAATGTATTTTATTGAAACCCATAAAACCCTTAAAATCCCTGATTCAAACCAGAGAGGTAGAAACCCTTCTCACTCTCTTTCTCTCTCCAACTCTCTTTCTGATTGCATTTTAATTTCAGAAAAGAGGGGAAGTTCTTTAGTTGTGAGAGCTGAGGAAACAGTGACCTCTGCATCCAACATTCGATCTTCACTGCAGATTTGGTAAGATTTTCACTATTATTTTAATTTTATGCAGGTGTTTCTCATCATAAATTTTTTATCTTTTAAATACTCTAACTCATACAGTTTGTGATCCGAATCTGGTTTAAGGCCATCTAAAATGATGAATTCAATGATTTGATGCGTTATCTGTCACTCAGAAATTTAAATTTCAGATTCCGTGCTTTTCCCTTGACCAGATTTCAGTGTTCTATAGCTTTATAAGTCTATTCTTTTGTTGCATAGGTGATGCTAATTAGGGGATTTTCTCATTATCAAAATTTGTTTATTGAGAAGCTCTTGTAGTTAAGTTTGTAATTCATCAAACTAACTCAGATATGGTGATTTCCTTACTCTTGAAGGTCGTCTCATTTCAAGCTTAGCAACCAATGGCCATTATTTAGATTTTTGCGTAGTGTTTTCTTATGTTCAGTACCCATTGTTGGATATTTCCTTTAATCCACCCAATATGAATATCCCTACAGGTGTTGTGATGGCTTGGATTTTTTTTTTCTTTTTTTTTGTAATGATATTCAACAATCTTACCATGCAATTTGAAATTCAGATTTTTAATGTTCTTGTGATTGCTTCACATCTTAGACGTATGAGGTTTGAAAAAGTTAATTCTAATGCTTTTTTGTAAAAAGGTGATGTAGAGATAGATTATTGTCATATATTCTATTTAACTTAGTAGTTAAATAGGGGAATGGACAAGATAAAAAATAGCATTTATTAATTATGGATAGACTTGGAACTAATTTTGTTGGCGTACCTCTCCCTCTCTCTCTATTTGCAATGGTGTGCATTTATTTAAACTAATTTTTTTTGCTCTTTTTTCCCCTACAGATATTTTGATAATAGGGCAAAGGGGATGAATTATTGCTTTGATAATAGGGCATAAATTTGCACCAACATCAATTTGATATTCTGTTTGGAGATAGATCTCTTTGCGATCGTAAAAAATAATCATGAGTTACCCTCTCTCTCACTTTCTCCTTCTCCTTCTTGAATCTAGGTTGTTGTCTATCTTTCTCCTGTTCAAAGAAGGATTTGAATTTTTACAACTTCTAATTTTATTTGCTATTTTTTTTTTGTCACATCGATTTCTCGCCCCAATCTCTCTCTCTCTCTCTTGAATTGGAGTGAATTTGTTAAACTCTAATTTCTGTTGCTCATTTTTTTCCCTACAGATAATTTAGTACACAGATTGCCAGTTTCAGAGTCTTACAACAGCATTCAAACACTCCCATCACTAGCGCTCCTCTCTTGCATCCCTCTTCGTGTTTGATCATTAAGGGTTGTTCTCCCACAATCTTCTCCCTTCTTTTATGTCTATCAGTCTTACTTCATCTCTCTCTCTCTCTCTCTCTCATTGATCCAACTATTTCTCTCACAGGAGAACTCTTCATACCTATTTTTTGTAGGTAACGTAAAAAGGAGTTGAGGCATGAAGGCTCAAGAACATATCCTGTTTAGGTCATTGAACAAAGAGAAAACCCTCTGTGATTAGGAGTATCTCCATATCCCAATCATGTGATGTTTCAAAGTTACGTTTTATAACATTGATGCTCAATACAATGATTTTTTTTTTTCTCGTTCTTTTTCTCATGTGAAGTTGTCGCCGAAAATTGGTTTTATTACAGAAAGGTTAAAAAATACTATGGGTAAGATTTGTACCTTCCACCTTATTTTCATGTGTCTGTTGCTTTATTTGCTTTGTTGATCATTCTCCCTTTCCATCTCACTCTTCCCATGTATGACCACACGTGCATTTGCACATGTAATTTTTACTATATATATATACACTAGTAAAATATATATATATATATATATATATATTTGGCAGTAATTAAATTAAAGACCCATATTTGGGTGTCTAGGTTTAAAGAGAGTTAAAAAAAAAAGAATTAAAGAGAGCAGTTACTCTTATTTTCCTAAATGGGATGAGATCAGAAGTGCATCGGATGGTTGAGAGGCACTTGGGATGCGTGGCCCAGTGCTTACTTAGAATGTAGATATATTCTTGGCAGTAATTAAATTAAAGACCCTTATTTGGGTGCCTAATGGTGAAAATCAAACCAAACGGTTTAAACCTAGCCCATACATTAAATAAAGCAAAGAAATAAAGAAACAAAATTAGAAATGATTGCAAAAGAAAAATAGGCCTCATACCCTATTTAGGAGTAGAAAATAGATTCTACTTGAATGCCGAGTTAGAAGTGGTATATGATTCCTGAATATTCAAAAGAAATTGATAAATTGCATATGTACTATACAATATGAACAATATAAGGAGCAAGTGAATTTCCATTTATTACAAAAATGATCACACTTATGCCCAATCCCGGCATGTTGGTATTGCAAAACTATATTGGTCTTTTTATTCCAAACTCTGTCTGATGAGTGGTTAAATACTCTTAAATAATGAATATGTTGCAGGGCTGTAGGGCTTCATAAGCAAACTCATACATTGTCCAGATTGCAAAAGAAATCACAAAACATGAAAAGAGAAAGAAAAAAAAAAAGAGAAAAAGCCTTGATATCCCCATCCTTTAGTTTAAGGATTAACTTTCTATAATGAGAAACGAAAGGATCGGCATTTGGAAACATCATATGAAGATCTTTGTCTAGCCAAATTATCGTGATCATGAAGATTGTATTAAGGAAGGTAATGAAGGATATTTCAAGTTAAAATCAACTTGAAAGAAACCAATAACCAAATCAACTATTTGCAAATATCATAGTGAAATGCTAAAGTCGTCTTATAATTTCTTCATATCTTACCATAATAGAATGGTATCAACTCACCATAAGTTAGGCCAAGCAACATATGAGCAAGTTGTACTAATGCTTATATGTGTAAGCATTAGTATGATAATCTTTCATATGCACAAAAATATTTGGGTTGATCTTTCATTGGTTGACAAATCTCAACTGGAATGCCATGATAATTGAGTTCTATTGGATTAATTTAGAACAACTTGTGACTTTTGATATCAACTCATAAGATGCATTGGTCATGAGTATCAGTTAAGAGTGAAGAATTACATGAAAAAGTATAGAAGATTTCTTCCTTCCAATATATCATTATGAGAAGCTATCTTGTGGGTGCATCCTGTTGTATGCAATAATGAACTGGTTACCTTGATTGGATGTCATCAAGTCAATATTCCCATGTCCAAAAACAGTCCATTCTTGTTAGCCATCACTAAATTCAGGATTAAGAATCATACCTACTCTATACTATGGTTTATGGGCTTCATTGAAACACTGAAAATCAATATAAAAGAATATATCAATTAAAGTTCTTATCCATTCCTTAATAGGTTGTAGTACACTTTCTGTCAAGTTTTCTAGCCTTAGTTTGAGCTCCTATCGTATGAACTATGTTTGTAGTACATTTGTTATCTAAGTTTGCATATCTAGATGACTTCACATATCAATAGAGCCAGTCAATTGATGCTTTGCATTAGAAACCTTTGGGGTACGGTATTTGTAACATAAACTACAAGATTTCCACTATAGGAAGTTTCTTTTTTTTGGGTAGAACTACTGTCGGAAGTTGCAAAAAAATTAAATCAACATATTAATTATTATTAAAAAAAGAAAAATTTTCTGACACTCATTAGAGGGTTAACCCAAGATTAGATATGATAACACCATAAACGAATAGAAAAAATCCAAACATTTCTTGAATCATAAAAGAGGAAACAAACTGTATTACTCGTTAGATGATAATATAAAAATCATTTAAACTGAATCTTGACAATTTAATTATGTAGAAAAAAGTATGGATAAAAATTCCTAGATAACCTAAATCAGGAAACAAATTAAAATATGAGTAAGAAAAATGCTCTTTTCTAATTTTTTATGCATTTTATCAAACACATATTTCACATCTTTTTGGGTAAGTCCATCAAATGCATTTGTGTCGATGTAATACAACATATGATATCACAAGGTTCAATTTTGCTCATGTGTCTTGGACTTTCTTAGTCTAGGTGAATTGTGGGATCATGCAGTGGCTAAGGTTTTCCTAGTATACCCAAACTGTGGGTTAAGTTTTCTCAGTCCAAAAAATAAAAAAAAATAAGATAAAATAAATAAGTAAAAATTAGGGATAACATGTTTCATGATCAATAGCTTAATTTATAGTCCCATAGGCCAGAAGAATGCTAAAAGACATGTTTCCAACTTTGTGGGAAGATAGGAAGATACACAACATGAGAGCAAAGAATTAATCCAATTTAGCCAAAAAAATTGTCTTTACAAGTATGTGTTCTTCAACAAGGAGGCATAAAAAAAAATAAAAAAAAAAAAAAAAATGAAGAAGAAGAAGAAGAAGAAGAAGAAGAAGAAGAAGAAGAAAGAAGAAAAAGAAAAACTAAGAATCCATTTACATCTGAAAATAAATTTGAGATCCATAGATAAGATCTTTTAAACCTAAAATCACAAATTAATAAATGAAAAAAAAATCCTAAAATAAACAATTGAGTTTATGTAAGATCTCAAATACCCTAGGCCTTGTTCTTGTATGCCTTCTTTGACAAATGAATGTCATCCCAACTGATTTAAATGAATGTCATCCCAATTGATATGTGCACAAAGAATGGGACATACTGTAGCTTCTGGAACTCCACATACATTGCTTAGATAAAAATTATATTGTCCTCTACTTCCACGACATGCTTTTTGTAGAGAGTCCATGTCAAATCCTGGATTTAATTGGGAGGAAATTAAAGAAAGAACATTATTACTAAGTAGGCATTCATGTTTCTGAAAACCCATTTATCAATGTTTGTAAGATAGAAAAATACTTACCAAGCAAAGGAGCCTTGTCAAAGACCCATTTAAATACATTGTAATAATCATCATAAACTATATCAACATTTGGGTCATCCCTCAGTTATTGCAAGGCTTGTGAAACATTGCAAAGTTATTTAATACTGGCACAGTAAGAAATAATAATTTATTTACAATAATAATATGATTAATTATATGTAGCAATGGTGAGGAAACTTACCATAGCAATTGTTTTGATGGATTGAATAATATGAAGCACCAAACCCTGTTGCAGGTTGTCCATGGTTTTGCCTAGGAAGAAGGGATGATTATAATCATTACCATCGATCTCCCTGCGAAGAAAATTGATCTTTTAAGCTTCTCCTCACAATCTGAGTAACAAGTTGATTTGAGGCGGGTCTTGAGCCAAATGTCAGTGATTTACGAGCAAAAGAAAAGATAATTTGAGAAATATATAAAAGAAAATTACATACCAATATAGTTAATCATAAAAAGACCATTGGAGCATCGTCCCGTAGGCTGATTTCTAAAGAAAGAAATACGTAAGGAAGGTTGGCAAACACCAAAGCCACTAGAGATGTAGTTTCTTGGATGAGATTGCCAGTATTAGATATTGAAACACCCACATTATATATGTCACTGGGAGAGCATAAACTGATCAAGTTAGCAGAAGAAAGAAGTGGAAGAAGAAAGAGTTAAAAGAAAGAAAACAAACAAATAAATTGTAGAAGATAAGAAGTGCATTATAGGATCAGAAAGCCAAGATGTATACCTTATATTAAATCATTGGATAGGAAGAGAAAAAGCTAAAGAACTGCATAAGAAACCCTACAAGAGCTTACCTGAAACCAAAGGAATGGTAGAGAAAGCAACGTAAATAGAAGTGAGGGAGGGGGATGGAGAGGGATAGAGATTTAGTTTCCTGATAAACATGATAAGAGGGAGAGTTATAGTAAGATAAACTCATCCAGTATAATTATCTGATAAAACATGGAGAGAGAGAGAGAGAGAGAGAGAGAGAGAGATTTTGTTTCCTAATGAAGGGGGAGGGAAGAGGGAAGATTTTTGTTTACTAATAAATTATATACAAATAAATATGGAGAGAGAAAAAAATAATTACGGAGAGTGGGGGTAGGAGAAACGTGAGAGGATGAGTGAGATTTTTTTTTTTTCTTAGAATAGTTATGAAAAGTTTTACAAAGGTAAATATGGAGAGTGGGATAGGGAGAAATGTGAGTGGATGAGTGAGTTTTTTTTTTGGATTAGTCATGGAGCGTTTTACAAAAGTAAATATAGTGAGATATATATTTCTGAGAAGGCTAAATTACGTTGGTTGAAAGAAGGCGATCGGAACACAAAATTTTTCCATCTTTCAGTGAAGATTAGAAGATCAAGAAATCAGATTAGTATGTTACGTCGTGAAGATGGTTCTTGGATTTCTGATCAATTAGATTTGGCCAACTATATTGTGGATTTTTACAAGAATTTTCACTCTGAAAATCCTGTAGAACCACACTATGAGTTACTTGACCAAATTCCGACTCTCATTTCTAATGAAGACAATGCTTTCTTGGATGTTGTTCCCTCAAGGGAAGAAATAAAGATGGCGATATGGGATCTGGATGCGGACAGTTCTCCGGGACCTGACGGCTTTCCAGGTCAGTTTTTCAGAAGTTGTTGGGATATTGTGGAAAATGATTTCTGTAGGGCTATTTTCTCTTTCTTTTTAGTAGGGAAAATTCCTAAGGGGGTAAATAATTGTTTCCTAACCCTTATCCCTAAAGCTGATGGTGCTTCTTCTTTGGATAGTTTTCGTCCCATATGTATGGGAAACTTTTTCTGCAAAGTTTTGTCCAAAATTGCTGCTTCCAGGTTATCTCTCTTTCTCCCAAGATTAATCTCAGAAGAACAAGGTGCCTTCCAGAGGGGTAAAATTATTTCAGAAAATATAAGCCTTGCTTCAGAGTTGGCAAACCTGATGCACTCATCTGTTCGAGGTGGAGGTATGGGTCTAAAGCTAGATGTGCAGAAAGCCTATGATTCTCTGTCTTGGGAATTCCTCTTTGCAACCTTGAAGAAATTTGGTTTCTCACCCAATTGGATCAACAAAATTCACCAGATGCTGCTCTCAACAAGGATTTCAATTTTGCTAAATGGAGGTCCAGTGGGTTTTTTTGGTGTGGAGCGTGGTCTCAGGCAAGGAGACCCTATTTCCCCAATCCTTTTTATTCTGGCAGAGGAAGTTCTTTGTAGGGGGCTGAAGAACTTGATTCTGGAAAGGAAGATGAAAGCTCTCCCAGGCCCCAGAGGAGCAATTACTCCTTCCCATTTACTTTTTGCAGATGATATTTTCATCTTTATGAATGGGTCAGCTAGGTACGTGAAGCATCTTCATGAGTTTTTATCCAAGTATCAGTCTTTTTCAGGGCAGAATATAAACTTGGAAAAAAGTAAAATATTTTTTGGGAAGATTGCCCCTCATAGAAGTCATTTTATTAGTGATTTTCTGGGCATTGCCGCGGCTGATCTTCCTACAAAATATTTGGGGGTGGAGATTTTTAAAGGCAGAGTGAAGAATAGTCATTTGCTTCATCTTCTGGATAAGATAAAGGGTCGGTTGGCAGGGTGGAAGGGCAAAATTCTTTCTATGGCTGGGAGAATTGAATTGGTTAAGTCAGTTATTTCTGGTATTCCCATACACAATTTCTCTGTGTACTGGTGGCCGGATGGAACTATTAAGGTGGTGGAACGGTGGATGAGAAATTTTATTTGGTCAGGTGATATGGAAGTGGCAAAAAAGATTGTTATGAAATGGGAAGGGGTGTGCAAGCCTAAAAAGGAAGGGGGTCTGGGAATTAGAAGGATGAGAGAAGTGAATTTTGTTTGTTTATGTAAACTGGCTTGGCAAATCAAACATGAGGATTCTCTTCTGAGCAGATTCTTCAGGGAACGTTTTATCAAGGAAGATGGGTCGCTGCGAAGAGGATATAAGTCTTCATCTATATGGCCGGGCTTGAAAAGAGTTTGGAGTTTCGTCGCGAAGAACGAGCAATGGATTCTGGGAAATGGGGAAAAAATTGATTTTTGGTTAGATAGATGGATTGACAATCAATCTATCGCTGAGAAGACAAACTTGGACCCTGTTCTTTTCTCAGATGTAAAAGAAAAAGTTTCTGATTTCATATGCCAAGCCGCCTGGGACCTCCCTCATGTGGAGTCGGTTTTACTTGCTGAAATTTGGGAGAAAGCTAAACGTATTCACATCCAAGGTGTGAACGACCAATGTCTTTGGCGATTGACCTCTTCAGGTATCTTCTCTATTAAATCTGCCTGGGAAGAAAATAGAGAAAAATATCAGAAAGTGAGTTGGTTTTCTCTTATATGGAACTCATCTAACCAACCAAGACAAGCTGTTTTTGCTTGGCGGTTAGTTCAAAATAGATTACCAACAGATGAAAATGTGTCTCGTCGTGGAGTGCAAATGGCTTCCCGGTGCAGTTTGTGTGGTAAAGATGAAGAATCAATGTCTCACTTATTTTTTAACTGTGAATTTGCTCGTAGTTTGTGGAGAGCTTTCTGTGAAGGTTTCGATGTGCAATGGAAACCTTATATGGACATGCTTTCTTTTATTGCATGGTGGAAACAAACAGCAAAGAATCTCCATTTTAAAAAGGTGTGGATTACTGGTTTCTCTCTGGTTCCTAGTGTCATATGGCAGGAAAGGAATGCAAGAATTTTTGAGGGGGTCTCCAAATCATCTAGACACTGTTTTGCTATGATTAAAAGTGAAAT
>NC_056559.1:8276361-8285914 GCF_013358625.1 Macadamia integrifolia
ATCGGGATCTGCTTCGATCGACTGCAACTGTCGTAGGAAACTCTTCGATGACTGTTGTCGATGCCTGAGATCGAGATCTGCTTCGACTGCCTGAGATCGAGATCTGCTTCGATCGACTGCCTGAGATCGAGATCTACTTCGATCGACTGCCTGAGATCGACTGCCTGAGATCGACTGCCTGAGATCGACTGCTACCACTCCCGAGAACTTGCTTCACTCAGCTAATCCAAAGGAGATATCCAAAGACAGACTTCCCGATCCGTCCAGCCACTGCAGCTTCTCAAACCTTCAGCATAGAACCTGCAACTAAGTTTACTGTAGGTGCGTTGGGTGAAAGCTCAGAGCTTACTCCTACGGCTCCTTTCATCGGCTCCTCTCATCCACTCTCAGGTGTGTAACAATTGCTGAACTTTCTTTGTCCTTACCTTCTCTATGAAAATAATCCCCATCTATCAAAGGCTTCTTTTCACTTCTTCTTGGTTTAATCTCTATTTTCTATGTTTGCTGTTTGCTTAAACAGGAATCCTCCATGCAACTCATCTAACAGCTTGTCCAATGCCTAAATTAGGTTTAGAAGAGCAGCAAATGGTCTTATCTTTCTAAATGGGACGAGATCCTCGACCTCCAATGTGCCTCGAATGGCTGGGAGGCACTTGGGATGTGTGTGCAGGTGCTGCCAGTTGCCTACAAAGATTTTATTTCTACAGTCGACTGGCAGCACCCGAGCACGCATCCCAAGTGCCTCCCAACCTTCCGATGTGCGCTAGATGAGAAGCTAGTGTAGTGGATAGGATCTCATTCCAAAGATTTGAGTAATGGTGCAATCGGCTGGTTAGGACAGGTTTTTGTTTGGTTTCATCGGTTTTCAGTGTGAAGATGAGTGAAATCAAAATATGAACCAATAAAGGTCCTTCAGTTTTAGTTTCTCTTAAAGGCGGTTTGAATGCTGTTTACCATGTAAATAAATTCAAAAGTAAGAAAAAAAAAAAAAGAGTGTCTTTTATGAATTTCAAGTTGCTACCATTTTCTTATCAAGTTATATTGACTTCCGTCAGATTTTTTTTAATTTCATTTCGATTTTGATATGATCCAATTTGGTTTCAGACTCACAGAATCCCAAATGAAAACATGATCCAATAAACTCAGATCGGTTAGGTCAATTGTCAATTTGATTGTCTCGAGCTGGGTTTTTGGCATCTGTAGATTTGAAAGTATCAGATCTCTCATTTCCATCTATATATACTAGCTTATATATTTCTCATGAAACAAGAAGAAATTTATTAATATATGGAAAAGAGAGGTACAAGATTAACCAGGTTGAACTGGAGTTGGTCATTACTCATTATTCAAGCTATTTTTGTATGCTGATGTGGCCTCCCAATTTGGTCTCATGGACTGTGTTATGGTGCTGTTCGGCTGGGCCTAATTGGGTTTGACCAATTTTTTTCTTGCATCATGACTGTCCGTTTGACTAATTTTTCTCCTGCATCATGATTCCAATCCAGTTTTGAAAACCCCTTATGGAAAGTTATTAAAAAGCTGAGCTTATAAAGGTTCATAAAATTACAAAGACGCTACTTCATAATATGGCAAATTACCATACTTTCCTTGCACCCATCACCACTGAAGATCAGGGCCATTTGAGGAGGGAGGGAGGGAGGGAGGGAGGGAGGGGAGGGGAAGGGAGGGACATGATTTCGAACCCTTGGATTGTGTCATGAACCTGACCACTTAATGAGAAACTTTGTTGTAAGGCAAATTATTATTATTATTATTATTATTATTATTATTATTATTATTATTATTATTTAAAGAAACCTAAATATCTAAAAAAAAAAAAAAAATTGGTGCTTAGATTTCAAAATTGTGAATTTTGTCTATATTGCCTCGTGTTAGCATTATGTCAAATGTGACATGACACAATCATAAAATAGTTCTGGTGAAGATTTAAATGTTTTAAAGAAAGAACTTCAATACATGGTGAATGATATAATTGAATTTAACAATAACAACAATTGCTTATCGGATGTCTTGAGTTCGAATTTCATGGATGTTACCTTCCCCTCCCACTTGTATAGTGTACCTATCTAAAATAAAGATAGTTGAATTTGGCTTCTGAACTTGAACTATGTTAATCAACATGATATCATATGACTCTTATCAATAAATTGGTAGGATTTGCCATTTCAGCTCTGGCAAACCAACTCTAATGTAAGGGTGTTAATTGGTTTGGTTTCGGTTTAAATGGGGTGGATCGGTTCAGTTCACATTTATTTGACCGAAACCATAATCGCACAATTTACTAAACGGTTTAACTTTCTAAAACCGTGACCGTTTAGTAAACGGTTTTGGTTTCCACGGTTTCTAAATGGTGTCGGTTTCACGGTTTTAAATAGTTTCGGTTTCGATTTATTCCATACGGTTTGTAAAATGGTTCACAATCAGTTTGTTATAACTTGCAACCATCTCTAAACTGAAGATCATAAACTTATCAAAAAATAATTAACAACCATCGGTTTAAACGGTTTTAAATGATTCGGTTTAAAAGGTTTCAATTCGGTTTGAAACCAACGGGTTTCACGGTTAAAATCAATCCGACCCATTTAGCTAATCGGCTTGAAACTTAAAACCATAATTGCACCATTTACTAAACAGATTTGCGGTTTCGATGTAAACGAATCAGTTCGATTTCGATAAACGGTTTTGATTACAAATTCACATCCTTACTCTAATGATTATCTTGTCTCCAGATTGGCTGGGTTTAGCAGACTTCTTCTTGCTAAACGGAATACCCACACCTTTGGCAATATCCATATCCTTAAAAGTGTTTCAGTCCCACCTTGGGACTAAAATCCTATTCCCCGATTCCTTGCATGAGATTTCTCAAAAAATACATGTTTTAGGCATACCTGAATCCATGGTTGAAGAATAAGAACTCCTCAATGTCTTCTTTTATGCTCCTTGTACAACACGATCAATGTTGGTCTGGTCTACCCTCTTTCCTTTATGCTTTTTGATTGTTAGCTTCACTTAATAGGTCAGTGATAACTATATATAGGGGTGAGGGTAGGGACCAACCCTGCAATAAAATTAGGGTTTCCTCCCCATTAAGGAAACAATACCTTAGGTCCACACATGGTAATAAATATTTCATACCATTAAGGTGTGCTAATAGAATCCAATATCTCCGTGGAGATCATTTACCAATAATATTAGATTCTTTCTGCTTACTCCATCTTTAGTCAACACCACTAAATCGGTTTTGGAAACAAATCTTTGACTATGCTAGCCCACCTAATAGGAAATCTTACAATCTCCCACTTGAGCAGCATATGTCACAAGTTTTAGATTTTAAAATTTATTTAAAACGACTCTCCGATTTAGATAAACTGAATGTGACCACAAACAAAACAGTGTCGAATGGAGTGCACCTTAAACCAAATGCCTTGGTCCGAATGAGAATTACAAAACACCCAACCGTATTGATCATCACATCTAAAGCGATATGAGACCACACACGTCAAAGTGCTCATAACATCACCGACTTGGGCTGAACAGTATGAAAGTGTGGTATGGAAATAACATGCAATAGTGATCATCATGTCTATTTCCAAATTGGTCCTGGCTCAAAAACCAAATAAGCCCTATGAGACAGATACCAAAGGTCTCATTAACTATAAGCGTCTCCCAAACGCTTAAGCTTCAATCAAAGAAGGTCATTGGGACTGGGTCCGGATGTCCCATAACACTAGCACTAGACCTCAATCAAACGAGGCTTTACTAGCGACTGGATATATGTGTATTGACTGGAACCTCAGATACCGAATGAGGTAAATACACCACATATAACCTCAATTTTCTGTAGGAGGCAAATAGATAAGTGTGTACACATAAACAAATGGCCATAAAAAATGCATATATATATATATATATTCTTGAGAACAATAATAATGCAATAAAACTGAAAGTCAAATGCAAACATATTGAGCAAAAATCCCACTAATAAAATGCATCAAAAGAACTAACAAATCCCATATTAGTGACATGCTCTTGAAAGACTTTTGGAGTCAAGCCCTTAGTAAGAGGATCTGCAATCATGTTTTCTGTAGCAATCTGCTCCATTGTAATCTGTGACTCTTGAACTTTCTCTCTGACCAAAAAATACTTAATNAAAAATGCATATATATATATATTCTTGAGAACAATAATAATGCATCATATATATAAAATAAAACTGAAAGTCAAATGCAAACATATTGAGCAAAACTCCCACTAATAAAATCCATCAAAAGAACTAACAAGTCTCATATTAGTGACATGCTCTTGAAAGACTTTTGGAGTCAAGCCCTTAGTAAGAGGATCTGCAATCATGTTTTCTGTAGCAATCTGCTCCATTGTAATCTGTGACTCTTGAACTTTCTCTCTGACAAAAAAATACTTAATGTCAATGTGTTTAGAGCCTGAAGTACTTTTACTGTTATGAGAGAAACGTACCGCAGCGGAGTTGTCACAGAACATCCTCAATGGTTTAGATATAGAGTCAACAATCTGTAGCCTTGAAATAAAATTCCTTAACCATAAAGCTTGAATAGTGGCTTCATAACACGCCACATACTCAGCTTGCATAGTAGAAGACGTAGTAAGTGTCTGCTTGACACTCTTCCAAGATATAGCCCCACCTGTCATCACAAAAACATATCCAGAAGTAGACTTGAGGTCATCTAGGCATCCAGCAAAATCTGCGTCAGTGTAACCAACTACATCAATTGAATCGGTTCTTCTATAAGTAAGCATAAAATCCTTAGTGCCCTGCAAATATCTCATGACTTTCTTAGCAGCTACCCAATGCGCTTCACCAGGGTTGCTCAAATATCTCCCAAGTACACTAACAATATAGGCAATGTCAGGCCGTGTACAAACTTGAGCATACATCAAACTACCAATAGCAGATGCATAAGGTATGTTCTTCATCTGATTGCACTCCAATTCTGTCTGTGGACATTGAGACTTGTCAAATTTGTCCCCTTTTACAACTGGAGCCTTACTAGGGGAACATGCTAACATATTAAACCTTTTTAATATCCTCTCAATGTAACCTTTCTAAGAAAAACCAAGAATGCCACAAGACCTATCACGATGAATCTCAATGCCCAAAACAGAAGAGGCCTCACCAAGATCCTTCATATCAAAGTGACTTGATAATAATCGTTTTGTCTCATGCAAAAGATCAACATTATTGCTGGCAAGAAGAATATCATCAACATAAAGCACAAGAAAAATGAACTTACTCCCACTGATCTTCAGATAAATACACTGATCCACAAGATTTTCTTTGAAACCACAAGAAGTGATCAAACTTAAGATACCACTGTCTAGATGCCTGTTTCAAACCATAAATAGATTTCTTGAGTTTGCACACAAGGTGCTCTGTATCAGCTTGCCTGAAGCCAAGGGGTTGTTGCATGTAAACATCCTCTTCAAGATCTCCATTTAGGAAAGCTGTTTTGACATCCATTTGATGAAGTTTCAAATCAAAATGTGCAACTAAAGCCATGATGATTCTGAAAGAATCTTTTGTCGAGACTGGTGAGAATGTTTCCTTGTAATCTATGCCCTCTCTCTGGCTGAATCCTTTAGCTACAAGTCTGGCCTTGTAACGCTCAATTTCACCTTTAGAGTTCCGTTTAGTCTTGAAAATCCATTTACAACCAATCGGTCTGCATCCTTTTGGTAATTCAACCAAATTCCAAACATCATTAATAGATATAGAATTCAATTCATCTTGCATGGCAAACATCCACATTGATGAATTGGGATCATTGGCAGCCTGGTCAAAACTAATTAGATCTGAATCCAAAGTAATATCAAATTCATGTTCTTGTAAATAAACAACATAGTCATCAGATATGGCAGGCCTACGAGTTCTCTCTGATTTCCTCAAGGGAACATCAGTAACAATATGGTCCTGAATCTCATCAACAACAGGGGGTGCAGGCTCAACCACTATAGGTTGCACAGGTTCGTGAGTGGGGACATTCTCTTGTTCAATGTGAGGCTGTAATACAGTAGACGGCAGTGTCACAGGCATAGGTACAAGAACACGTTCCTCCTCAAAAACAAAGTTACGTGGTTGAGCAGACTGAAAATCTAAATCATCCTCAAAGAAAACTACCCGATTTGATTCCACTACTCTAGTAGAATGTGTAGGACAATAGAATCTATATCCTCTTGATCTTTCAGAATAACCGATAAAATGACCACTAATGGTCCTTGGATCAAGCTTCCTCATCTGAGGATTGTAAGGTCTCACCTCTGCAGCACATCCCCATATATGAAAATGAGATAAATTTGACTTCTTACCAGTCCACAATTCATAGGGAGTTCTGGGAACAGACTTGCTAGGCACTTTATTCAAAATATATACTGCTGTTTTCAAAGCATCACCCCATAAGAAATCAGGTAAAGTTGAATTACTTATCATGCTTCTCACCATATCCATAAGGGTACGGTTTCTCCTTTCAGCCACCCCATTCTGCTCAGGTGAACCAGGCATAGTGTACTGAGCGTCAATACCACATTCTTGTAAGAATCTGGCAAATGGTCTAGGGTTACGCCCAGTTTCATCATATCTACCATAAAACTCTCCACCTCGATCAGACCTCACACTTTTTATCTTCTTTTCCCTTTTAAGTTCTACCTCTGCTTTAAAAACTTTGAAAGCATCTAAGGATTCAGATTTTTCTTGAATAAGGTAAATAAAACCAAAACGGGAAAAATCATCTATAAAAGTAATAAAATATCTGTATCCACCCATGGTAGTAGGAGTGAATGGACCACAAATATCAGTATGAATCAGCTCCAATGCTTCATCCTTCCTGGTTGCACCTTTCTTTTTAGCTCTAGTGTGTTTCCCCTTAATGCAATCAATACAAATTCCAAAATCTGAAAAATCCAATTGAGGAAGTGTACCATCCTTAATCAATCGTTCTATCCTCTGTTTAGAAATTTGTCCTAAACGTTTATGCCACAACATAGAAGAATTTTCATCCAATCTAGCACGTTTAGGATTTGTAACCACATAATTTATAACAGAAGAACTGTTGGCATATTTGGAAGAACTAATATCCAAATCAAATTTATAAAGACCATCATATAATAAGGCATATCCAACCATAAGAGAACCAGAATAGAGAGTAAGTTTTCCATTGCCAATATTAAAAGTGTAACCACAACTGTCAAGTTTAGATACCGAAACAAGTTTTCGTCTAAACGATGGTACATAAACCACATCATTCAAATTCAAAACAAAACCAGTGGATAAAAGTAATCTAACTACTCCTATAAATTCAACTTTGGTCTTCTCTCCATTTCCCATGTAAATCATCATCTCTCCCTCACTTGGTTTCCTCCTGCTTCTTAATTCCTGCAAACAATTAGTGATGTGAATAGTTGCTCCAGTATCAATCCACCAAGAATCAAGAGAAACATCTACAAGATTGGATTCAAGACACACTAGAGCTAAAGATGTACCTTTCTTTTTAAGCCATTTCTTATAGCCATAGCAATCTGTCTTCATATGTCCATCCTTTTTACAGAAGAAACACTTTCCCTTAAAAGCCTTAGTCTTTGGTTTCAGATTCTGATCGATTTTCTGTTCTATTTTTCCTGATTTTTCTTGCTTGTTGCTTTTCCAAATTTTCTTGAATTTCTTCTTACCCCCATTATTGGAAACAAAATAAGCAGAATTAAATTTTTCCTTCTTCTTTCTTTCCTCTTCCTGTACCAATATGGAAGTTATGTCCTCAAAATTCCACTCCAATTTTTGTGCATTATAGGAGGTCTTAAGAGTATCAAACGATGATGAAAGTGATTGCATAATTTGCCACACAAGGAAAGAATCAGATATCTTCACTTCCATCTCGCCCAATGTGGCAGCATAATTGGTCATTTTCATAATGTGATCACGTACTCCACTTGTGCCATCATATCGAGTGGATGAGAACCACTCTAAATATGTTCCCTTCTCAGCCTTATCAAATTTGGTAAACTTTGTATTAACAGCTGCAAGAAAATCCTTAGCATTTTCTTTCGAAGGCACACTTTTCTTAATGGTCTTGTCCATAGTATGCTTCATAACAGTTAGGCACAATCTGTTGGACTCCTCCCACTTTTCGTAAAGTGCTTTTGCAGTAGCATCACTCTCAGTTGTGGGCTCGGGGGGTTTATCAGTTCTCAGGGCATAATCGAGTCTCATGATTGCAAGAGACACAGTAAGAGAGTCTATCCACTCCTCAAAATTTGAACCATTCAGAACTTTGATGGAAGATAATTGGGAAGTCATAGCTGGCAATAATAATTACCAAAATTTTACCAAAACATACAATATGCAATAACCAAAAGCATATCAACATCCCAATAATATAATGAAAACTGACTAATTAGGGATTATTAATCAGATTTATCCCAATACCAATTTTAACAATTGTATGAAAAACATGAGCTGGGAAAAGATCTAGCATCATTGGGGTCACACCTGTGGTGGTAAGATCGCCCAACATGCAGTGAAATCTTTCACATGTAAGGCGAGACGCCCAAAAAACAACAGCATATTGTAGATTCCATCACCTGTGGTGGCAAGACAAGAACCTCCAAAATAGTGAAGCTCAAAACGTCACCCTCACACCATCAAACAAAACCGACCAAACGAAGACTCACCTGTGTTGGCAAGAGCACATCGTTCGCCATATGGCTTTCTTGACTGCAATCCATCTAGATGGCCTATAGTGATTCCACATATTTAGGAATTAGCCCACTAAGTGGAAGTCTAATCTCTAAAGTTACGAAAACTCTATAGACCTGGATTGTAACTGTATGCCCATTATATTTTTAACAATTTTCCATCAAAGAATTATTGAATAATAATATGAAAAAAAAAAACACATAAAATTTCAATATATAAAATCATAAGTGTTCCTATTATGACAGATCAGAACAACATCATGGGTTGCATAATAATTCCCTATAGTGACTGAATCAAAGAGCACAAGAATTAATATGAAATAACAAAATTATATATTTAATGTGCTAGTGACTAAACCAAATGTCACAAAAAGTAAATCTGTAAATAATTATGCTTTATGGTTCTGTTATGAGTCAACCAATTAAAACTCATGACACCTTTTTATTTTATTTTATTTTATTTTATTTAATAAAAAAATATATTCTTTTGTATGATTTCTCAAAAGAAAAAAAAAACACAGTTTCAAATAAAACCGTACTTACCTATTTTTGGTAGAATCCATATTACAATTTACAGATCTCAAAAGAGACTAAAACGTGTTTTTGGGTTTGATCAGATGAACCCACCAATTTGTGGATTTCATAAAAGATTATACACTGTGAGATGACACCTTAGAAGAAATCCCCTCAAGATCTGACAAAACCGTACTTACCTTTTACTTTTTTTTTTTAAACCAAACCGTAAAAGCAAGTACGGTTGCTTTTGTCACCCTTTTTTTTTTTTTTGAAACCAAACCGTAAAAGCAAGTACGGT
>NC_056559.1:8289060-8294514 GCF_013358625.1 Macadamia integrifolia
AAATGAAAAAAAGATAAATAAAAGGGTAACCATCTAACATACTAAGAGCTAGTTACTGCTACGTAGTTACCATTCATGCTCTATTTCTCCAATCTTCAGTCTTTTTCCTTGCAACATATTTTTTCTGTCATGAACGATTGAAAAAAAAAAAAATCCCTGTCTCTCACCAAAAAGGTTAAAAAAAAAATTAAAAATCTCAATCTCTTTCTCTCATATCTTCATTTGTTTATTCCTCTGCCTCCATTCTTATCTTCTAAATAAAAAAAAAAAAAAAAAAAAAAAAAAAAAAAAAAAAAAAAAAAAAAATGTAAAAAACCAAGGATGATTTTAACTTTTAAGTATAGTTTGGTATCGGCCAATTCGATATGATTACAATTGATTCCAGTCCAATATTGGAGACTGATACGAATTTTTTTTTGCGTAAACTGATACGGATTGGAGAGAGAAAATTAGTGGGATTGATATCACATTGAAACCTCCTCGACTCCCACTTCTTTGTTTAAAATTTGTATTGGTATAGTCTATAGACCGATTCTGGATATGGTATTGGCATATACCGATTTCAATATGGATACTGATACCGATCTGATCTAATACCAAGATATTAATCCGAGACCAACCCAATAATGATCCGACATCAACCCAATTTGATATTGATCAGATACGTTACCAATCCGATGCTGATTCAGGCGATCCAATACCTGATTTAGACAATCAACTATGCAGTTATGGTGATCTTCATAGCGATATGATGATTACCATATCGTCATTGCACCATAGCATCATAGTGTTGTGATGATAGCCATATCACAATGATAGTGCCATAGCATTTGTAGCATCATGGCACCTATCATGTCCCCCATAGTGGGTGATTTGTATCGATATTGGTAGGTGGGGATGATACTGATTTATTTAGTTATTTTAATGGTTCCACGCAGGGCATGCTGCCTTTTAGGGAATGCTATCCTTAAAAGAAAAAAAAAAAATAATAAAGTCGGTAGATGGCCATGTATAGGTATCATATAGTGTGAATCAAGCAATTCATATCACTATCACCTTGGGACAATACTAATCTATTATCAATTTAAACTAATATTTTATTATTTTAATTTTTAATAGTATTCAATCAGATTTTATTAGTGTTCAATTTATGTTTTTGGCCTAGCACCTATCTTTCCGCTGATGGCAATGCCGTAGGTGGAGGTGGGTCCTAGGTGGTGTGCTTTTTTTGTGTTTTTTTTTTGGATCTTCTTTTTATGGATCCTCTGTGTACAGTTTTTAATTTTTCCCTTTTCGTCTCTTAATATACATGACCCTTTAGCGAAAAAAAAAAATCAGTAGCAGTAAGCCGAGAAGAAGGTTATAGAACTTAGGACTGGTTTTGGGATTGGTCAAGGTCGATATATTTTAGATAGATTTGGATGAGATCATATTGAGCAGATTTATTCTTATTATTTTAATAAATATCAATTTTATTATGTCATTACCCTTGGACTGTACCCATGTATTGGGGTCAAAACGGTCAAAATCAATGATCGATTAAGAATGATACTGATTCGATCCAATTTTTAGTATTATTGCCGAGATCGTTATAAAAAAATATTGTGTCTGGTTAAAATAAAATAATAAAAAAATTAAAGAAGAATAAAAAAATTTTAAAAAAATGATATTTTTGATAAAAATGATTTAGTGAGAAAGACGCATGAGAGTGCATGACTTCAGAATTAGAAACTTCCAAAATCCATTCAATGGATTGAGGCTAAATAGTCATGTAGGAGACTTAGCAAGAGATCTGAGTCACCTAAACAGTTTAGGTGTCTCCGAACAAGACAAAAAAAAAACACAAATCTAAATATGTTCAGTTGGCTAAGGGTAGTCATGTGCTATTGAGCCAAATTGGCGGGCTGGGACGAAACCTTAAAGTTTGGGATGAACCACTAGAGTTCAACCCTGAGCACCATTTGAAAGAACCCTCACTTGAGGTTGACCTGGCGGAGCCAGAGCTACAGGTTCATCTCATTTAGCACTGGGAGGCGTGGGTGCATGGGGGCCAAGCTGGGCTCTACCATGACTGTTATGCTATTGGCTTGGCTTCTACAAGGGTTCAATTGGGAAGTAACCCCCGGTGAATCTATGATTGACTTCAGTGAGTCAAAAACTAATCTTTTCTTGGCTACGCCCCTGCTTGCACATGCTAAACAACGTTTGCCAATGCATGTTTACCCTATGCACTAGATATGCACTAGAATAATTGTTGGAGTCAAAGGTTTCTTTTTTTACTTAAATGATAAAGTAAGGAATGATCCGAAACATGCTAAGTTCTGAGAAATTTGTTTGAGGTGGTATGACCATATTCAATGAAGGCTTTGGGATCCACCAGTACAAAGGAGTGATCCGATTTAGATTGAAGGAATTAAAAAGACTAGGGGCATGCCAAAAATGACCCTAGCATAAGAAGTGAAGAAAGACATGCATAGTTTAAGCTTTGACTTAAGTATGACCTTGAATAGAGCCATTTGGAGGGTAAGGATTCATGTAGCCAACCCCATTTAGGTGGGATGTTGAATTATTGTTGTTGCAGTGTTATTTTATTTTATTTTATTTTTCTTTCTTGGATCCATGTAGTTGACCCTATTTAATTGGGATAATTAAAGTTGAGTTTGTTGTTGTTTTGTAAACAGAAAATATATTAAGGAAATAAAATTCCAATTACATCACGAGACAAACCCATGTCCTGGTTTTCCATTCTAGCCTACTTTCTTCTGAAATAAAATGTTTATCATTTAGAATAATTTTTACAATACCACTAGAATGCCAAATCATAAGATTCAAAAAGAATTCCCTTGGCCATCTAGATTCCTGATCAAGGTCCCTGCACAAACCACATTGTTAGATCCAAACTAACAATATATTTAGAGGTCTACAAACAATCAAAATCAATTCTTAAGTATTTAAATAATCAAATAAATTCAAAATTCACACATTCTTGGATTCAAAATTAGATTGCATCTCTTGAATCTATTAAATCAGCTGCAAACCAGAGGCTTCCGTTCTCTGTTTGAAACTTTTCTTGGGGCAGTATTCTAGGAGTGGGTAAGAAGGAAGAACAAGAGATCTTAACCTCACATGCCATCATTGTTTAGGAGATTTGGAAGCTAAAGAGTTCATCAAGAGTTTTCATAACCTCTATTCACCCTTTTAGAGAGTGGAAATGTGTGGTTGCCCGGAATGTGAATGAGGCACTCTCCTTGATTTCTGACATCTCCACTTACCAAGTGCCATCTCAGTAGTGTTGTGAGTTTCCCTCCCCCCTAATGGAACCTTTTAAATTCACTGATGCAACAATTTATACCCACTCGAAAGATATGTGGATAGAGCTATATAATATTGAATCAAGTAGGGGATCTTCAGTTGATTGCCACAAACCATCTTGTTATGATGTAAAATATTGTGAGAGAAGCGTTGGCTAATAGATTAGTCATCTCCTCTGCTAAAACGGTCGGTCTAGAACAAATCTCATTTTTTTTCAGATTACCAAGTTTTGATTAGATGTCACTCATTTTCCTCTTGATTACCCTCTTAGAGATTGCTACCCTTGGTATCAGATATCCTTCTTTTAAGGTCTTGGTTCTCCTTTTGTAGCTTTCATTATCTTAACAAGTTTGCCAATGATATTTCCCACTCTATTGTCAAATGGGTCATAGACACCCTAGGCCATGATTTTGGTTGTCTTCCTTTTCAAAGGATATTTTTAATATTATACTTCATTTTATACCCCTTTGGGCTTCTTTTCCTCCTTTTGCCCCTCTTTGAGGAGGCTTTGGGTATTCTCGTACTAAAAATATTGCAAGACCAATAAAGCTTGAAGTGCAAGAGCATTGAAAAGGCATTCTAGGAGCTAAAAGGTGCCATAAAAAAAAAAAGGCTCGAAGATAGTCATCATGAGGACAACCTAATGCTTACAAGAACTATTGGATCTAAGCAAATTGTAAAAAATAGTTATTGTAATTTATTGTAAAGTTTTTTTCTAAATTGTTGACGATTTCATAAATATATTAAAGTTCACTTATTATTTGTTGATGATATCTTTATATTCATGAATGCATCGATAAAGTATGTTAGGAATCTTAAATATTTCTTCAGGAAATATCAGGAATTTTCTGGACAGCACATTAATCATGAGAAAAGCAAGTTATTCATGGGAAAAGTCAACTCTTGTCGGAGGCAAAGGATCTCTGAAGTCATGGGTATTTCTATATGCAATTTCCCTACAAGTTACCTTGGGGTAGAAATATTCAAAGGAAGAGTTAAAAAGTAGTTCTTTTTATCTGTTATGGACAAGGTAAAGGAGCGTATGTCGGAGAATTAAGAGAACGTGATGAACCCAATAACAGGAGAGAGAAGCTCTGAGAGGGATGGGGGGATTTGTGATCGACCACCCGATAGAGGGAAGCAACGGAGGATTACTGATTTTTGGAGACCGGAGCACAACTCTCTGCCTCCGCCGGTCTCTGAAACTGACAATGTCGTCTCTGGTGGATTAGCTGAAAAGAATCACCCTTCGGAGGAGGTGATCAATGGAGGAAGTAAACAATCTTACGCAGCTGCAGCGAAGAAAACTATGCCGAACATGGATGATCTTCCTGATCCGATACATGATGGAACCCTTACAAAGATCATTATTCCTCAGGAGGCGTACGAAGAGAAATTACAATCTTTCTCTTACGCTTTGATTGGGCGGGTTAATTTTCGCTTTGTCTCGATGGATGAAGTGAGGACTGATGCAAAAAATGTCTGGAATTTGAAGGGTAAGGTGAACCTTGCGCCGTTGGGTAAATGATTCATTCTTTTCCGATTTGAAATTGAGGGAGACATGGCCTCGATGTGGAAAAGATGTCCCGTCAGAGTCAAAGGGCAAGTCATTAGATTTCAACGATGGTGGCCGGAGTTTAGTATTCATGAGGACCCTATTCAGACCAAGCTGGTGTGGATACGATATCCAGAACTTCCCATGGAATATTGGCACGAGAAAATTCTTTTCTCCATGGCCAAAGCCTCAGGAAGACCAGTGGAGGTGGATCGTAGGACGCTGCATGGTATTATGGGGAGCTATGCTAGGGTGCTGGTGGAAGTGCCGATGAGCGGCACCAGAGTGGAGGAAATCCAAGTCGAAAGGAAACAGCCGGGCAAGGAGGTTTCTTTCTGGTTCAAACAACGGATTGTGTATGAAGATGGTATAGTGAGATGCATTATTTGTAAAAAGTTGGGGCATGCTGCCAAGCAGTGTAGAGCCAAGAAGAATCAAAACCGAACTCATGCAGACATGGATGATGCTGAACGCCACTCTACTGGACACTTGCAGGCGGTGGAGGTAGAGGGTGGTGCGGACATGGCTTCCGGCGAGATCCATCGCAATCCTCCTCATATGGAAGGAGATAAAAGATCCTCTCTCCC
>NC_056559.1:8297351-8306452 GCF_013358625.1 Macadamia integrifolia
GAAGTGGAAGTGTGCAATGCGGTGAGACAATTTTTTAGCACTGGATACATGCCCCACGGGGTCAATAATAATTTCCTGGTCCTTATTCCAAAGGTGGAGGGAGCAAACACACCGGATAGATTTCGCCCTCTCTGCATGGGCAATTTCTTTTGCAAAATTATTTCTAAAGTTATGGCGATGCGACTGGAACCTCTCCTTCCTTGGCTGATTTCAGAAGAGCAGGGTGCATTTCACAAGGGGAAGTTGATTCATGATAATATCTCTGTGGCCTCTGAGTTAGTAAATTTAATATTCTATATCTCTGTGGCCTCTGAGTTAGTAAATTTAATGTTCTCAGCGACCAGAGTTGGGGGTCTTGGCCTGAAAATTGATATCAGGAAGGCTTACGATACTATTTCTTGGTCTTTCATGTTTCAAGTTTTGAGCAAATTTGGTTTCTCCAATAGTTGGATCAACTGGCTGCATCAACTTCTGATATCGTAAAAAATATCTGTTCTTGTGAACGGAGGTCCTTAGGGTTACTTCGGGGTGGAGCGTAGGCTAAGACAAGGTGATCCTATATCTCCTATGCTATTTATTATAGCCGAAGAAGTTCTATCCAGAGGGCTATCGAGTCTGGTTCAGTGCAAGGAGCTACAGGCAATCCATGGCCCAAGAGGTGCTGCCACTCCTGGGCATATCCTATTCGCGGATGATATTTTCATATTCACCAACGCCTCCTTGAGGTATGTTCGTACCCTGAAAAAATTCTTAAAGAAATACCAAGAATTTTCAGGCCAGTGCATTAGCCTAGAGAAAAGTAAAATCTTCCTCGGGAAGATTGCTCCAGATCGAAAGCAGATCATTGCTGATACCCTCGGAATTCAGATCTATAACTTCCCGACTCGATACTTGGGTGTTGAAATATTTAAGGGAAGAGTGAAGAAAGAGGCCCTTCTGCCAGTGATGGACAAGGTGAAGGGGCGCCTAACGGGTTGGAAAGGCAACCTATTGTCTTTGGCAGGAAGAACAGAATTGGCTAGATCGGTCATTGCAGGTATCCCTAACCATAGTTTTGCTATTTATTGGTGGCCAACTTCCCTGTTAGCAACAATGGAACGGTGGATGAGGAATTTTATCTGGACAGGTGAGATAGAATCTGTAAAAAAAATTACGGTAAAATGGGACGCCCTTTGTAAGCCTAAAGAGGAAGGAGGCTTAGGTATCAGGAGGCTCAGAGACACAAACAAAGCAATGCTATGCAAACTAGTATGGAGAATCAAGCATGAGAAGTCGGTGGCCAGTTCTTTCCTTAAGGCCCGATTTATTAAAAATGATGGCAGCCTCAAAAAAGGCGTTTCATCTTCCATTGTATCGGGGGTTAAAAAGGTCTGGAGCTTTGTGGAAGAAAATCAAAGATGGATTATCGGGAATGGTAATCTTGAAAATTTTTGGAAAAACAAATGGTGGGGGCCAAAATCAGTGCTTAAGGAGCTTCAGATAATGGATTTGATTGCTCTTAGATTTAATGCTAAGGTGGGTGACTTTATTCGTGGTGGAGAATGGGTGATCCCTGAGGTGAGATCGGTGGAGCTCATCAGAATATTTGATAAAATTAAGAGGATTAAAATCCCCTCAGGTGACTTAGTGGATACCTGTTGTTGGTCATTGTCGACTCTCGGGTCTTTCTCTACCTCTTCGGCATGGGAGGGTACCAGAAGGACGGCTAGCAAGGTCCCTTGGTACTCTCTGGTTTGGCGGTAAGGCCTACCTCCTAGGATCTCTACCTTAGGATGGCGTCTAGCTCATGGCAAACTCCCAACGGATGAGAAAATCAAACATAAGGGGATCCATCTTACTTCCAGGTGTGCTCTCTGCAACCAAGCTGAAGAAAATATTAATCATATCTTCCTCACATGCCCTTCCACGACCAGGTGTGTGACTCATTTAGCATTTTTTTTGGGAATAAAGAAGTCTTATGAAGCAGAGGTTGAGGCAGTCATGGAAGATATTATGATGGCTAAGGCAATGGGTGCAAGGGGCATGTGGATAGAATCTGACTCGGCAGCGGTTGTTTTGGCGATCCAAAAGAACCATATCCCATGGTTTATCCTCCAAAGATGGTTGGATGCTATCCCTTTCTTGGAATCAATCCCTTGGAAGATATCCCATTGCTTTCGTGAAGCAAATCCAATTGCAGATTTTCTGGGAAAAAATGCTTCAAAATCTGGAAACTCAGAATTCTCGGTGTCTTTCCCAAGACACGTTGCTGATTATGTAGAAAATGATATCCTAGGCAGGCATAGCTTTAGATTCTCCTAGGGTGATGCTTTCTTTCTTTGCTGATGGCCATGCCGAAGGTGGAGTTTGTTAGCGGCTCTAGGGGTCTCTGCTCTGTCCCTCTTTCCTCTTTATGATGTACTCCTTTTTTCTTCTTAATATGTTCATCCTTTAGCAAAAAAAAAAAAACTCCATGAACACTGCAGGGGCATTGGTTAGTCCAAATGGCATAACTAGGAACTCATAGTGTCCATAACGGGTCCTGAAAGTTGTCTTCCTGATGTCACCCTTTCTGATCTTGAGTTGATGATAACCAGATCTGAGGTCAATTTTGGAGAATGTGGTTGCACCTTGCAATTGATCAAAAAGGTCATCGATTCTGAGCAACGGATACCTATTCTTGACAGTCAGTTTATTGAGTTCCCTGTAGTCTATGCACATTCTCATACTCCCATCCTTTTTCCTAACAAAGAGTACCGGTGCTCCCCACGGGGACACACTAGGTCGGATGAACCCTTTCTCCAATAAATCTTGTAATTGTTCCTTCAACTCCTTCAGTTCTGAAAGTGCCATCCTATATGGAGCTTTTGATATAGGTGCTGCCCCAGGGATCAGATCAATAGTGAATTCAGTCTCTCGGTTCGGGGGAAGTCCAGGTAAGTCGTCAGGAAAGATGTCTGAAAACTCTCTCACTACTTCCATTTCCTCTACCGACTTACTCTCCTCAGTTGTGTCAATCACAGATGCCAAATAAGCCTCATATCCTTGCTCTAGTAATCTTCTCACTTCAAGTGCAGATATCACTAGTTTCTTGGACTTCTTGACTTTTCTCCCTTTGTAAACAAACTCACCTCCTCGTCCGTACGTGTTTTATTGCACCGGATTTTTTGAAACGTATTATTACCGTATGGTCCATTTAATTGTTGTACGTACCTGTTCCCGTATTATTGCCGTCCCCGAACTTATTAGTATGGTCAAGACCTATGTACGGTGGAGCAATAATGGTGAATGGGGCTCAGCCAGCTTTGATTCATTAAACCAGGACCCACAGGTAGCTTCTCCCCATTAAGTAGGAGGGCCTATATCATTCTGGGACTTGGCAAGACACATGTTGACTCATGTGGCCCTCTTGGGGGCGTTTAGTAAAAAAGAAGGGGATATTACTATCGCTCCCCTACACTTGGCCTATATTTACTAAAATTCCCCTATCTTTTATTTTTTTACTGACACTCTTATGCTTCTTGATTTTTACATCTCTTTCTCCCCTGCTCTTTTTAAATACTCAGATTACCCTTCCTTTCACTTGTAATCGATTACACTTTTTTCAAATTGACTGGTTCAAAACATAGTTTGAACCATACCACTAACAAGTTTTGTCTCATTCAATCATCAAGGATATTGTAAATTAAAAAAAGAATAATATTGTATCCGATTTTTATCTATATCGGTATCATATGTTTCAATCGGGTACCACACGTTTTTAAAATTTTTTTAAATCCTTAGATTGGCTGAGACCGATACCAATCTAATACCGATAAAAAAATAGATTGCTAAATTTGTGATGATGGATGAGATAAAAAAAAATAATAATAAATAAATAAACAACATCCCTTATGATTGGATGAGACGAAATAAATAATAATAATAAATAGATAAATAATATATTTAAGGACACATTAGCTAGTCAATATCCTTGATGATTGGATGAGACAAAACTTGTAAGTGGTTTGGTTCAAATCATGTTTTAAACCAATCAATTTGAAGAAAAAAAAAAAGTGTAATTGGTTACAAGTGAAAAAGAAGGGTAATCTGAGTATTTAAAAAGAACAGGAGAGAAAAATATGTAAAAATAAAAAAGCAAGGGAGTATCAGTAAAAAAGTAAAAAGCATGAGATTTTTAGTAAATATAGGCCAAGTTCAAGGGAGTGATAGTAAATTCCCCATAAAAGAATTAAAAGTGGTCCTCCTAAGGGTGCGTGCCTTTGAGCCAGGTCCCTATGTCCCACTCATCATCAAACACTTGCCCTTATTTGATACAAAAGAAAATTAATTGATAACCAAGTACAATATAAATATGTGCAATCTAATGGGACGATTTTTGGCCAAAAGGGCGACTGTTTTAATGATCTGTTAGCAAGTTCATGCCCTGCATATAAGAGAGAGAAAACAGAAAAAAAGAGCATTTACCAAACAAAAGAGAGAGAGAGAGCCGATCCGATGGTGGACTGGTTGGGTTAAGTTTATACCACACAATTAATGGACATAATTAATATTCTTAAGAGACAATTCTAAGGTGATCCCGGGTGTTGGATAAAAAGGGAAAGTGAGCAAGCTTGTATTACATCATGGCAACAACAATCCAGTACATATATAAAGCTTATATTACAACATGTAAACAAACAACACTGTACCTCGACAATGTCGAGAGACTGTTTCAATCAATTGACCATCAAACCGCAACATTCATAATCAAACATACAATGCAGTAAATAATAACATATTATTAATTAAGGTTTCGTCCATACAACTTGTAAGATGGAACAAATAGTCTGTCCAAGTGTGAAGATGAGGAGGAAGAGTGCAGCAATGAATGAAATTAATGCCCATGGTGTGTTGAAATAGTTCTCTATTAAACTTTCCCTCCATCTATTCCATAGTTTTTTCTGATACTTCTCCACATCCTCGATAACACCTGAGAAATAAGTATCGTTGTTCACAACATGTTTGACGATGTTGTTAAATAAGGTCACCACATCTTCTGGGTTGCCAAGTTTGTTCTCAATAATTCCCTCCTCTTCTAGCAACTCCACGTCCCTGTGAGTATCAATGAGGCCATCCATGAAGGTTGCGTAGATTGAGAAAAAACGAGTTTCTTCTTGATAATGCTCAAAGGCAATGAGATTTCTAAGGATGTGTTCTGTCGAGTCAACAATCACAATGGTTGGGATTGTCAATTCTCCCTTGTCAAAGTTTATGTCAAATAAAGATGTCTCCGCCTTTTGGAACTTGACACCAGCTCCCTTAAGTTTTGAGGCACAACTCGTACGATCCAATTCCATTTTACTCTCTTTCCTCGATCTCGTAGATGATTTGATGAGGACTTTTTGTAAGAGACCAAGAATGTGCTTTGGTTCGCCCTCTGGGAATTGGATTGATGGAAATTTTGCTGGGCCATGAAACTCTTCTACAAACCAACGTAACAGAGACTCATAGATTTCTTGACTCATGGTGTTTGGGGTTGATAACCCTTCATAGGTTTTGTCATATAAACACTTGAGAACACAAAAGGGAAGCTGATTTTCAAGATTAATCAGGTCTTGGAGAATTTCCCAATACAATAAATCATTTGAAACTAAATCATCACGCTCCCTTCTTTTATTGATCTCCAAGAACTCCAGTATAAAGCATCCATCTATCACCATAATCTTGACAAACTCATCTTCTTGGAATCCCTTTCCAGTGGTTTCTGAATAACATTTTCGAGCATCTTCTTTCACCTCACTCACTGCTTTGACATAATCATCCAAGGTCTTTTTCCCTTTCTGTCGATCTAGGAAATGATTTAAATAGCGCAATTTATGTGATTGCATGAGCTGCAAGTGTTCCTCGTTATAGTGCAAAGGGCCAATTGAGACTAACTGAGGTGTGTAGGCTTCTGGCCTTAGCTTTCGAATCAGCGGGGGCACTCGAAATATACTGTTTACCGACAGCAAGGAACAGACCCCTACTCGTTCTTTTTCGATGGAATTTACCATTATCCTGATTTCATCATCGTTATTCTTTGAAAAACTAGCAGCAGCAGCATTGGCCATTGTGTGAAGTTCCTCACCGTTCTTTCCAACTAGTAAAGGAAATATCACAAGCGTTAGTATTGATAATTCAAAGTTTGTGTCAAAACTAGAAGATTACAATTGTTTAGTATGACTTCATTACCAAATGACCAAATTAATTTGGAAATTTTCCTTTTTTTTAAGCGAAACAATAACAATATATACAAAAATCCTTACAAAAATAATAATTGAACTCTTAGGCAAGGGTTTTCTTTTTTATATATATACAAAGCTCCTTATTAGCATGCAATCTAATGGGACGATTCTTGGCCAACACAGTTTGGCAAAGGTGTCAGTGTTTTAAGTAGTGTAAGCCCTGCATGTGAGAGAGAGAGAGAGACAGTCCAAAGGACTGGTTGGGTCCTAATCACGTAACTCTCCCCTGCAGGTAACCACCCAACCTATGCCACTCCATCGGTCCATCCATGGGTATGGATCCAAACCCCAAAGGTGGTCTCATGAACACCCCATGCATAGACAGTGTGAGATGGAGCGGGGAGAGCGGATCAAGTCCTCGTGCAAGAACCATTCTTGTACGGGGCTGAACCACACAGATGGAATTCACCCAACAACCAACTCTGTAATGGATTCCATCTGTGTGGATGAGCCTGCACGAGAACATGATCCACATTTCAGATGGTGCTGTTGATATCTTAAGCTTAAATTAGGCTTAATTAGGGGTGAAAAAGGGCAGGGTTGGGCCGGATTTCTTAATATCCTAGTTTAACCCAAGTCCCCAAAACTCAACTCAGGCACAACCCATCCCTGCAGGGCCCATGTCAACCCAATTAGGCCCTAATTGACCCTGATAGGGTCAAGTTCGCCCTGATTTTTCCCAAGGTTGGGCTAACCCAGTTTTTGCCAATTGTGATATAGCATTAAAAATAAAAAATAAAAAAGTAAAAATAAACACCAATATATCAAATGATCAACATACAATTAAAATTATGAAGTGCAACACAATAATAAATGTTATAGATACCTTACCATAATAATCAATGACCCAGATTTCATTATTCTAAATAAGATGATGGCCCTAAATTATATTATATTAATCAATGTTAAAATCAGGGATTGGTTGGGTCGAGCCCTAACTCAGGGTTAGTGTTTTTCAACCCTAACCCACCCTCAGAGTCAGAAATCTTAATCGAAACCCTGTTTAGGCTCAGGACGGGCCAGGTCGAGTTTTGAGCAGTTAGAGCCAAACTTACACCCCTGTACTAACTAAGCATTTATGTTAAGTAATACACACTGTTTTATGAGGCATGTATTATTTGCCTCAGGCCCTTGACGGAAAGGATAAATTAAGATCTTGGATAAAGCATAAATTTAAATCAAACACAAGCATAGCCTATTATACAGAAGAAGATGATGCAGTGCAAATGCTTACCGTTTTGCTGACTGAATGGGCAGCAGCCCAACCGACTTGGAGCAGGAAGGTTACAATAATGTTATGGGACAATAAAGGGCTGGATCTCCAAATCATCACTGGTGTTGTTACCTTAAAGCTTAAATTAGGCTTAACCATGCATTTTTTTTAATAACTAGTACACTACTACTCTAAGAGGCATTAATTAGCTGCATCAGACCCTTCGCAGAGATGATAAATTAATCTGATCTGATCTCGCATCCTGTAGTATACTGTTAACTCTTTTTTTTTTTTTTTTGGAAAACTACACTACTACGCCATGTCTCAGGGTTTTGGTGACTGCAAAAACTAATTAACAAATTCTCGGACTATCCCTTGGCCATACTTTTATTGTTTGTGATGCCAATGATGATGTCAACGGTAATGCTATATTGCACCGTGGGTGCGAGTTACCCTCACACACGTGGAACACGCATGGAAAATTTGTGATTCAAAATATTATGTGTTTCTATTGATTGCCAAGTACAATATAAATAGGTGAAATCTAATGGGACGATTTTTGGCCAAAAGGGCAACTATGTTAATGATTTGTCAGGAGGACCTCAAGCCCTGCATATAAGAGAGAGAGAGAGAGAGAGAATGGTTGGGTTAAATTTATACCACACAATGGGCACAATATTCTTATGGGACAATTCCAAGGTGATCCGGGCAGTTATATAAAAAGGAAAAGTGAGCAACGAACTTGATACGAGCCATAAACTTGAGTGTCCTAAGTTTGACTCCCACTAGGTACATCTTAGGCCACTCACATGGGTTGTTTAATGCTTTTCACTGCTTTCAATGAAAGTTAAATGGTTCTCATTCAACCCCGGTATGATCCAGTCCATGCGGTTGTGGGGTCATTATGGACCCGCGGGACTAGTCAGACCTTGAATACTCATCGTTAACAAATAAAATAAAATAAGAAATAATATATATTACATCATGCCAACAACAATCTACTACATATACAAAGCTTATATTACATGTAAACAAATTAACAATCTTTACCCAAAAAAAAAAAAGAAACAAACAAATTAACAACAAAGTCCGTATTAAATAATAATTATGTAGATTCATCGTAACATATTAATTATGGTTGTCCATGCAACTTGTGAGAGTGGACAAAGCAATAAACTGTAGCTTCATATTAAGAAAAAAAAAACTATAATATATAGCAACAGTTTTTAAAAATAATAACAATAATTCAATCTTGTCCTAACTAAATGGAGTCAACTACATAGATCAAAGCAAAGATAATAAAGAATATTAAAAGTAAAGAAAAGTAGAAGGAGAGGAACATAACAAGAATTAAACTACTTATCAAAATCCTTAGCAAAATCATGGAGTAAAAAACCAATAAATGATTTTATTTGATACAAAAGGGGGAAAAAAATAGAGTCCACATCCTTTGCAGTGAGCGGTGAGGTATGGTGAGCATCGGATGGCTGAGAACATTTGGACACGAGTCCCAAGGGGTTCTCAATCACCCGATGCTCACTGTATCGATGCAGCAATTGCAGACGATTTTCACCCGAAAAAAAAAATTCGTAAATAAAAAAATATAAAGGCATAACTCAGTGATCATGCATGCACCCACCATA
>NC_056559.1:8306472-8348857 GCF_013358625.1 Macadamia integrifolia
AAAGTATAAAAGCAAAACTGAGCAATATTGCATGCACCACCATATAAAGCATAAATTAAGATGAAACACAAGCATAGCTGTTTGTATCCTACATAAGAAGAGGAAGACTATGAGGTGAGGTGCACAGGCTTAATTACCTTGTTGCTGACTTATTAATGGATCACAACCGCCAATCGGCCACTACTAGGAACAGGAAGGTTTCTCGACCAACAAGCTAAGAATGAAGTTGCTCAAAACAGAGATAGAGATAATAAGTCTCCTATCCTTCTGGCGTGGTTGATAGGTGTTTTAGGCCCATTGCCTTGCTTTAACCCTATTTATAGAATGTGGAATGAGGCTTCTCCATTCTCAATGGTAAGTTTAGGTTAAATCTTGTAATCACTATCGGGTAGCATTCTACTCCCTTTACTTTTTGTGCAATTGTTGTACATTGTAATCACTCATTTAAGGCAATACTTTCTTGATCCTGACCTTCATTTATATCTCTGGTTTAGGTGACTCTGCTTTTCTGAAAATTAACACCTTCAAATCATCAGGTGTCTGTCTCAGCCATGAATGCTCCAAGCCTCCAACTATGGGCCCGTTTGATAACGCTTCTGCTGTTTCTGTTTCAAGAAACGGCAAAAACATAAATTTCCGTTTCTGGGAACAGAAACAGAATTTTGGGTGTTTGATAAACTTTGTTTCTTGAAACTCTTATTAGCGGCCATACGAGTCTCTATGCATGTGGTTAAACCCAGGTTTCTGGTTCAACACCGACATTCAAAACAAACACCAGAGTTCGATTGTTATCACGGGTGAAGGAAATGGATTCATTCAATACGAGGATATCGGCAGTGATGAGAACAGAGTCGTTATTGAAAAGGAAACCAGCTTTGGGATCAAGAATTGTGGAAGAGGTTTACTACATGAAAAGGAAACCAGCTTCGTTCGCCGACTTCGACTCCATCCTCTGCTTGTCCTTCCCATTCTTCCACCTCTTTCCCGAAGCAAACCCTAGATTTCCCGATTCGAAGCCCCAAATTGTCCCACAAAGCCAACTTCCTTCCCCCTATTTGTGCCGTTGCCGTACCAGAGAAAGTAGAGAAGATTGGAAACGAGCTCAAAAACCTAACCCTAGAAGAAGCTCGCAGCCTCGTTGACTGGTTACAGGAAGAGCTCGGTGTCTCCGCTGCTGCCTTCGCACCGGCGGCTGTTGCCGTAGCGCCTGGTGCCGTTGCCGATGCGGGACCAGCCGTCGTTGAGGAGCAAACGGAGTTCGATGTTCTTATCGAGGAAGTGCCGAGTAACGCGAGGATTGCAACGATTAAGGCCGTGAGAGCACTTACGAATCTGGCGTTGAAGGAAGCGAAGGAGTTGATTGAAGGATTACCGAAGAAATTCAAGGAGGGAACCTCAGAGGAAGGGGGGTGTCGATCTTCGAATGAACATGATAAATTTTCATAGATTTTTAAGTTGGTGTGTCGGTCGATCGTGGAATTGTGCCCCTTTTTTGTTTCGAGAAACAAGCGAAACAAGTAAAACTTGTTTCGTCATTCATGTTTCTTGAAGCATAAATTGTTATAAATTTCAATTTATGTTTCAAGAAACAAGTGGAACAGAACACTTTTACCAAACGGTATTTATGCCGTTTCTGTGTTTCTGAGAACAAGAAAACACAGAAACACGTTTCTGGTTACGTTATCAAATGGGCCCTATATGTCCATGATCCATCGTCCAACAAGTGGGCCACACACTTTCATTGTTTATACGTGATGTCGTCAAAGATACTATTTTGCGCCATTGGAAGTTCTACATTGCACTGTGGGTGCTTGTAACCCTCATGTGAAACATGCCTTGAGGGGTTTTTGTGGTTCAAAATATTTTAGAGTTTTCGATTTGTGGTGTAATGGGCATATGAAACCATTAAGTCCTTGTTTGTTTGACAGATAAGATAGGCGAGAAATCAGTGAAGTGTGTCACACATGTTGTGGATTGAGTTGACATGGAAAGAAAAGAAAAGAAAATAATGGAATATATAATTTTTAGTTGGAGTCCACCTCTATGGGAAAGAGAGGAAAAGAAAATGGGATAGAATTCTATGGGAAATAGAGGAAATAGGGATTAAACTCCTCTATAGGGATTGAACTCCTCTATGGCACAACACGGTGTCTGGTATGCATCCAACAACCAGAAACGCCTTGGCACGAAACCCAATGTGGTCACACGTAGGCCAAGGCATTTCTAGAAGTTGGATGCACACCGGACATCATGTTGCACCACAGAGGATCCAAGTCCAAGAAATAGTAGGAGGAAAAAAGAGATAGACAAAAAACAACTTTTCCATGAAGTCCTACCAATTTGAAAGTGAATGAGAGAAGAAAAGTTAATTGCCACATCAGCAGACAACAATTATTGCATTAAACGACCTCGTTTAATAAGTTCTCATCCCTACAATTGCACGATGAACATCATAAAGAAAATTTTTGTCCAAAGGAGAACATTAAAATATGAAAAAAATATATAATAATTATTTTTAAAAATAAAGAACTCTATCAAGACATCAATATACGAGACCAATAGAAGTGCGTAGGAGAGCATCTTGTAATCACTATCGGGTAACATTCTTCTCCCTTTACTTTTCTTGTGCAATTATTGTACATTGTAATCACTCATTTAAGGCAATACTTTTTTGATCCTGACCTTCATATATATCTCTGGCTTTGGTGACTCTGCTTTTCTGAAAATTAATACCTTCAAATCATTTATGTCTGTTTCAGCCAAGAATGCTCCAAGCCTCCAACTATATGTCCATGATCCATCGTCCAACAAGTGGGCCACACACTTTCATTGTTTGTACGTGACATCATCGAATATACTATTTTGCGCCATTGGAAGTTTTACATTGCACTGCGGGTGCTTGTAACCCTCACGTGAAACATGCCTCGAGGATTTTTGTGGTTCAAAATATTTTAGTGTTTTCAATTTGTGGTGTAATGGGCATATGAAACCATTAAGTCCTTGTTTGTTTGACGGATAAAATAGGTGAGAAATCTTTGAAGTGTGTCTCATATGTTGTGGATTGAATTGACATGGAAAGAAATGAAAAGAAAATAATGAAATATATAATTTTTAGTTGGAGTCCACCTCTATGGAAAAGAGAGGAAAATAAAATAGGATAAAATTCTATGGGAAATAGAGGAAATAGAGATTGAACTCCTCTGTGGCGCAACATAGTGTTCGGCACGCATCCAATAGTTAGAAATGCCTTGATACGAAACCCAATGTGGTCACACGCAGCCTAAGGCGTTTCTGGACGTTGGATGCACACCAGACACCATGTTGTGCCACAAAGGATCCAAGTCCAAGAAATAATAGGAGGAAAAAAGTGAGATAGACAAGAGATAGACACAAAACAACTTTTCCATGAAGTCTTACTAATTTGAAAGTGAATGAGATGAGAAAGTTAACTGGCACATCAGCAAACAACATTTATTACATTAAATGACCTTGTTTAATAAGTTCTCATTCCACCAAACAAATAAGCAAGATTTTTGATATTTTGAGGAAAAGTTCCTCTTTTTCCCACCCTTTTTTATCTGTTCCCCCTTTCTCTATCAAACAAACTGGGCCTTAAGAAATTAACCAGCTTTAGTCCAATGTGCATTTTGATTAGCAACTGGTCCAACCAAGCACAAGTTCCACTAATCCAATTTTCCGGCTCAAGGTACAATACTGCTGCACACTTCATCCACCCGGATATATTCTTGTGTCTATATCAGAATAGGGCCCACCTTAATCTTTCTTAATGGGTCAATACCCATTTGTACATGTTCAAAAATAGGATCCACTAGGGTCTTTTTCATCCACCTGGATCCATGTGAGAAAGGAGAATCAAACATCAAAAGAACCACATTTATCTTCTTCATGGGGGGAAAACCCACATTTGCATGTCCACCTGGATCTTCCTCAAGGCCCAACGCAAAACCCATTTTTTCATGTCAAGGAATAGTATCCACTTGGTTCTTATTCCAACTGAACACATATACAACCAGGATCCACCTATGACATCTTTATGGGTCTAACCCATGCGTACATGTAAGAGGTCACGATCATTCTAGATCTTCTACATGGATCATCAAGACCTAACTACACATGTAAAGGCCGGTTAGGAACCATCCGGATATTCATCATGTGTCAAGACCCGACCCATGTACATATGGACATGTCAAGGAATAGGAGCCCAACCCCCTCCTATTATCTGTTTCGAAGTCTCAAGTCACACCATCCCAACAAAATTTGTTGACAATTTTAGCCATCCGCATTGAATAACAAATGGTTCTCATGTTCACTTAGTTCATTTCTGTCGGTCATTTTTGAAATATTCCATTAATGGCCTGTTAAATATGAAATTTATGAAGAATTTAGTTTAATTTCATTTAATAAGATACAATCTAATTAAGGAATAATTCACCTTCCCCATTACATTTTTCAGAATTACCTTTCAAAATTTCATTTCAAGCAGGGGTTACAACTACTTGGTTGCAACCTGGAGAGCAATCAAATTGTGTTCCACAAGCATGACTTACTCTTCAATCCTTCAACCTGACTATTCCCCCGGGTCCAAAATTTTGAATGATAGAATTGCTAGAAGAACTAGCAACATTGACTACCATTGTATGAAGTTCCTTATCATTCTTGCTGCACTCTGCTCTATTTCTGGTGTATTCCGATTAATTTCGGTAGATTCAGATCAGAATTGACACTGACCAATTCCATCTCCCATTTTGCAATTCCATCTCGCATTTTGCTTTTCAAAACCATGTCCACCCCACACTACCACCATATAAAGCATAAATTAATTAGAGATCAAAACACAAGCACAATCATTTATACCAATAATAGCACAATTTATCTATGATTATTCCAATCTAATCCCAATTATTGAAATTGTGCATTTCATAGAAAGGAAGAGTAGTGAAATATAGTGTCAATTACCAATAATTTTGGTTGCTCCATTGGTCAATACCTTAGTTTGCTAACTTGGAAATCAAGGATAGTATTGGGATGGTGAAATCCATCCTCTCTCTTAACCTTTTTGAAGAGATACCTCATTTTAGTTGACTATGATAGTATCTTCATCTACTTTTAAGCTCAAATTAAATGGAAAATTATCCATTGCTTTCAAGAAGTCAACCTCATTGTAGATTGGTTTGAAGGCTGCAGCAAAAAGAGGAGTTTCTTCCATTTCAATCAATTATCCTTCTCATATGCCGAAGGTGACCTAGATAGATAAGATATCGGTTCTCTAAATAGTTTTTATTTTCAGTTTTGCTAGTTGGTTATTGGGAAGTGTCCACGAAACTGCCAAAGGTGGGGGTGCTCCCCTTATGTGTTGGTGTTTCTAGTTTTTTTTTTCTTTTTTTTTTTTTTTTTTTTTTTTTTGAGTTGAGTTCTATATTTCATATATATTTTTTTTAATATAATTGATTTTTTTCTATTAAAAAAAAGTGTCAATACCCTCCAAAAAAAAGGCAAATAAAGTGTCAATTCAGAGAGAGAATACAATCATTATTTTTTTTATTTCATCAGGGGGAGGAGAGAGATAGACACAATGGGTGCTAGCTTGCAATATATCAATAGCATATACAACCTTTTCCCTTTCTTTATTTTAAAAATTATAAAAAAAGGCTGATGCTTTTTTCATCTGTCTGTTACTTTTCACTTTTAATGCAATTATTATCTATTGCATATCTCTGGTTTCGGTGACTAAAAATTAATAAATGCTCTAAGTATTTACCATCGTTGGTGACAAGTGGGTCATACATTTTCAGATCCATGGAGTCCAAGGACTAGAGAGTTATCTCAAGCTGAGAGGACCTAGGCACATGTCCCCAGGTCACCCTAGCCATGTGACCACTCTCTGGTTCGTGGACTCTATGGAGAAGAATCCTATTTGTGTAATGTACATTTTCATTGTTTGTGATGTCACTAATGATCTTGTTGGTGATGCAATATTGCACTATGGGTGTGAGTTACCCTCACTTAGAACATGCATGGAAGAGGATTTGTGGTTCAAAAAATATTTTAGAGTCTTCGATATTTGTGGTGTAATAATGTGCATGTGAGTGAAACCATTATAAGGAATTAACCGGTTCAGTCCAATGTGCATGTGGATTAGACCAAGAACGATATAATTATTAGCAACTGGTCCAACCAAGCACAATTTCCACTGATTCAAATTTCTAGTTCAAGGTACGATACAACTGCACTTTTCCAAAAGGCCAGAGAACTCAACAACTTGGATGTATCTGAGAGCGGATCAGGTTCTTGTATGGAAATGATCCAGACACATGGAATCCACATAAGAAAACGTGAATGACATTTGGTTCTCATATGAAAACCTGGTCCACACTTGATGTATCCTTGCAAAGTTGGAAAGATAAAAGACCTACCCATGTGTCTATATCAGTGTAGCACCAAAAAAAAATTGTCTATGTGAGAATAGGGCCCACCTAATAAATCTTCTTTGTGAGTCAAGGAAGCCCATATTTAAATAAGTGAATATGATCCACCTGGATCTTCATTATGGGCTGAAGATTTGGACAAGAGTCTCAAGACCCATTTGTTCATGTCAGGGAATGGTATCCACTTGGTTCTTACTCTAACTAACCAGGATCCACACCTAGGTCTTCTTTCTGAGTCCTACCCATGTGTACGTACATGTAAGAGGTCTCAAGATCCATCTACATTTTCCGCATGGATCAAAACCTAACCGTGTGCATGTCAAAGGTTAGGATCCATCCGGATCTTCTTTATGGGTCAAGACGTGCGTACGGGACAACCTAGCTAGTTGAAGCAATAATGGTGAATGGGGCTCAGCCAGCTTTGATTCATTAAACCAGGACCCACAGTTAAGCTTCTCCCCATTAAGTAGGAGGGGCCTATGGGGCCTATATCATTCTGGGACTTGGTAGCCCACATGTTGGCTCATGTGGCCCTCCTGGGGGCGTTTAGTAAAAAAGAATTAAAAGTGGCCCCCCTGAGGGCGCGTGCCTCTGAGCTACGTCCCTGTGTCCCACTCATCATCAAACACTTGCTCTTATTTATATAAAAGAAAATAAATTGATAATCAAGAACAATATAAATAGGTGCAATCTAATGGGACATTTTTGGCCAAAAGGGCAATTGTGTTAATATCTGTTAGGAGGTTCAAGCCCTGCATATAAAAGAGAGAGAAAACTTTAAAAAGAGCATTTACCAAACAAAAGAGAGAGAGAGAGAGAGAGAGAGAGAGAGAGAGAGAGCCGATCCTATGGTGGACTGGTTGGGTTAAGTTTATACAACACAATTAATGGACACAATATTCTTATGAGACAATTCTAAGGTGATCCCGACAGTTTGAAAAAATGGAAAAGTGAGCAAGCTCAAATTACATTATACAACAACAATCTAGTACATATATAAAGCTTATGTTACAACATGTAAACAAACAACACTATACGTGGTGCACGAGGATATCACCAATTTTGTTGTGAATCCGGTGAAAAGACCGAGTCTCATTTGACTCGGACAAGTTGTGATTGATTCTCATTTTTTTTACCCCAACCTACACAACATTTTAGCACTTTTTTTAATTTTGACTCGATTTGTCCAAGTCATAGTTTTCCATGTATGCTCCTTCCTAGGGTTTTGTAGTACGTATCTTGGGTCATGATGTTTCTGTCTTATTTCTTGATGGAGCCCTCCTCCTGACGAACCTCCCCCCATTCTTCATCTTCATTTTCTATATGAACAATACTAGTAGATGATCAACTAATGCTGATGTTGCATTTTTTGGGTCGAATATTTCAACCAAACCAACTCTCCTCCAATTAACGATGGCCATAGCTTTACACAATGTATATGCAGATGTATGACACATTTTAATCTGACATAATATATGATAAACTATAGACACAACTAATAATGTACAAAGAAAATAATCACTGTTATAAAATAAAATACAAAGGAATATTATGGAAGTATGAAAACTCCCAGTGGTCTAACATTGTGAGGACAATGAATTTTTCATTCTCGGGGTAAGTCCATCTCTTGGGAGAGAATGAATGAAGAGAATCGATCGTCATCTAGATTAGAAACTATGACCCACATATAAAATATAACTCCATTTGAATCGATACCATGAAATTTTTAATATTCACTTGGTGTTTGGTTAATTAATAAAATTTCTAGCATAAATATTAAGATGATAGTATACATAAGAATAATTAAATTACCGAAAAGAACTTGCTTCAGACTTAATATGTTGCACACTAAACCAATGTAAGAAGATGACATATTCACAAGAATGCCATTTTATAGAAAATATTAAAATAACACTATATATATGGTGTAAAAGGGAAACTAAAATAATTTTAATATGTGAACATGTGTCAAAAAAAAAACTTTAATGTACAAGATTTGATCATTAAATTATGAAAAAATAAAATAATTTGAACTAAAAGAAAAAGAAGATGAAATTCCTAAAATACTCCAACATGTGAAATCTAGCATAATATGCAAGAAACAAATTTTGAAAAATTATCAGAATATAAAACTAACATATTATAAAATGACAAATTAAAAAATCCATTGAAACTTTTTTTTAAAAATTATTTTAAAATTCGTATGAAAAAATTGCCCAAATTTACTAAAATGTCTTTATGTATGAAAATGCAAAATAAAATATAGGATGACGCCAAAACATGATAACTTGAGTGGAAATGAAAATTAGATTTGAGCATTCCTTTGGCAAGTATAATTGCTACTCCTTCTCTAAATTTTTAATTTGAAAACGTGTTTTAAATATTTTTCTAATGAAAATAAACGTTCTAGGTTCACATTTAATTAATTAAACCTAGCTAGCCCAGATGCGCACAACCCTTATAATTGCCGTAATCAATATTTCGAGATCTGTCCTTTCAATTTGGGCTATCATTGCCACATATAGAAGGGAGAGAGCAACGCTTCATCATGGCTTAACCACTGCCTTAATTAATCAGCAGTTTCCATAACCACATCCAAGGTAGTACGTAGAAGGAATGAAGCAGAGAAAAAGTGACTCTTCAATTGCAAAACACAAGGAATTATTTAATTATAAGAGACAATATCATTACATTTCCATCCTAATAAATAGGAAAAGTGAGAGAACAAGATTGATTGATAGATAGATCGGTTGAATTTGTTCAACATTGTAGAGAGACATAATAGGGTTGGTGATGGGGTCTAATAAGGGTTTTTAGTGACCTGAAGAACGCCATTAACATTTCTGTCAAAAAATTAAAAGATAAATAACACCATTAACATAGCATTTTCTCATAGGTATATCAGTTACAAGGAAAGAGAGGTGTTATGCATAATATGGTCAAAAGTGCATTTTTCAATTGTAAGCTAAACGTGTTAATCTTAGCGAACTAGGGTTTTAAAATTAGGGATGGTACGAGATTTTTATTTTTATTTTTCGTTAGTAGTGATATTCTGAGGGGTGGGGCATAAACATATTTTTTCCCATTAAAGATGATCAGAAAGTAATTTTACACAGCAACAAAATGGACCACAGAATTGTCCAGGCTTCATACATGAACCTACTCTTCCTCACTGACCAACTAAAAAAATATATTCTGATCGTTAGATGAAGTAAAAAGTATTATGGAGCAATATAGTGTTGTAGAAGTGGAAGAACCTCGACTAATAAAATGAAATGCTCACCTCGACTCCTGAAAGGTTTTCTTCTAAACACAAATTAGTTAGTCTGGATCCTCTTCAATGCGCCCAGTGCCTCAACGCACATCAGATGGTTGGAAGGACCTAGACACACATCCCAGTTTCACCCAGTCGTTCGAAGCACGTTGGGTGCGTTAGGGCATTAGAGAGGAATGAATATCCTGATGCCATGGTTTTGATGCAAGGTATGGGAATGGTATTAATGATCCCCACAACTGATATGGTATCATATCCCCTATGTTGGATAGAAATACCTCTGATTTATGGATTTTTGACAATTTTCCCCCTGATTTGTTCCGTTCGATTGATACGATCAATCCAATATCAATATTTATAAGTTAGAACCATGTTGGATGCCTTAACTGCTTACGTTGTGGTGATCAAAGAGTACAATGGTATGTCATTTTCATATACCTAAAGAGATATTGGGAAAAGGAGTAGTGTGGTTTCATTATGAGTAAGTCGGACAACAAAATTTTCATTTTCGGGGTAAATCTATATATCTTGGGAGAGATCGAATGAAGAGAATTTTCATCTAGATTAGGAACTATGACCTACAAATTAAAACATAATTTATTTGTGTTAGGCACCCTATGCCACCTAGTTAAATTGATCTTCTACATTTAAGAATTATGAAAAAGAACTTGCTTGCGACTTTATGTGTTATACTCTAAACCATGCAAAGAAGATGACATATTTGCAAGAATGCCATTTTATAGAAAATGACACTGAATATGATTAAAAAAAAAAAAAAAAAGGGAAACTAAACTAATTTTAAAAATATGGTAAAAAAAAAAAAAAAAATAATAATAATAATAATAATAATAAATTTTAGAAAATCTGAAGTAAAAAATAGTGTGGAATTCCTAAAAAAACTCCAACGTGCGAAATCTAGCCTAACATGCAAGCAAGATACAAATCGAAAAATTATTAGAATATAAAACTAACATATTATATAACGTGAACGTCTGACTCTTCAATTGCAAAACACAAGGAATTGTTTATTTATTACATTTCCATCCCCTTTTTTTGGTAGAAAATTACATTTCCATCTAAAGGAAAAAGTGAACAAGCATTTCATGTCAACAACAGTCTTATCTACTAAATAATAAATAGATTCATAACGTACTAAGGTTTGGTCATACAAGTTGTAAGATGGAACAAATAGTGTGTCCAAATATCTTCTTGACCTTGCTCAAAGGCAATGAGGTTTCTAAGGGTGTGTTCTGTTTCATCAAATATACTAATGGTTGGGATTGTCAATACTCCCTTGTTCATGTCGAAGTCTATGTCTAATAAAGATGTCTTTGGAGAGTCCGACGATGGCTCCATCTTCTGGAACTTGACACTAGCTCTCTTAAGTTCAGAGGCACAACTTGTACGCACCAACTGCTTTTTAGCATCTTTCCTAGTCCTGGTTGATGAATTGACCAAGACACTTCGTAAAAGATCAAGCAAATGCTTTGCTCCACCCTCTAGAAGTGATACTGAATTCAATTGTTCATTGGTTGGGTCATGGAGGTCGATCCAAGTTAAGAGCCTAGCGTAGATAGCTTGACTGAAGGTGTTCTTCGGGGTCTGCAATTTGCCGATTAGGCCATAAAAACGCTCAAGAACAAACAAGGGAAGCTGATTTTCAAGAGTAATCAGGTCAGTGAGCATTTCCCAAAACCATGAATGATTTGAAAATAAATCATCCTTCTCTCTATATTTAATGATCTCGAAGAGCTCCAATATAAAGCAACCATCTATCACCAGAACTCATCTTTTTCGAAGCCCCTTCCAATGGTTTCTGAATAACATTTTCGAGCATTTTCTTCCAACTCACTCACTGCTTTGACACAATCATCCAAGCTAATTTTTCTTTTTTCGTGTCGATCTAGAAAACGATTTAAATAGCGCAACTTATGTACTTGCATGGGCTGTAAGTGTTCTTCATTATAGTGCAAAGGGCCAATTGAGACTGACTGAGGTATGTAGACTTCTGGCTTTATCTTTCAAAGATAGTTGGGCACTCGGAATATAGTAGATCCAGATTGCCACGAACAGAACCCTCCTCGTTCTTCCTCGATGGACTCTACCCATATCCTGATTTCATCATCATTGTTCAGTTGACATCTTTGTATCCTCCCTTTTGTATGGTAGAATTGCTTGAAGAGCTAGCAGCAGCATTGGCCATCGTGTGTAATACAAAGTCTTCAACTCTCTCAAAACTAAAATATTACAATTGTATAGCCCAGTATGGTTTCAACCAAATGAGCAAAGTTGGAATTAAAGAAAGGCACACAATAACAATATATAGCCAAAGTACTCCTACAAAAATAACAACTAAAATTATTAGCATTTATTTTTTTCTATAGCAGGCTCCGTTTGTTTCAATGTAAAATTTTCAATGTTTGTTTCCAAGAGGTAAAATATGTTGTAAAATGTCACCATAAAATTTTTCAATGTTTCCTTGTTTGCCATTTATTTTATATGGTAAAATTATTTAACATATTTACTTAAGATACCATTATAAAAATTTTGAATCAAGCAGCCCATATTAAATAATTGTGAGAGCTGCGTATTGACATGGGACCCACAAATACATGAACCTTATGCAATTAAAGGCAGTAAAAGATATGCTCAATGTGAGATGCGCCCATCTTAAGTTTTATTTTGCCAATATTCATGTTATGATGGTAGTAGATCTAAGAGTGAAGGAATGATTGAGCTCTCATTCTCAATTGCAAAGCTAGGAGTGAAGGTTCTTAGTTGCAAAGCTAGGAGTGTCTGCGAGTGAGCAAATGTGTCGAGCAAAGCGCAATGGACTTACCAGGATTATTTTATGGATAAATTGGGAGTAAAATTTGTCATGGGATTTTCCGGGAAATGCATGGGTCCTGGTAAAAATTTTCTAAAAATAAAATTTCCAAGTTGCAAAACAAATAATTTCCATACTAAAACAAACGAAGCCAATAACCAATACACCCTTTTGTTGAATCTAGTATTATCTAACTTGCATCACAGCTTCAAAATAATTGATGGTGGAGGGGTCCAGTTTGGCAGACTCTGATGTGCAACCTACAGTGGATGGACTCTAATGTGCAATCTCTAGCGGATAGAACTATCGTGGGTATTCTGACTGTGACGACCCAAAACCTGGGATAAGGGTTTTATACAAATCTCGTAACAAAGTTCCGGAGTAAAAAAAATCAATAAGTGATGTTATTTGATACAAGAGGAAATAAACAGACCACAAGTGAGTCAGATATGCTCTTGATGAACTCCAAAGGGGTAGCGGAGTTGGTAAGGAACCTTCACCTTAGGAAGCATGTAGTTTCGAGTTCAACTTCTCTTACCTCCTTGAGACAACTCATATGGGGTGTTTAGTGCTCTTCATTGCCAGGTCCATGCAGTTGTAGGGTCAGTATGAGTCCATAGGACTAGTCAGTTCAAAGGTGTGGAAACCCATCGTTAATAATAATAATAATAATAATAATAATAATAATAATAATAATAATAAGAAGAAGAAGAAGAAGAAGAAGAAGAAGAAGAAGAAGAAGATTGAGAAGCTAGCTCTGGATGCAACTCATCACCAAGTACAATATAAATGGGTACAATCTATGGGGACGATTTTTGATCTTTTTCGAGTTCTAAGCCCTGCATGTGTGTGTGTGTGTGTGAGAGAGAGAGAGAGAGAGAGAGCATCCTATGGACTAGTTGCTTAAGAGGAGTAATTCATGAATGATAATATAGGCAACTTTCTTACACCAATCCTCCCCCCTCCCCGCACGCAATGAATAAATTGCTTCAAGATTCAACACAAGCATAGCAGTCTATGTTCAACTGAATTAAGAAGAGGAAGAAGATGATAAGATGCACAGGCTTACCTTTTTACTGACATAATAGACTGTAGCCCAACCAGCTAAGAACAGGCAGCTTTCTCAACCAACAAGATATGAATGAAGTTGCTCAAAACAGAGAGATAAGTTTCCTATTGATCTTCCCAATTGATTGTGTTTAGGCCTTTCTTTAACCCAATTTATAGAAATATGGGAAGAGGCTTCTCCATTCTCAATGGTAAGGTTTGGTTAAAACTGATCACTGCAGCTATGGAAATTGGTCCCACTTAATTTCACACTCGCTAGAATTTGGATTCATTGCAGGTACATTTACCTGGACCTATATGTGAGGATCCAACATCTCCCTTTCGTTTTCATATATATCCCTCTTCACTTTATAATGATAGAAAATGAGACAGATGTTGAATCCTTCTATGTATGTTCAACCATTTAGGACGTAGGTGTAGAGGATCCAAACTCGCTATGAAAACCAACGGTGACAAAATGGTCCCAACACCTAATATGGTTTATGATATATTATTACTAAGGAAAGACCAAGAGATGAGAGTCTTTTGGACTTTAGCAGATCACCCCAAAATAATTTCTTGGACAAACCTGGTTTAAGCGGATTGGACGAATTGGATCACTTTGTCAATGACTATGATCTGCGTGATCTATTGGTCAACTCCAGTGTTAGCAAAAACACGTTTAAAACGGAGTTTTAAACGTATTTCTGTTTTTTACTGTTTAAAATACGTTTTATCTTATGCTTCCCAAAGATATGGAAAAAAACAGCAAACGTCAATCATTCCTGTTCTAAACACTTTTAAAACACGTTCCCGTTTTATGGTGTTTTTTAAGACTTGATTTTTGAACATAATGTCTACTTAATTGACCATATATTTCTCTCCTAAACTTTGATTGAACTTATTCTTTCACTAACCTGAAGTTAACGCAATTGACTATATTTTATTCCCTTCAACTCAAATTCAATCCACGGACCCTGAAATTGAGCTATAAACTGATGTATTTGCTAAAAAATATTTCTAAAGTGATGACTCCTAACTCTAACTGAACATATCACTTCAAGAGTGTGTTGACTATGTTGACAATAATGAACAACACCATAACCTAGTCACATTGCTCAATAAGACTTTGGGCATGTGTGGTGTATGAATTTAGAATTGGTGTTGGATGATATTCAATGATACGTTTTAAAACTTATAATGAGACATGGGATGTATATGCATTAATGTTAGATATTGTAGTTGTTTTGAACACGAGATGCAAATATTCATATAATAATTCCATAATTTATATGAGTATACTACCGTTTTTTTAGTCCCGTTTGTTTGAAATCTACACGTTTAAAATCCATACCATCCGTTTTTCGATTTTTACCGTTCTCTATTTTTTTTTTTTTGCCAATTTATTTGACTGTAACATTCGAAAAATTTTCTGTTTAAAACCCATACAATCAATTTCTGTTTTTTTGCCATTCCCGTTTTTGCTAACGATGGTCAACCCTACAACTACCTTTTTTTCCTTTGTTATCTATTTTACGTTTTAACAAAGGGTGGTGAATCCTTGGTGTGAATCACATTAAAAGAAAAAAAAAAAAAAGTGGTGAATCTTTGTCTTTTTTGCTAGGAGGTGGTGAATATTTATCACTAAAATGGTTGAGTGAGAAATCTGGAATTTTTTTTAGGTCGTTGGGGTTCACAAAACCCAATAAGTGAGTGTAACAACTATTAGAAGGGCATTTATAGATATTTCATATTGAAGGCCGATTCATATATTTTAGTAGGATTATATTAAAGTAAGCAAGTTTGTAATTATTCATAAAGCATCACTATATTGCAATAATTATTATTGGTGGTCATTTGGTAAAAGATAAGATTATCCCCCATATCATTTCTCTGCTTACCATCTTTTTTCTTTTGTAAGATTGTTGTACTTCACCACTTTACAGTGACACACACAAAAAATAATTAGGGTGATCGGCTGAAGTCAAGTCCCCTATTTTCACTTTCGCTTCTCACTGGACTATCAATAGGGATAGCATGTCTTTTAGTTCAAATCATTTGTAAGGGATCACATAAATTTTTTGACTATTTTTACAAATAAAAAATAAAAAATTATAATATATAATATTATAGATGTCCCGATAGTGGAGAGTGACCAAATTCAATTAGATAGAGCCAAAGGAGATTGGGGTAGGCCTAAAATGACTATTGACGAAATGGTGAGAAAAGATATGTATATGGTGTTCAGGCTCAAAGCTAGTATGACTTTGGATAGAGTTATGTGAAAAATAAGGACCTATGCAGCCAACCTCTTATAGGGGATGTTCCTGTGATGTTGCTTTGATTTCTTTTTCCATCCTCTTTTACCTCATCTTATTATTTTTCTGTTACTTTCTTTATATTATTATTTTAGACCTTATCAAATCCACATAGTCGATCTCATTTAGTTGGAAAAAGGTCACGGACGTTATTGTAATATAATAGGTGACCAAATGATATATTAGGCCATTAAAATTCTACATGCAATTTTTCTTTTTTTCTTTTTTTTTGGGGGGGGGGTGGGGCGGAGTTAGAATAGCAATCCAAAGTAAAAAAAAAAAAAAAAATTCCAATGGTAGGGACTGGGGACCATTGTTCAAAGAAATAAAATTTTCAATATTTTTAAAAAATAAATATTTGTAATCATTACCCCATAATCTGATGTAATACATTACTTAATTTTTTTAATTATATTTAATAATGATATATTTTACATGTAACTTTTATTTTACATATCATAGCAAAGGTTTTGGATGTAAAGTAAAATAAAATTTTATAATAAAATATGAAGTGATTAAAAGTTATTCTTAAAATCATATGTGATAATGATTACATATAATTTTTTTTTAATATAAAAATTCAATATTATTTCTATCTATTCAATAGTTGGGAGTTGGGACTGCTCATGTCAATCATTGACATGGTCAAAATGTGAGTTTTTCTTCCTCCTTCTACAAGTTTAGGTAGCACATGAGTCCAAAATTAAGTCCACGGGACATAATATATTCTATTATGAGTTGCCATATAATATACTGTATTGTGCGTGTGGGGAATTTTTCAGATTAATTTGAAAACATATCATCAAATGCATTTAAAGACCATTAGAAGAGATAACAATGTAATGTCACTCACTTTATTTCTGTCTTTTTCCGGTCTTCTACGGTTTTGGGACTTGCCCCAACCCCATCCACTCCAAGATACAATAACACCTTTTTTTGCGAGACCGTTGATTTAATTTTATTACATCTTAGCCATTGATTTTTTTATATATTTTTTTATTTTATTTTATTTTTTATCACTGTTAACCTTCCGGTTTGCATCTTCAAGGATCAGAGGTGAAGGGCAGCCCCAAGTCCTGTTGTCCCCCTCATGTTGAACTCGGTTCCATCTCCACTTCAAAGGGAGGAGGGGTGCGATGGAAGGCTAGGGGTTGGGTGGGTTGTTGTTTAAAGTAAATATAAATTAGCAATATTAGACTTATATCAAATTATAGAGATGTTGAGGGCAGCCGATGTGATGCATCCGCCTCACATTGGGGACGTCCTTTCTAGAGATGCTGAGGGCAGACCAAATTATAGATTTAATTAGTGCCTTTTCTTTCCTCCTACTGATGGCAATGCCAAAGGTGGGCGGATAGGAAGGTGGGTGGTTTCATGTTTGTTTGTTGTTTGGTTGTTTATGTTTCTTTCCTCTTTTGATTTTATGAAATAAATTTTAGCGAAAAAAAAAAAAGACTTATATCAAAAGGTAAAAACAATTTTGATGTATAGTAGACATAGTAATCTTGCACAATGTATGTCTCTTTGTTGAAGTAAATCGTTCATGACTTTTTATAGTATTCTTGAAGATGTAAAAGAATTCGATACACATGCTAATTGATGTAGAAGAATTTAGTACGCAGGGTGAAGTCGTATTAGATACTCCCCTTAAGGTTTTCAAGTGGCCTTAGTAGTATAGGTTGACCTATGTTTATACATCTAAAATAAATCACCCCCTAATCAGAAAGGTTGCATTAGATCCTAAGTGTAAGTCTGCAAGTTATACTAAGTAACTCAGAAAAAAATATTGAGAATAAAACAGAAACTGATACACTGTTCTAAGTGATGAGAACAGAACGAAAACAGTGAAGAACAAGACACTATTTTAAAGTAAGCAAGAGTGAGAAGAACAATCCCACGGATCACAGAGCATAAGCATTCTGATTTTTATGCTTTTGGTTAGAAGTTTATTTATGAAATAAAAAATCTTAATTTTGGGTTTCCATGGGGCACAGTTGGATGCTGAAGGATCATGGCCAAACGGATCCAGATCCTCTCCAATTCGTCCATCATCGAGTAAGTTGGAGTGCTACCTTCAGTACTGAACACCGTCCCAGGCAATGTGGAAGGTGAGAATGAAGAGAAAAGCATGAGCTTCAACATGGCTTTCCTGATTGCTTTTTGACCCAGATCTGACCCAACCCGATTAGATCCAGTGCAATGTTTGCAACAGAGAGGAAGCCTTTGTCTTCTGCTATGCCGATGAAGCTGCTCTCTGCCAAGCATGAATTCAATTTGCAAAACATAGAGAATTATTTATGACAGACAATAGTATTTATTACATTTCATTCTTAATAAAAAGAGGACAAAAAAAAAAAAGGACTGAACAAGCATTATAACATACCAACAACAAAAGATGGATCAAGTTTGATCCTGATCCACATACATGGAATCCAGCATGTCTCGTACGAGAATCTGATTCGCACTTCAAACAATAAACTATACATCTACTAAATAATAAATAATTAGTTAATGTTTTGGTCCATACAACTTCTAAGATGAAACAAATAGTCCGTAACACCGTCAAGATGAGGACGATGAGTGCAGCAAGGAATGAAAAGAATGCCCATGGAGTGTTGAAATAGTTCTGCTTTAAACTTGCCATCCGTTTGTTACATTGTTTATTGTGATGGTTCTCCACATACTCGATAACAACAAAGAAACAAGCATTCTTGATCACTACCTATCTTTTCCATTTTCCTCTAAGTATTCATGGTTGATTTGTGTTTATAGGGATTAGAAGGCTGTTGTCCAATTCTCAAGTTCTTACAGCCTTGGAGACAAACTACCAGGGAATCACAGAGGAAACTTGGGAAGAAGAATTCATCAATGGCAAGATGGATTTAGAGAAAATGGATTATTCAGGAACAGGACCCAATATTAGAAAAGAGGCTGAAGAGAGGATGGTGCCTGTGAGAGATTCGACGAAGGGGCGGCCACCTGACTGTGGAAAGCAACCTCTGATTATTGAGTATCTCCGACTAGAACTGCACCAGTGCAGATTGGAGTAGGAGAGGGTCGGCCTAAGGAGATCAATGGAGGACATAAGGAGAGGATTTCTGATGATCCGAGCAACCATAGACCTGTTGAGAAGAGGTCCTACTCTACGGTGGTAGGGAAGGTGATTCTAGATGTTGGGCAACTTCCTGAGCCGATCCATGCTGGATTGCTCACAAAAATAATTATTCCCCAAGACGCGTACGAGGAGAGGCTCCTGAGGTTCAGATTCACTTTGATTGGAAGGGTTAATTTTAGATTCATCACTCTTGATAATTGTTGCTGCCAAAAAATCCCGCTAGTCGAACCTACACAAACACAGACGACGGAGGTCCGGAACTTTGTCCGGGGTTAGTCCTCCGATGCTCAAGTCAAGGTCGGCCGCACAGTTCAATAAGGGAGTAATGGTGAGGGTATCAGAGCTTACCTTCTTCCTTCCTCTCGGCCCCCCTTATATAACTCATAGGGTTTAGGGTTTTCCCTTTCCTTCCCCGCGTCCTTCTCGGGTCCACCTTCTTCCCTCTTAGAGTCCCACTCGAATACGTCCATCCTTCTGGGGGGGAATATTCCCTTCATGCAGACGACGTGATCCCGCGTGATTTTGTGAGCTTGCCTCAGTGATTGAGCGTGCTTGAGCGTGAGTGATTTCTTGGAACCTTCGTCGGGCGGAGGACACGTGTCTCAGAGGTGACACGTGTCATTGCCCCCACCAAGAGGTCAATTTGGCTATATCAATAATATTAGAAAAGAGGCTGAGAAATCATGGAATCTCAAAGGCAATGTTAGAATGGCACCCATGGGGAAGGGGTACATCCTGTTTCAATTCGACACTGAGGTGGATATGGCAAGGTGAAGGAGCTCCGGTGAGATCGCAAGGTAGCGATCTCTCCCAATCTCCTTTCTCTAGCTCCATCCCAATACAAAGGCGTTCTGCATTTCTTACCATACTGGGCTTCATAAGGTGCCATGCCTAAGTAGCCTGGTAGCTATTGTTGTAGGAGAAATCTATGAGTGACAAGTGCTCATCCCAGCTATAGCTCATATCCAATACACAAGCCCGCAACATATCCTCTAGGGTCTGTATAGTCCTCTCTGATTGCCCATCTGTCTGTGGATGAAATGCCGTGCTGAAATTCAGTTGCGTCCCCATTGCTTTCTGTAGACATTTCCAGAAGTTGGAGGTGAATCTGGTATCACGGTCGGAGACAATGCTTGCCGGTACACCATGTAATCGGACAATATTGTCAACATACAATTGAGCCAACTTTTCCATGGAGTAAGTAATTCTCATAGGGATGAAGTGGGCCACCTTGGTCAGTCGGTCTATAATTACCTAGATTGTGTCATTCCCTTTCTGAGTATACGGCAATCCTGTGACAAAATCCATGGTAATGTTTTCCCATTTTCATTCTGGTATGGGTAGGGGTTGTAATAAGCCATGTGGCCTTTGCCTTTGTGCTTTGATCTGTTGGCAATTCAAGCACCTGGCTACATGGGTGGCTACGTCAGTTTTCATGCCACACCACCAATAAGACCTTTTTAAATCCTTGTACATTTTTGTACTACCAGGATGGATGGAGTAGGGTGAACTGTGAGCTTCTTGCAATATTAATTCCCTCATCTCTTCATCCTTTGGTACGCAAAGTCTATCCTTGAACTTGAGGACCCCATCTTTAGTCAACTTGAAATTTGAATCTTTCTGTCTTCCTTCTTTGATATCACTTACTATTTTCTGAAGATCCTCATCTAGTACTTGGGCGGCTTGGATTTTCCCCACTAACAATGGTTGTATCATAAGTGCAGCCAAGGTCACAGCCACCTCATTCGTTAGTAGTTCCAAATTCATTCTTCTAGCTTCCTCAATCAGCTGTTCATTCACCGTCAAGACTGCTAGGGATAGAGTCTGAGATTTCCTACTCAATGCATCAGCCACTACATTGGCCTTCCCCCAGATGGTAATGGATGGTGCAATCATAATCCTTCATCAGTTCCAACCATCTTCTTTGTCTCATATTCAGCTTCTTTTGGGTGAAAAAGTATTTCAAACTCTTATGATCGCTGTAGATCTCACTCTTTTCCCCATATAAATAATGCCGCCAAATCTTTAAAGAAAAAATGACCTTTGCTAACTCCAAGTCATGGGTGGGGTAATTCTTTTCATAGTCTTTCAGCTGCCGAGATGCGTATGCTACAACCTTGCCATTTTGCATCAACACACAACCTAAGCCCAAGTTGTCTAAGAAGGCAGGTGATTGGGACTCATATGAATTTTTTTTTTCCAGCAATTAAATTCTTCCAATAGAAGAGACGGGCTGAAATGGAGAACACAGGAGAGAGAAGCTCTGAGCGGGATGGGGGGATTTGTGATCGACCACCCGATAGAGGGAAGCAACGGAGGATTACTGATTTTTGGAGACCGGAGCAAAACTCTCTGCCTCCGCCGGTCTCTGAAACTGACAATGTCATCTCTGGTGGATTAGCTGAAAAGAATCACCCTACGGAGGAGGTGATCAATGGAGGAAGCAAACAATCTTACGCAGCTACAGCGAAGAAAACTATGCCGAACATAGATGATCTTCCTGATCCGATACATGATGGAACCCTTATAAAGATCATTATTCCTCAGGAGGTGTACGAAGAGAAATTACAATCTTTCTCTTATGCTTTGATTGGGCGGGTTAATTTTCGCTTTGTCTCGATGGATGAAGTGAGGACTGATGCAAAAAATGTCTGGAATTTGAAGGGTAAGGTGAACCTTGCGCCGTTGGGTAAAGGATTCATTCTTTTCCGATTTGAAATCGAGGGAGACATGGCCTCGATGTGGAAAAGAGGTCCCGTCAAAGTCAAAGGGCAAGTCATTAGATTCCAATGATGGCGGCCGGAGTTTAGTATTCATGAGGACCCTATTCGGACCAAGCTGGTGTGGATACGATATCCAGAACTTCCCATGGAGTATTGGCACGAGAAAATTCTTTTCTCCATGGCCAAAGCCTCAGGAAGGCCAGTGGAGGTGGATCGTAGGACGCTGCATGGTATTATGGGGAGTTATGCTAGGGTGCTGGTGGAAGTGCCGATGAGCGGCACCAGAGTGGAGGAAATCCAGGTCGAAAGGAAACAGCCGGGCAAGGAGGTTTATTTCTGGTTCAAACAACGGATTGTGTATGAAGATGGTATAGTGAGATGCATTATTTACAAAAAGTTAGGGCATGCTTCCGAGCAGTGCAGAGCCAAGAAGAATCAAAACCGAACTCATGCAGACATGGATGACGCTGAACGTCACTCTACTAGACACTTACAGGCGGTGGAGGTAGAGGGTGGTGCGGACATGGCTTCCGGCGAGATCCATCGCAATCCTTCTCATATGGAAGGAGATAAAAGATCCTCTCTCCCTAAAGATATTTCCCCCTTTAGAGATAATATGCCAACGATGGAGGATCTGTCAAATATAGAAGGTTCTCCTGAGAACGTTTTGAATGAATACAACCTGGAAATTTGTCTACATGATCCATGCACTCAAGAAAGGAATACCCATGAACCGACCATGGTGGACAACCCTTTGGGGTGTGGATATGGGTCTGAATCCGACTCAGGAGAGTCAGGAAATTACTCTTCAGAAAAAGTGTCGCTGGAATCTGTGCAAGGTAGAAAAGACATGAAAGAGGATGAATCCGTTTCTGGACTTGGAGTGACTGAGGTGGAAGGTGTTCACACTGCTAGAACTCTTCGCCCTCGCAAGAGTAAAGTGATATATAATGGTGGTCGTGGAGGCCGACAGCAGGCTAGAGGAGGAAGGAGTGGCCGAGGGCAGGAATGGGGCGGCTCTGAGCACGTGCTTACAGAAATATCTCCGTCTGGTCTGGACGCAGGCTGGATAATTGTTCACCACCGGGAAGTCGCAGAGCTTGACCAAGCTCTCACAAGAGCTGATGATGATGCTAGACGGAGGGGAAAAGCTAATGCAGCGATGGGGCAGGCCTTGAGGTCTGACCGCCAGGATGATATCAGGAAGTAATTTATGAAGATTCTCTTTTGGAATATAAGAGGAATAAAGAAGGCAGTCGGCAAGTGCGCCTTGAGAGATTTAGTTAATCAGAAGGACACAGACCTTCTTTGTATCGCCGAGCCAATGGTCTCTGTGAGTGATTTTCCAAACTTATTTTTTAATAAGTTGGGTTTTTTCAATAAATTTATTTTTAACAATAGAACAGGGAGAATTTCAAATTTATGGATTATGTGGAAAAGAAATCTGGGTTGTCCGGTGGTGATCTCAGAATCCTCTCAGCATATTACGGTTGCTCTGACTTGGGACCTCACCCAAATGCAAGTCTCCTTCATCCATGCTAGCAGTTTTAGGGCGGAGAGAAGAGATCTTTGGTTGGACTTGGCTGCGGATATTCCTACCACTCCCACTCCGTGGGCAATGGTTGGTGACTTTAATGCTACCCTTCAGTCTCATGAAAAGAAGGGCCCAGGAAACTTCAGCATGGGGTCAGCTGCGGAGTACAGTGCTATGGTGGACTCTTGCTTCATGTCGCAGTTGCCTTCGAGTGGGAGAAAATTTACATGGAGCAACAATCGAAAAACTGGTAATGTGTCTGCAGTGCTTGACAGAAGCTTTTGCAATGAGCAATGGCTGACCATTTTCCAAGACTCCTCTCAAGTGGTTTTGCCTAGAATAGCTTCAGATCATGGACCGATTTTGATGACTGCAATTGCTAGTCAGCGCCCCTTAAACTGTCCATTTCGGTTCCATCAGTTCTGGATGGACCACGAGGAATTTAATAATGTGGTGGCATCGTCTTGGTCTGAATGGATTGCAGGACCACCTATTGCTGTTCTCACTTCCAAATTGAAGCGGCTGAAAGGGGTTTTGAAGACCTGGGCGAGATCAGCCTTCCCTCACATTGATAGAGAGCTTGAGGACGCGAAGACGGTCCTGAACCAAATTCATGACCAGATTGCGAGAGAAGGGATGAACGACCATTTGTTTGCCTTGGAAGCTGATGCGAAGACCGGCTTGGTGAAGGCCTTGGAAAATCATGAAAAAATCTGGGCTGAAAAGGCGAGAATTAGATGGCTGAAAGTTGGTGATCGAAACTCCAAATATTTTCACCTTTCTGTCAAAATGAGAAGAAACAAAAATACAATCAGAGCACTCAAGAGGCCGGACGGTACCATGGTGGAAGGGCAAAATCAGATAGGGGAGTATATTGTCGATTTTTTTGAGCGCTTTCATAAAGAAGCTCCCACAGAGACCCATGAAGATTTACTAGATAATATCCCAAAAGTCCTTAACCAAATGGACTGTTATATGTTGGATTCCCTCCCTGGAAATGAAGAAATAAGGAGGGCAGTGTGGGAGTTGGACCCGGATAGCTCGCCGGGCCCTGATGGGTTCTCTGGTGTTTTTTTTCGCAAGTGCTGGTCCTTAGTGGAAGTGGAAGTGTGCAATGCGGTGAAACAATTTTTTAGCACTGGATACATGCCCCACGGGGTCAATAATAATTTCCTGGTCCTTATTCCAAAGGTGGAGGGAGCAAACACACTGGATAGATTTCGCCCTCTCTGCATGGGCAATTTCTTTTGCAAAATTATTTCCAAAGTTATGGCGATGCGACTGGAACCTCTCCTTCCTCGGCTGATTTCAGAAGAGCAGGGTGCATTTCAGAAGGGGAAGTTGATTCATGATAATATCTCTGTGGCATCTGAGTTAGCAAATTTAATGTTCTCAGCGACCAGAGGTGGGGGTCTTGGCCTGAAAATTGATATTAGGAAGGCTTACGATACTATTTCTTGGTCTTTCATTTTTCAAGTTTTGAGTAAATTTGGTTTCTCCAATAGTTGGATCAACTGGCTGCATCAAATTCTGATATCGTCAAAAATATCTATTCTTGTGAACGGAGGTCCTCAGGGTTACTTCGGGGTGGAGCGCGGGCTAAGACAAGGTGATCCTATATCTCCTATGCTATTTATTATAGCCGAAGAAGTTCTATCTAGAGGGCTGTCGAGTCTGGTTCAGTGCAAGGAGCTACAGGCAATCCATGGCCCAAGAGGCGCTGCCACTCCTGGGCATATCCTATTCGCGGATGATATCTTCATATTCACCAACGCCTCCTTGAGGTATGTTCGTACCCTGAAAAAATTCTTGATGAAATACCAAGAATTTTCAGGCCAGTGCATTAGCCTAGAGAAAAGTAAACTCTTCCTCGGGAAGATTGCTCCAGATCGAAAGCAGGTCATTGCTGATACCCTCGGAATTCAGATCTATAACTTCCCGACTCGATACTTGGGTGTTGAAATATTTAAGGGAAGAGTGAAGAAAGAGGCCCTTCTGCCAGTGATGGACAAGGTGAAGGGGCACCTAGCGGGTTGGAAAGGCAACCTATTGTCTTTGGCAGGAAGAACAGAATTGGTTAGATCGGTCATTGCAGGTATCCCTAACCATAGTTTTGCTATTTATTGGTGGCCAACTTCCCTGTTAGCAACAATGGAACGGTGGATGAGGAATTTTATCTGGACGGGTGAGATAGAATCTACAAAAAAAATTACAGTAAAATGGGACGCCCTTTGTAAGCCTAAAGAGGAAGGAGGCTTAGGTATCCGGAGGCTCAGAGACACAAACAAAGCAATGCTATGCAAACTAGTATGGAGAATCAAGCATGAGAAGTCGGTGGCCAGTTCTTTCCTTAAGGCTCGATTTATTAAAAATGATGGCAGCCTCAAAAAAGGCGTTTCATCTTCCATTGTATCGGGGGTTAAAAAGGTCTGGAGCTTTGTGGAAGAGAATCAAAGATGGATTATCGGGAATGGTAATCTTGTAAATTTTTGGAAGGACAAATGGTGGGGGCCAAAATCAGTGCTTGAGGAGCTTCAGATAATGGATTTGACTGCTCTTAGATTTAATGCTAAGGTGGGTGACTTTATTCGTGGTGGAGAATGGGTGATCCCTGAGGTGAGATCGGTGGAGCTCATCAGAATATTTGATAAAATTAAGAGGATTAAAATCCCCTCAGGTGACTTAGTGGATACCTGTTGTTGGTCATTGTCGACTCTGGGGTCTTTCTCTACCTCTTCGGCATGGGAGGGTATCAGAAGGACAGCTAGCAAGGTCCCTTGGTACTCTCTGGTTTGGCGGAAAGGCCTACCTCCTAGGATCTCTACCTTAGGATGGCGTCTAGCTCATGGCAAACTCCCAACGGATGAGCAAATCAGACAGAAGGGGATCCATCTTGCTTCCAGGTGTGCTCTCTGCAACCAAGCTGAAGAAAATATTAATCATATCTTCCTCACATGCCCTTTCACGACCAAAGTTTGGAAAACATTTGTTGAGTGCTTTGAGGTTAAGTGGCAGCAGCACCAGTCAGTTGACAACCTGGTTCGATGGTGGAAGGCAAAGGCTAGAGTTATAAACCTTAAAACTCCCTGGATGATGGGTTTTTCCATTATTGCAGCAAACATTTGGTGGGAAAGGAACAGACGTCGGCATGACAATGAGTACAGAGCTGCGATGCAAATTTTTGAATATAGTCGTCATGAGCTTGGCTCTTGCGTAGGGAAGCTGAAGGGGGTAGTGAAAGCTCCAATTGATGTTATTTTCTGCAGTAAACTGGGTTTGACTGTGGGGTCTTACAAGCATGCTCACCCCCTCGAAGTTCACTGGTGTAAGCCCCAACCAAACTGGCTAAAGGTTAATGTGGATGGCAGCTCTCTGGGAAATCCAGGAAGGGCAGGGGCAGGAGGGATTGTTCGAGATAATGATGGCCAGGTGTGTGACTCATTTAGCATTTTTTTGGGAATAAAAAAGTCTTATGAAGCAGAGGTTGAGGCAGTCATGAAAGGTATTATGATGGCTAAGGCGATGGGTGCAAGGGGTATGTGGATAGAATCTGACTCGGCAGCGATTGTTTTGGCGATCCAAAGGAACCATATCCCGTGGTTTATCCTCTAAAGATGGTTGGATGCTATCCCTTTCCTGGAATCAATCCCTTGGAAGATATCCCATTGCTTTCGTGAAGCAAATCCAAGACACGTTGCTGATTTTGTAAAAAGGCTTCAAAATCTGGGAACTCAGAATTCTCGGTGTCTTTCCCAAGACACGTTGCTGATTATGTAGAAAATGATATCCTGGGCAGGCATAGCTTTAGATTCTCCTAGGGTGATGCTTTCTTTCTCTGCTGATGGCCATGCCGAAGGTGGAGTTTGTTAGCGGCTCTAAGGGTCTCTGCTCTGTCCCTGTTTCCTCTTTATGATGTAATCCTTTTTTCTTCTTAATATATTAATCCTTTAGCAAAAAAAAAAAGTGGATAAGGCCTAATTAACTAACAATCCTAACTAACTAATTATTGCTAATTAATAATTAAAAAAAATGAAGGATTCTCTAATAAATTTGGGACTTTTCTTTTGAAATTTGGATAGGCTTGAGCATAAAGTAAGATAAGGTAGGAAAAGTAAGAGAAAGAGTTGGAAATCAATTGTGACTAGAATAGAGGAAGATAGAGAGTTGAAGACGAAGTAGGAAAGGTAGAGATAGAGTTGGTTATGACTTTGGGAGGGGAAATAGAAGTAGAAAATAAGACCCTATTGCCTCTCACCCTCTATTTAAGGAAAATCAAACGAAAAAGAAAATGTATTGTGGAGAAGAAACAGGAGAAGGAAGAAGAACAAAAAGGAGAAAAGAAATCAAGATTTCGAACGATTTTCAAGGTAAGAGTTCTTAGCATGATTTAATTACTTTATTATGTTCTACTTGGGGGATTAATCATGATTTAAAGGTTTTGGATTTTGGATTATGGGTTTGAGGAGAGAGAAAATAAGATTTTGATATGTTAACAATATTTTCTGGGTCAGGTAGAACAGTAGTTCGAGATTTTTCATATTATTGAAAATAGTTACATATTATTTTATAATCTAAAATAATTACTGAAAGTATATACATGTATTTAAGGGATCCTCTAAAATTTTCATTAAATTTGGAGTTGATTTGATATACCAAAATATTCATATACTCAAATAGGTCACTGTCAAGGGAGTTTTCTATACCCGAGAATGGGGATATTGACGGAGGAATATATACTTAGATTTTTAATATGATTGTTTTATTGTATAAACTTTCATGAGTCTTCTAAATCTCTGAAAAATTTAGAAGTGATTTGAGTTCGGAAAAGTGGGTTAATCAAATTTTCAAATTTGGTGATCAGAATCTGTTACAGTCTGAAGATCATTTTTTAGGGAGATTGATACCTAACATAAGAGGAATTTTTTTTATGTGATTTACTTATGAGGCTTGTATATATGATTTAGGTTTCAATAGAATCTAATTTTAAATTATTTGGATTCCAAAGGTATTTATTTTATATATTCTATAGCAGTAGATAGAATAGGTTAAGGTCAGAATTTTGGGAATGACATCAAGGTGAGTGGAACCTCTACCCTAACTTACTTATTTTTATAGTGTTATCCGAAAGAGAATTTTATGACCAGTAGATATATTCTAAACCTTGGATTTTATGATTGTTTTGTCATCAAAAATATGATTTTGCAAACCTAATGTTATGTATATGAGAGAATGAGGAAACAAATTGAATTTTGTTCTATGATTTGCATTATATGTAAATAGCAGAATTTTCAAAATGGAGCATTAATTACATAATGTTAGTTTCTAATATTATGTGTTAAGTTGCGATTAAGATTGAATGGACTATATGTGCATTACATGATTCTTATACCACATGAGTTTTGTCTGTGCATATTTTAAAAAACACTAGTTTACATAAATTTAATATTTTGATGTATGAGATGTGTTGTTTTAGTAATGATGCTTTAAATTACTAGCCTTGATTGAAGAGGAATGTGAGACTTCCTTTATCATTGATTTGTTATTTGTAGTTGTTGTTTTGATTACTTTTACAAAACTAAAACTAAAACTGATATTATGTTCATATAGAGACTGATTAGGGTGGAATGAGAATATTGATTACACTTGAATTCTGAACTTATTTGTATTTATATATATATATTTTTTGTTATTGGATGACTTTATTGTTGTTGTCTCGTCTTATCAACATTGGCATTATAATGTTGAGGTGAAGATTGGTTCATTGAATTTTTCCTTAGTAGAACTGTGGACTACTAGATGATGCAACTTACCCTCGATAGGATCTACCAATTGTTACTTGACCTTTGGGAGGTATGACCTGGTCTTTGGGAGGTTGGACACTAGATAGCTTCTACGAGTTTCTATCTGTTGAGGAGAGGCAATGTGGTACAATAACACATTGACCATTCATGGGTGATGTTATAAATTCATTGTTTTGTTTCTTTTAAGTCATCATATGTACTTATACAACAATACAAATGTAGCAATGTAAGTATGTGTGGTATACTTGCTCTTTTGTTTTCTTAAAATTTTTTATATTATATTATATATGTCTTTCCTGATATTAGTTGTATGATAGTGATTTCAAATTTGTTTAGTGTTGTGGTTCTACTCACTAAGTTTCTTCCTAGAGACTTACCTTCATAACTTGTAGATGACATTAGTGAGGACTATTATGGAGAGGATGTGAATGTTGAACCTATTGTTGATCAGCAAGAGGACATTGCTTATGGATTTGAAGAAGACAATGATTTTTATTTTTAAATGATGTAGACTTTGAGTTAGATTTTGAAGACATAATTTAATTTAACATTACCTTGAGTTTGAGATTTGAATTAGATAATTGAACTTTGAATTTTAATATTATATTAGTTTAGTTAACTCTTGCTTGCACTTATGTTTGTGTGGATGCTACTCCGATTCATTATCGCCTACAACTTACAAATTCTGTGGACCGTTGATGTCCAAAACCCTAGGCCGGGTTTCGGGGCGTCACATGGGTACTTTCTCTCTCCAAGTTCAAGATTCAAGAGCCAAAGCCAACTGGTTGCCATCTGAACACAGTTGCAGAGCTTATTGATCCCATCTCTAGATGTTGGAGGACAGATTTACTGCAACAATATTTTCAACCACATACAAGGTAGGCTATTCTTAAGATAAATTTGAGCCTATATCAGAGAGACGATAAGCAAGTTTGGGTCCTTCAAAGAATGGCCTATTTTCAGTTAAAATGGCATACTAGTTGCTCTCAAATGAGGCCCAAGCTTCTACCGCTACAGGTGCATCATCTTCCCTCCTTCACCAATGGGATCATGTCCCAGACTCAACCTGGAATCAAATTTGGGCTATAAAAACTCTCCCCAAAATTAAAAGCTTCATTTGGAGAGCTTGTTCGCAAGGGATAGCATTAGGGGAGGGTCTTCATTCTCGACAAGTACCAATTGATCCTTCATGTTGTAGGTGTGGCACAGAGAAGGAATCAATAGATCATATTTTGCTTAGTTCTCTTTTGCATGCTTGGTCTGGTTTGACAGTAGCCTTTCATACTCGCCCCCATCAGACCATATCCCATTGCTCCATGAATGATTAGGAAGTTGGGACGCTCTGTTCCGATCAGATAAGAAGCTTGCTCATAAGTTGCTTTCTAGAGCATCTTTCCTTTGCTGGTATCTATGGCGTGCAAGGAATGACCTAGTTTTCAATGTCAAGATATGGACTCCACAAGAAGTGATAACGGTGGAGAAGGCATATGTTGAATTCACTACAACTAATACAAGGGATCATCAACAGAATGTGGCAGTGGGCGGGTCTCTTCATGCACCATTTGCGAAATGGTCACCCCTAGCTCCATGTTATATCAAAATTAATTGTGACACGACGCTTCCTCGAGGGACTTCGGAAGGTGGTTTGGCCTTTATTTTCAGAGACCAGTTTGGATGGCTGATTAAGGCCATCTCGGTTCCTCAATGCCTAAGTTCAGTAATTCAAGAAGAGGCACTGACCATTAGATCTACTTTATTTCATGCTTTGCCTTTAGGATATCTACATCTTCAAGTAGAATCAGATAGCAAGGAGATTGTTAATTTACTTCAAGACTGTAATCAAGTACCATCTCTGGAGGTGGCAACAATGGTCACTGATATTAGGCAGCAGCGTGCTTTATTTGCTTCCATTTCTTTCACTTGTATTCCAAGGGTTTTGAATAGTGTTGCAGATGCCCTGGCACGGAAGGCCCTATCTATCATATGTTTAACAGATTGGCCATATTCCATTCCTTGGCTTCTCAGACTTTGTGAGTCTGAATCTAATGGTTGTACACATGTTTATCACCATTAATAAATTTGTTCTTTACCAAAAAAAAGTTTATATGATATTAAATTATAGCCTAGGATATTAATTAGACAAATTAAATTAATTACTATCCAACTTTTAAGACTGGCTGTTGGCAATGAATGAAAGAAGATTGAATTGCATTTAAGTCAACCAATTATCATCAAATTTTAAAATAATATATGACTTATCTGCTTTCAGCAACTGTGTAATGTCACTTTCTCTACAACACCCTCAGTTTCAGCTAGCTTCTCATCGGATTCTGAACTATTTCTTTCATTCTCTAGACAAGTTATTAAGAGACTCATGTATGGAGCATAGAGAGTTTAAAGTGGTCTTTGGTGAGTAATATAGGAAAACCACCATTGGAACTTAGTGTTCTCTAACCTTAACATATTAACCATTGACGCTACATTCGAGAGAGTAAAAAATTTACGAACACATGTAATAAGATAAAATAAGGTTCTGTTTAAGGTTTATGTAATTAGTAACTAGATCTTCCACACACTGAAACCAGGAATCAAACTCTCCATCATCCTCTAATTATATGAGGCTCAAAGTCCATATCTCTCTCTCGCCTTCAACAAGCAGAGGTTTGTTTTAATTATTTTTATTCTTACTAGCTAAGATGTCAAAACGATACAACACGAGGTAAGATTAGTTTTGCAATCTTAAAGTTGATGCCATATATGCCTCAAGCAAACGTGGTAACAAGTGGATCTCTCTCTCTCTCTCTCTCAACCAACTAACATATGTCACTACGTGCATTTGTGTATGGGAGAAATAGAGAGAGAAACATTTTGGAATACCGATTGTACATGGTGTCCTTCCAATTTCAACTCATAGTCATCACTATTTTTTAGGGTACTTTCAAGAATAAGTTAAAGAGGAATGTGGGCTTAGTGAGAGAGAATGGTAATGAGAAAGAGAGAGAGAGAGAGAGAGAGAGAGAGAGAGATATGTACAAGAGAAAGTCTTATCCAAAAAATTTAATATTACAAATCACGAATGATCCGAACTTGAAGAGGTATGTCTCTGGACACAAATCATTCCTTTGCATCCCATTATGGATGCATTGGGAGGGTAATTTGGTCCATTTAAAAGTATAAAAATGGAGGGTATTTTGGCCCATTGAGAAGTACACCAAAAAACTGAAGTACATCCTTTTACTAGTAGTATGACTAGTATTTATATATATATATATATATATTTTGGTGAAAGAAAAAAAAAATATCATTAGATAAAGCAACTGTTTACAGCCACATCAATACCAGTTTCCAAAAATAGTAACCTCCTATGCATAGCAAGATAAGAAATCTGCTTAAACATAAGAACCATATCGTTAGATTGCTTGAGATGAAAAAAAAAGCCAAAACAAGAGATTTAGACAACAAAAAAAGAAAATAAAATGGGGGGATAGAGCTCAGTGGACACAAAAAGTTTTAAGTCCACCACCATATTAGGCATTTCCGTAGAGTCCCGACAGATTTCTACTACTATCTATCTCTTCTCTTTGGTTAATTTTAGACTATTGAGGAGATTTCGGTTTCGCATTAATGCTTTTTTCTATCATCATAATCTGCACATAATAAAACAAAACATCAATGAGAATACCATATGCCCAACCTGAGATTTAGTTAATAAAGTCAGAGACTCCCATGCATGTCAAGATTGGAAAGTGTAGAAATGACAAGGATAGGCTGGCTCCTGGATTTTAAAGTATAATGTTCTGAAGGTCTATTCAGACAATGACAATCAAAACAACAAGGACATAACTAAGGATAAAAAAAATCCAATAATTAATGTTAGAAATGGGGTTAGATTTAATTTTAGCTATACTTGAGGATGTGCATGATCTCTCTCTCTCTCTCTCTCTCTTTTTTTAATCCATACATTTTATTCTATGTGATATAATTACTGTTGCAAATGCTCTGTCATGGAAGACCTATCTATCATGTGTAGACAGGTTGACCGATTCGTGTAAGGCCAATGGCTGTAAATATGCTTTTCATCAGTTAATTTTATCCATCTCCACCCATAAAAAAAAAAAAAAAAAAAAAAAAAAAAAGAAAAAGAAAAAGGAAAAAGAAGAAGAAGAGACAGAAATCATCAAAATGCTAAAGAACCAATGTTGTTCCTGTTCAGGAATCAGAGAAGAGTAAAATAATTGCATAAGTAAAGCCAAAGACAGAGTGTCTAGTAAGATACTCTTTTTCAAACCCAAAGGCCCACCAGTCTATATCCGTTTGGAAAAATCATATGAAAGGACATGCCAAGTGGTTGTCATCCAAATTATTGAATGTTCATTAATCCAAACAATCATTAATTAGCTAAGAGAGTACTATGTCACTATTTTGCTTCATGAAAGAGGGCAGAGTTTGGGATAAAAATCCTCTATTGTTCTGATCTTCTGTTGTTCCATGTTTTGCTAGGTGCAGCGAGCGACACGTGGATGGTGCATCACCAACGGTCAGGATTAAGAGGGTTGGTTGAGGTTACCAAAACCGGTTTACTCCTTGTGAACCAGACCGAGAGATGGGCTGAGCCAACCCAACCCGTGATCACCTCTCTTTCCCTTAAAATCTGTTTTCTCCTCTCTTCTTCTTCTTCTTCTTCTTCTTCTTTTTCTCCTTCTTCTTCTTCACCCTCTGTTATCTCTCTCATTCCCTCTCTCGGCTATTCTTGAAATAGTGAGCGTGTTCTTGAAATAGTGAGCGTGTTCGAACATCAACGAAGCCCCTGCAACCTTTGGTTCCACTTCTTCAATCTCTGTTCTCTCTCCTACGCATTGATATCGCTCTCTCTCAGTTGCCTCGAATTAGAGAGAGATTTTGAACATCAACGAAGCCCCCTGCTGGTTCTCGCGCACACTGGTTCGATCACCCTAAGGTATGAAACCTAAAACTTACTTTCCTCTTCTCTTCTCTCTTCACTCTTTTTTAAACCCTAGATATTTTCTTATTCACTCTCTAACAAGAAGCTTCCTTGTTAATTACCTTTTTGTTTTTCTTTTATTTTTTTTTTCGTGTAGCAAAGGAGCAGAGGAGCAGAGGAACTCTGGTCTTGTTGTTTTCCCCTGCAATCATTCTCCCTTTACAAGGTGAGAGGAACAGAGTACTGTCAAATAGGAATTAAGAAAATCAAAAAAAAAAATCAGAAAAAAGACATTCATAATTTTTGTATATAAAGGACCAATCAAATGTTCCTTCTGTTTTTTTTTGGTGGGGTGGGTGGGTTGGGGACAAGGAAAATGGAGAAAGAAAGGGGGCAGTAAGGAAAAGATGTAACAATGAACAGAGGAGAGGGGAAGAGGAGCATAACGAAGCATGGAAATGAGTTTCTCTATACGACATTTCTGTCTATATTTGTTCAGTGTTAAAAGTGGAACCTTTCTTATTTTTATCATAGCAACATAAGTGATAGATGGAGGTCAATTTTGGAAGGCCCTCTGTAAAGTTGAAGCCCAAATGCCATTTTGACTATTTGCAAAAAAATATAGAAAAACTCTGGAAGCATTTTTCCTTGGAAGAGTCCCTCTTCCAGAAATCCAAGCCTAAGATCTGAAGCTTTGAGACAACAAAATTTGGGGTTTTTTCTTTTTGGTTTTGCAGCTTTAACTGGTTCAGCTGGTAGCTCAAAATGTTGTGTAACCTCTGACTGCTTTAGAGTCAGGTATAGCTAGCATTCTTCATGTGATGTCTATATAAAGGATTTGGTATGGGTAATATTGAAACCTTACTTTCCAGTAGTATCGCTGTTGTCTTTTTTGCAGCCTTTGATGTTACTGGAACTATGTGCTATGGTTCAGCAAGGCACTAAGAGCACTAATAACTCATAGTATCTCCTAAGTTAGGTGTTTGAAGACATTTGTGGCCCCCTAAAAGCAAGGCTAACATGGGTGGAAGACATTATATTATGCTATTCCATGAAGGAGACCATATATGGAAGCTTCTTATATTGTTTGTTTATTTATTTTTTTCTGAAGATCTCTTGTATTGTTTGTTTGTTGAATCCATCCAAGTATCGAAGCTTTATACAAATAAGTTTATGAGTTGCAAGGCCAATTAGGAGGTAAAGCAGGTGATCAGGAAATGAGGATGTGGGAAGGGAGGAAGGAAGGAAAGGAAGGTAGATGATGAGTTTGGTCAAGTGAATGGATAGTGGAGATGGTGGAGGTGGAGGAGGGTGTCTCCTCTCTCCACTCTCCACTCTCCACTCTACACTTGCTATAAATTAAATGATGGAAACTTTGAAAGCTATTCATTTCGATTATTTTCTTATGGATATTGCATTTTACAGAGAAATGGATGCACAACAACGGATGTGTAGCTGTGGAGAGATGATGGTCATCCGAACTTCTCAAACGGCGCGGAATCCTGGACAAAGATTTCACAGATGTCCGGTAGGCGGAAAACATCCGGGATGTTTTATTTGGTTGGACCCAGTATCAAGGAATTATACCGAGACTGTAGACACAGGAACATGTTATTCAACAGAAAGTGTTAATAGGAACACACGGGTCATCTCAGCTATTCGTCAACCCTCCTATAGTCCACAAGTACGGAAACAAGTACTAGTGGACCAGTCGTTGCTCAACCATTATTATGGTTTAACCATCTTTCTATGTATTTGGGTGTTAATTCTCTCGTGCTATGTCTTTTATGTAACGGCTTTGTAAATAGTACTAAAGTGGTGTTTCATATTATGTATGGAGTAAATACAAGATCAAGAGTTTATGTAAGATTTCATAATTTTTTTTCCTGTTCGGATGATTATTAACTTTTGTTTGTTAATGAAAAGCCTTCCCATAAGCACCTTGAATTTGTTGCTTGTCTCTAAAGATGATAAATCATTCACAATTAATTGTATCTTAATGTTTTTCTGGACCAGGTAGGCTTGTTATGCATTAGCCTTTTTTCATTTCAAATTCTCCCTCAATATGCATAGCCTTCATGGATTACTGTGTACATGGGTGGGAAGGGAGGTCTTACCGACATAAACAGCCAGAGGAAGGGAGCTGCAATGGGAAGACACAAAATGGTGCCGATCAGTTGTCAGTCACGCTGTTTCTTCTCATCAAGCCCATAGCCTTGCAAAAGTGCAAATGAACTTATCCATTTGTCATGTTTCTCAGTTCTTCATTTTCATGAAATTGGAATCTTTCCACAGCTTCAATTCAATCTTCTATCTCTACAAGATTTGGTCCTTCACCATTGGGCATCCCCCTCATGACCTGGACAATGAAATTTTCAAGAGCATTTCAGGAAGACCTTCAAAATGGCTCCTAAAGTCTCAGATCTCAATGGTCTACAATGCAAAAAAAATATTCTTTAACCCAGACGATGTGCATGAATAAAAAGCTTTGCTTTTACATTATGAAGGGAAAAATCCTTGTTCATGTCCGCAACTTGGTCAAGTTTCAGAAATATGTACAGTATTTGGCTATGAGTTGAACAGGGCCCTAAATAATTCTATTGTTTTTTCATGTACCTGAGAAGACTCTGGAAAGTCTCATGTGATTGATCTGAGGTTTTGGATTTCTCACTGTTGTAGTATGCAAGATGGGACTGATCCCGCAACTTTCAGATGGGATCATAAGCACATTTTATTTGAACCATAGTTGGCCACTGCAGATAATACCACATGTGACTTTGTATAGATAGAACTAGAGGAACCTAAATGATAATGGTATAACCCTAGAACTTGGAATGGATTCTATTCTGATGCACCAATTGGACCAAGTCATGTTTTCTAAAAATAATTATTCATGTGCCTTTTTAACAGAAATGCAGTCTGGGACAATTACACATGCAACAGACCTAGCACATGTATCTAAAATAGAGACCATTAAACCAAGAAATACTTCTCCATGGTTTAAAATGATTCTAAAGGCTTGTTTTCTCCATAGAAGGGAAAAGGACCACTCATCTTACAAATTTTCAACAAAATTTCACTTTCCTAGGTACAGACCTTCCTTATCTTCTTCAACAAAAGAGCTTTTCCAACTCATCCACTAATTAAACTAGGAGCCATAAATAATCAAATATGAACAAGTACCATCCATCCATTGAAGCTATCCAACTCCTAGAATCAGGCTTAGATGGATCAACATTAGTGCTGCACAGCATTTGGAACAAAATATATATAAAGAGTTTAATTTAACATCATTAACATTTCTTCAAATTACAGGGCTCCACACCACCTGATTTCCCTTGACAACGGCAAGTGGCCCTCCTTATCTGCTGCAATCGGCCTGAAGGCATGCGTCATCATACCAAAATTTCAACATACTTCCACTCCCACATGAATTTTCATACCAATGTAAGTCAATCAACAACACCTAGTGATGTACCACAGATAATCACTTGTATCCCTGGTTACATTTATCTGCTCCAAAAGACCATTAGCAGTCGTCACTGAATTGTCATCAAGTGAAGAAACATCCTCGTCATACATTGCCCAGGACAGCAACTCAGCATTGGTGGGCAACATTTCCATCTGTGATGTTTGAACTCCAACCTGTTTAAACAAAACAATGAGATGCCATTTCAGCATGTTCTGCTGCATAATTTTTTTCTGAAAAATGATAATATAATGAACTGATCTAGTTTCATTCTGAAAAATCAACCACGATGCACTAATGGAACAGGGGGTATTTGAAATAATGCAACAAACTGATTTGAAGCTAATGGAACTTCCCACAAAAATAGTCTCTTTCACTAACCTTTGCAGTGTTATAGACAGCATTTCTACAATCAGGAAGGATGCTGATGAACAGATTGTTATTGTACAAATCTTTATCTTTTCTACAAACAATTCCAAGGAAAGTATGGCTTGATGAATCTGGAAAGCAATTGTTGCAATGGCCGATCAATGAAATCGAAACTCTTAGATAAGGCTGAGCCCTTTGTTCCTACTTGGGTTGATCCCCAACAACTCTGTGGCCAAAAGGGAGCTACTGTTCAAGGTGGCATTGGACCATTTGGTCTGCTGACATTGGCTTCCAAAAATCTAGAGGAGTACATATCAGTTTTCTTCAGATTTTACAAAGCTAAAGACAAGCATATGCTGTTATGAGCATTATGGGTCTTTTCTGAATTGTTATTTTCTTTTTCCTTGTTTCTTTATAATCATGGATTGTATTTGTATACAGAGATTGATCATTCTGTTGTGGAAAGTTTTGGAGCTGGAGGGAAGACATGCATCACATCTCGAGTTTATCCATCTCTAGCAACTAATGAGGATGCACACTTGTTTGCCTTCAACAATGGGACTGACGCTGTGGAAATCTTGAAGTTGAGAGCATGGAGCATGCACAGACCTCAGATGAACTAATTAATAAGAGATTTGAATAGACTAGATTTAGGCTATTTAGATGTTTAGAAATAAAACAAACCATTGACAATCATTTGATGGTTGTTAGATCTTTGTTTTAGCAGTTTAACTAGATTTCAGAACATTTCAGTAGAATAGACTCTTTAGTTAATCATCAATTTGCTGTGCTACTTCTATTATTCTATTTCTTTTCTGACAATAGTTTCAATCTTCTATCAAAGATACGCACATATTGAGTAGTAAATCATTATTCATATCAATACCTCTTTTCACCATGCACAGACTCCATCAAATCTGAACTCATTCACAACCCAAAAAAATAACAGCAAACCTACATTGTCCAAAGTCTTGGTGGATTCGAACCACCATAACTTGGGCATTAGCCCAGATGCTCTACCATTTTGAGCTAAAGACTCCTTACCTACAAAAAAAATTGGTTAGTACATTATAGACTAATCCATCAATAAAAATATGCTTAATATCCTGGATGTATTGGCAATCACAAAAAAGAAAAAAAAGTTAGTTCCTCATTAACTGAATGTATCTAATAGCAAATAAATAATGTTCCTCATCAACTGAATGTATTTAATAGCAAATAAATAATGTTCCTCATTAAATGAATCTAAATACAATCTTCATCTAGTGATTGATGAACTGCAGATGCTTGTGATTGATGAACTGCAGATGCTTGAGATGACATATGGGAAATAGACTCCTGCAGGGAACATTGAAAATTAGGGCAATCCAGATTCATATAAGAAAATGAAAAATGCAGCAAACAACATAACTAACTAAAAGTATTTACCCTAAGTGACATGTAACCGAGATAAATGTTATCAAACAGTTGCATATTGTATGAGGCAGGGGTTGGTTGCTGTTCTTGTAGTTGTTGATTATTACTTGGCCCTCCACTCTTTTTTTTTTTGCCTTGCTTTTCGACCCAACTCTTTAGCCTTCTTCCACCTTTACTTTTCTCTTTATGTTTGAAACGTATCCCATCATACACGTCAGTTGAGAAATCATGCAATATTGGCATATCAGGGCAATCGGCTGGGTTGATTCTAATATTACCAACCTTCAATCTTAATTCATTAGCAGCATCTTTCATCAATTCGTAACCCTCAAATGTGTAGTAGCTTCTGATGCTATTTGAACAAATTCATGACAAATATGCCTATACCGCTGTGTACGGTCCAGGTTGACATCCTCTTCAATTTCTTTCCCCCTATTGTCATTAACTACCATAGTTCTTGCTCCCCGTGTCCATCTCTTCAAAATGTAGGAATCAGGAATACGCTTTATGTCGAGCACATCTAAAACTTTCAAACAATGGCAACAAAGAAGACCATCTGTTTCGAATTTCCTGCAAGTGCAACCTATAATTCCAGCAAGCGGGTTACAACATACTTGATATTCGCCTTCTACATCAACAATCCCAACTCGAAAATCAATGAAGGGAAATCTATCAGTTCGGTCTCTGATGCAACAAACAGTCATCCAATTATATTCCTCTTGAAATTACGCATAAATTGTAGGAGTGTAAAGTTCCTCAGCTTGTTTCTGGACAATTGACATTGAATTTGCTAGTTGTGGCAACTTGTTTCTTGATTCAAATTTAGCTTTTAACTCATTGCCACGCTTCTGATTAAGAACTCTCTCAAAGTGCTTAAAAATTGCACAACATCCAAAGTTGACTTCAAATAATACTTCAAATCACTATTTAAACTCTCACGGAGTTGTGTACTTCGAATACCTAATGTGAATGTGTTTTTCATGTAGCACTTTGCCCATTTATTTCTAAGTGTATACATGCGCCTCAACCATGCATTATCCATAACACCATTTTCACTAAGCAATCTAGACCATGCTCTGTCGAATTGTTCTTCCTCATCATATTGGTATATGCATTTCTTTATATCTTTAAGAAACCCGGAGCCATCTTTCATCATATTACCCAAATGCTTAATGCCATTCTGCATTAAGTGCCATGTACACAACCCATGCCACGTCTGAGGCCACATGTCTGTTAATGCTATAGTCATAGCAGCATCTTGGTCCGTGAAGATAGTTATAGGCTTCTTTCCACCATGTGCCTCAACAAATACCTCAAACAACCACTTGAAAGATTCCACTGTCTCATCATATAAAAGTGTGGCCCCGAATATAGTGCATCCTCTATGGTGATTAAATCCAGCAAACACCCCAAGCGGCCTACACTGTCTGTTGGTGCGAAATGTAGTGTCGAAGCTGACTATATCTCCAAAGTGTGCATAATCAATGATCATCTTTGGATCAACCCAAAATATATTAGTTATTTATTTTTCACTATCCAGCTGAACTGAGTATGTGAAAGATGGATTGTTCCTACTTTGAGTAACAAAGTAATCCAACAAACTACCTGCTTCACCATATGATAAGGAACTCATTCTTTTAGTACGGAGGTAGTTCCTAACATCTTGGGTCGTACAACTCAAGTTCTCGATCCCACCAGCCTGCCTACCCATCAACTCAATTGTGAATCTAGGTCTAATGCCCGAGTCATCAGCCAAATCAATTTCATACATATGTATGTCTGACATATGCCTCTGTGAACGCATCATATGAACTGTTGAATTAGTATGGAGATCATGATTATGTTCCTCCACAAATTCACGACACATATATTTTCCATCCCCACCCAAACATATGGCCATTTGTGCTTTGCAAGTTGTTCTTGTCTCAGCTCGGGGGTTAGTAACATTGTTGTCTCGCTTGTCTGGTTGCCGAGACCCAGCTTTTGAACAAACAAACCGCCTTGACGTAATAGTCATCTTGTCTTTCTTGCTTTTATTCACAGTGTGTCTCCTAATACTAAACCCCATTGCCCGTCCGTAACTGTTGTAAAAATCATATGCTTCCTGTTCTGAATTGAATAACATACCAACCTGAGGTTCCCTCGCATCATTCAAACAAGCATTCTCCATACTATACAAAACAAATAAAAACAATGATACGTTAGATACTACTACATTATTGGATGTAATAGACCATAGTTCTTAGAATATGGATCTTATAGCCAGTCAAAGAATAAGAATGAAGGTTACATTAGTTAGAAAAGAAAGTAACTGAAAAACTTAACTTGTAATGGTTCACCCAAACATATTTTTAGAGATATAGTTTGTTTATCTGAGTTTGACCAATACATAATGAAAATGTTTTATAAGATGATATATGTATATTTTACTGTTTGTAAACATAAGATGATATACAGAGCTCTGTCCCCTTATTTTTGGAGCTTCACTCTATGATAACGGAGGTAATTTTTTGTTTCAAAGAGGTTAATGATCTAGTGGGATGGTTTAAAATTTGGATTATACACCCTAAGCAAGAAAATGAGCTTACTTCGACGAGAACACAAAACAAACAAGAAAATAACAGAAGTAAAATGAGATTTAAGAACACATACATCATCTAAATTAGCACCAGTAGCTCAATCTAAGGATGATCCTTGAAGACAAATGTTTGTCATTTAAAAACAAAATAGGAAATACTAAATGGTGATGCGAGAACAGCACAAATCAACCACTTATTCCACCAAAACTAAGGGAGCATCACATTTTACCTCTTGAAAACTCTGCGAATAAAATTTCTGCCAAAAAAAAAAAAGTTAAAAATGTAAAACTCAAGGATAGAAATCCATGATCAAATAAAAACTAAGGGAGCATCACACTTTACAGGGTTGAAAACTCTGCGAATGAAATTTCTGCCAAAAAAAAAAAGTTGAAAATGTAAAACTCAAGGATAGAAATCCATGATCAAATAAAAACTAAGGGAGCATCACATTTTACCTCTTGAAAACTCTGCGAATGAAATTTCTGCCAAAAAAAAAAAAGTTGAAAATGTAAAACTCAAGGATAG
>NC_056559.1:8348877-8443632 GCF_013358625.1 Macadamia integrifolia
GTGTTGTGTGCAGCTCAGCAGTTGTAAAGGAATCCATCAAAATGTGAATGGGATTGTAAAATTTAACAAACTTTATCAAGTTCATTCATTTATTTAAGGCGTGGGTTGTTAATTAAAGACAGAGCAGAGAGCACTTTTCTTATTTCTTTCTTTTTCCTTATTTTATATAATTACAAACTAATAAACCATGTCTATATTCTTGTTCATGCAATTCTTTCTTTCTAGTTTTGTTAAAGATCATTGTCCCATAAACTATTCATTTTAATATTAATATGGAAGGATTAGTTCTGCTTTTGCTTGGTCTTCATTCTTAAAATAGTGAAAGAAACAAGACAGAGTATGTCCCACAATAAACTTCCCATGTGAATGCTACCATGAGTCCACGACACAAACCCCTCTCTTCCCCTCCCTTCCCCTCCCACCTTTCTTTGTCTCAAATCCTCGCCTGTCTTTTCTCTCATCTATCTTCTAATCACCCTCTGTTTTCATTTAATTACAGGGATAGGTTTCTATGTGCTAATGTACCCTACCCTACACAGAATTCCCTCTCCATCCTCTTTATTTTTATTTTCCCTCAAATCATTGCTTTTCTCTTTTATTCTTTCCATTACCTGAGGCTGAAATAAATTCACCTTTTACACCAGTAGGCAACACTGGACCTACTATTTGGCTCTAGGAGCCAGGAGGTCATGAATGGGCCTTCCCTACTGTAATTATAAACAAAACAACAACCAAGTAAGTCGGTTGAAAGATCCGTGACTGGCAGCAAAACCTGCACAAAGACAAATATAATTTACTCCTTAAACACATGAAGATCAAATATTGAAAGTCTTGGATCCCTGCTGTCTTAGGCTAGTTTTCATGGATATTGTCATTTGAGTTTCACTCACGGATTTAAAATTAGGAATTGGATTCGCAGATGCCAATTTCAGTCAATTCCTCTCATCTCCTTTCCTTACGAGAGATGTATAATCGTAATCCTAAAAACGATGCAGAAAATAATAAAAAAATAAGAACAAACAATCTGCATAGGTTTACGAGGTTCGACAAAATTGCCTATGTCCTCGGTGAGATGAGATTCTGTTTCACTATCAATGAAAAACAGGGTTAAAACGCTCGTCCTCAAACCTCTCAGAATTGCTTACAGATAAAGTAAACATTGCTACAAATATATAGCGAAAACCCGTAATCCATTGTTTTGTTCTGTCGAGATGCCTACACCAATACTCCCAGCAAGATTAAACTGCGACGAAATACAAGACATTATACACTAATAGGAGAATTAGGGTTGAGTTGCGTCACGTTTCTTCAAACCCCTGCTCAACACTAAATCCCAAAACTCAACTCAGGCCCAACCTATTCCTGACGGGTTCATGTTAGCCCAATCCAGTCCTCATTGATTAGATTTGGCCAGGGTGATCCTAATTGGCCCTGAATTTTCCTAGGATTGGGCTAACCCTGATTGACACTATTTTTGCCATTTTGTTTGTTATATATATTTAAAAAATAAAAAATAAAAAATAAAATCACCAATAGATAATTAAATTTTAAAACTATGAATTACAACACAATAATATATGTTTTAAGACACTTGACAAATAAAAATCAATAACTCAGATTTCATTATTCTAGATAAAAAGATAGGATGACAGTCTTAAATTAAATTATATAAATCATGATTAAAATCAAGATCAGATCGAGTTGGACCTAGCCTTAACCTAAGCATGGTCTATTGTCTAACCCTAATCGGCAATCAGAATAAAAAATCTTAACCCAGATTATATTCAAATTCAGGACTAACCAAGACAAGTTTAAGCTATTAGTTTGACCCAACACACCATTCAACGGCGGGAAGAGCGGGGAAGAAGAAGAAGAAGAAGAAATGGAATTTAGAAATGGAAGCAATTGGGTCTCTCTCTCTAGGGGGAACGTGCACAATTTGGTGAAACGAGTTGTGATACTTTCCTTCCATGTGAGCTCAGCTGTGATCATCTACCGCAAATAATTGGACATCAGTCAAACTAACTCCAACTAATATTAAATCAAGTTGATGAGCCAGTGAGAGAGTAAAAAAGTCCACAAAGCTAAACCTGATCCAATTCACTAACCCCAAGTCCCAGACCAACTCACTTACCAACTATCGATCGAATCTCACATCTCTCTTCACATTCTCAGTATGGCATGCAAAAAAGCCCACCCACGGCAACACCCTTATGTTTTTAGGCCTTAGAAACCTTAGCATTCAGATATGCCCAATACATGCATTGCCCCTTTATATTGGTACCATATACGTTTATAGTAAGTGAAGAATTTCAATGAGAGTCAGACTACTTAATTCGTATATAGAAAGGCTCACGTCATGAAATTAGAAGAAACAAAAAGAAACAAAAGAAAATCTATGAGAGACTATGTACACTACAATCATATGCTTGCCTATTTTCCTCTAGAGGCACATCAAACCCTATATAAAATATTTTTTTTTTTTTTTTTGAGTGATTTGTAAACATTAGGCTGTGGTTCCGGCAATCCCTTACTATATTTTTATATCATGTCATTTGCTTTGGATGATATAATCACTACAGTGTTATTTTGGCTCTTGCTAGCTATTTTTTGTTCCCTTTCATTTATTTTCTTTGTTTATATAGCTAGATCTATTGTTAGAGAGGCCCATCCATTAACTTCGTTAACCTCCCAATTTAGTTTTTATCAATTTTGGTGGTCTAGTCCACCCTCTTTTTTTTGTACTTGTTCCTTTTCCAGGCATGGTTAGGTGATAACATTTTTCCAATCTACTACCATTAAGAGTACATGGAAGGGCATTTATGAAGCGAAAAAGACAAATATCACTCCCAACCATAGATGAAATGTACAAATGGAGTCATTTTTCCCACGATCCATGTGTGCTTTGCACTTATCAATAGACATTTTTTACCAAGAATAAAAATGTACACGTATGGATGGGTGATCAGATTCAACTAATTACTGAATTAAGTATTGTAGGTTGGTAGCTTTTGGTAATTAGCAAATTAACTCTCCATATAATATAGAAGATGGAGATTCCATTCATTATCTTGGTGTCCTTTCCTCTTTAGTTTCCTTCCGTAGAACAAACAATCAATCTTTTTGTTGAAGTCATAATCATAAGGAAGAAATGATGGGGTGGGGGATATGCCATAAGCCTTTCTTTTTTTTGGCATCCATTGAGTGATCCTTTCTCCCCACTTAAACGAGATTGTGTGGGCCATCTTCTAGAAATAAAACTTTCTCAATAGATTAAATTAGGAAAATCCTACAAGCATCCAATGTTTATACCTTTGTTTGGCTCCATCTTATTTTATCATCATTTTCCATTGATCGGTTGTTTCAACGGTCGATTATCTAAGCGATCTCATATAAAAGGAATGATTCTTACCAAGGGTAAATTTGATCAAAAATAATTTTCTTAAGAGAGAGAAAGTTGGCAGATTGCGTAGCATACAATAATGCCTACCTATGTTTATTTCTCCTTCATATGAAATGACATATTTATCCCTATTATGGTAGGAGAGATAGACACATGGAGGTGCTACCATGTACTATACAGACAACGAAGGAACTCAAATCCCATTTTTTGGGGACTACTACTTGATATAATCTGTACATATTGGTATCAGTATAATGATGCTGATATTAAAAAACATGATGTGAACGACTGGACCAATATGGGTGAGTCTTGAAGTTGATGGTAGTCCCTTTCTTTTCCTTTTCTTGTGTATTTAATCCCACAATGGTGGTTGTATCATAATATGTGATAGCAACTATCAATCTAATAAAGGTTTTGTAGGATGGGTGGCTATCTCGTTGCAAAAAAATGAGGAAAAAGCTTTTTGTGGTCCTTATGTCCTTTGGTTTTGTAAAGAACTCACTCTCATCAAGAACTAAAACTTCAAGGATTGCACAAAGGGTTGTTGAGAAAATAGGAGCTAAGGTGGACGCATGTAGAAGTTTGAAAAGACAATAATGGAAGCTTGAATGAATTCACAGTAATGTGTTGTTGGGAGCATAAGAGCAAGGTTGGGTGCATGTAAAAGTTTGGATGAATTTATGAGACTCTGCAACTTAGCTAATGCAAGGGTCGAATAAAAGATGGCCGTGCAAAAAATTGATACACTTTTTTATGAGAAAACTCGGAGCATGCAGTGTCACTCCCTCTTCTCATTTGGAAAAAATTGTCCTCTTATATTCAATCAAGTGATTGATATATACTTTCAATTTGACGATTGAAATTGATGACATGTCTAATCTTTTCAATTTTATTTTATCTAATGGATCTAAATAATTTCTCGTTAAAAAAAATGGTCAAGCCTGGGAAATAAAGTCCAATTGGCGGAGAGAGAGAGAATCCTTTTTTTTTTTTTCTCTCTTTTTATGAGGTGGTACGGCCGTACATCTTATCATTTGAATCTAAAGAGAACTTGTTTTTTTGGTAGGAGAGTCTAATGGTAGGAGAGTCTAAAGAGAAACAAGAGTCAAGACTGACAGCAAATAGGGTTACGTAATGAGGAATCCCCCAATCTCCCATTATTTTTTATTTTATTTTTAGTGGACATTAATTGAACCCGAAGTAGAAGGAAGGAGATGGAGAGGGGGTTTAGAATTTATTATTAGAAAGTGATGGAGCTGTCCACTTTTGTTGTTTTGGTAGCCGGGGCCCACCATAGATGCCGTCGGTGGTGGTAGTGCAACTGAAACATGTGCTGTGTGGCAATATCATGTCTCGCTGTGCATGAGTGATAAGTGCATCCTCCCTCCATCAATGATTGAACCTCACAACCACCGTTCACCACAGCCGACACAAATCATTAATCATTCGACCGTTGTGACGGGGTAGTAAATATTATGGATTTGGGATTATTGGGATCCCCGTTCCGTTCCGTTATCGTCGGTGGAACTAGACCAACTTAAAACGTATGTGGGGTCTCATTCCTATTGGTCCACGTAAGATTTTGTGGACTCATCACCGACGGTTTATTTATTTATTTTTATTTTTTAAAAGCATATCATGGTTCTAAAAATTGATAAGCCGATCAGATCCTGGATCACCATGCATTTGACACCTATAACGAATATATGTCCTTGTGGGCTCCACTTAGTATTTGGAAGATTTGAAGTTAGCTCACAGGTCCTCTTCACTTGGACTTCTTTTACTTCCAAACTCTCAGCTATATTTTTGGGGATTTAATGTTGGCCTTTTCCTCCTCTTTATGGTCTGATGTTCTGATTCTTCGGGTTTGATTTTTCCTCTCTTGTTTTCTTTTTTTTTTAAATAAAAAATTTTAATAAAGAAAAAAATAACGTTACCTGATCGTGTGATCCTTGCACTTAGATATAGGAACATGTAAAATTATATGAAATCACAAAACTCCATCTATGTTGATGCCTTTACATACATTTTCATTAGCCCCACCACATTGATGCAAGGCTACACCATCAAGAAACGACCGTCTGCCCTTTTTAATAATTTGGGGAAAAAGTTACTATGCCAACAATGTGGAGATGCTTCTAATTACATATCACATCCTCAATGTTTGGATCCCTAACTAAGCACAATCTCTTCTCCCTAATTATATGGATTCTTTATTGGATAAAACTGCTTCCTACATCGTGATTGATGTAAGGTCAGAGATTCCTCTTTAACACTATCGTTGTGGAAACTTCTCCCTTAAAAAATTTACATCGGCTATGTGATACGTGGATCGAAATCCTCTACAGCCTCTGGCGGAGGCTGGCAGAAGATACTTTAGATGTCGACACGTGATGATGCCACGTGGATGGTAGATTGAAGACATATGGTTTGAAAACTGGTTTTCCCGATTTTTCCTACCCAACCCAGTTTAAGGATGAAACCAAAACTAACTCAACGTTCAAAACCCCATCCCAATGATGAGTTCTCTTTTTCTTTCTTCTGCTTTTGCCCTAACGTTTCTCTTCTTCTTATTCTGCTCGTGAACGTGCTTGAGGGTTTCTCTGCTTCTTCTTCTAATCGTGCACGTGCTTAGGGGTTTCTGTTTTGCAAGTCAAAAAGTGGAGGAGAAACTACAAAGAGCAATGGAGGAGTGGCTAGAAAAGATAGAGATTGGAGGGGGGAAAAGATACCTAGAACAGTTGTAGGTAGTTCAAATTTCAGAGGAATCTATTCTTTGCTCAATTTATGCTAAACCATCTACATTTACAGACATACTGTGAGAATCCAAGTCTTATAAGTCAAAAGAGAATCCCCAAAACAATCAGAGCTCCTGAAAATTGAGGGATTAACTTTCTGGTCAACAACTTTTTTCTTAGAGAAGCCAGTTCAAACCTGGGAGAAATGGACAATGTCAGGTTGGCAATCGAAGCCCCACCAATGCTTCTCTAATTCCACCTTCTTTTAAAGAAGAAATTACTTTGTGTTTATTTAACCACAAACTGGTTATCTAATATCTGATTGAAATGATCAACTTCAAATTCATAGCCTGACTACCGAGCAGAAGAAAGAAGAAAACTCATCGTTGGGATGGGGTTTTGAACGTTGAGTTAGTTTGGGTTTGGTCCTTGAACCGGGTTGGGTAGGGAAAACTGGGAAAACCAGTTTTAAACCATTCAAACCATATGTCTTTCAATCCACCGTCCACATGGCATTGTACACATGTTGATATTGTGTTAGAGGTTGTAGAGGATTTCGATCCGTGATACATGCACAGCCAATTTCCTCTTGGGATTTTGATAAGATAAATTAAAATAAAGAAAAAGTAAGAGATTAGACACGGAGAGAAGTAAACTAGGAAAAATTAAATAAGAAATACAAATGGATAGTAGCTTAACGGACGAGGCTATGACGTCTCGGCTAATTGGGAGATAGCCAGCCTCTTGTCCTTCTTGAGAAAGCCATGACCTCCTTCTCAAAATATAGAAATTGTAGTAACTGTCATCTTTTCAAGTCTATCTCATTCAAGGTAATCCCCATTTAAATATGAATTCCAATAATTACAACTTCTCTCATCCACCTACTACACTTCCCCCATTAATTATAACTCTTATAAAACTACTCAATAACTACTAACAAAATAAATATTCATTTATAAAAATAACTGCAAACACACTACACCCATGCTATGTCACCCATAAACCCACGTACATAACACTATGTTTGATTGTAAGGGGAACTAAAGAGAAGAGAAGTGAAATTTTCGTACTTAAAAAAGAAATATATGTAATCATTACTATGTGACTTCAATATTAACTTCAAATCATTCTATATTTTATTATAAAATTTCACTTTATTTTGTATTCAAAATCTTTGCTATAATATGTAAAATAAAAATTACATGTAAAATATATCATTATTAAATATAGTTAAAAAATGAAATAGTTTAAACAATTATATGGGGTAATGATTATAAATATTTCCTTTTAAAATATGAAAATTTCACCTCCCTCCCCTTTAAATTTCCATTGCAACCAATCGGAGCCATCACAATAATTGATACTTTTCATTTTTTATTAACAAAATGGATTGGTCATTGGAACACATGATAGTTCAGGCCCACGATTAGTGATACAGATGATCTATGTGGGCCGATAGCTCATTACCTGATTTAGGGGTGTAAGTGGAACAGCCCAAGATTTTATGACTAATTAATTGAAACAAGATTCCCTAGATTGCTATAGCACTCTTGGCTTTGGATGGTTATCAAGAAATGGATAGGATTGATGGTAGCCGCCTCCTGCAGTGGTTGCTAGCTTCTTCCCTGTGTGAACGATGATCTGTGATAGAGTAGATGCTATATTAAAACTCTTAAGGGCAGCCTTAAAATCCTAATGCCGCTTGAAGTTATGGAGTGTGAATCACGTTTTCGTAGAGTACCATTCTCGTATGTCTCATTCACACAGATGGAATCAATCACAAGATTTTTCTTTTGAGTGAATTCCATCTGTGTGGACCAGTTCCATACAAAAATGATTCTTGTACAAAAATCTGATCCGCTCTCAAAGTTATGTGTAAGAAAAGACTTTAGAGGTTCTATTTCCATAGAAAGCAAAGCCACTTTGTAAAGAAAGGGTCGTGTTCTTTCTTCACACGCATCATATGGATCTGATTCTCTCTCTCGCTCTCTTTCCTTCTTTTCATTCCATTCTTTGGCTTCTTGCAGTCTTCCTAGTAAACCTAACCAACCACCCACGTCAAAGAATCTAAAAGGAACAAAACCTTAAAAGCCAGCTGCCCTTCTCAGTCTGCTTGCATGTCTTAATCTGCAACCTAATTAAGCCTTTGATCGTCCCATTCTCGTGTCTCTTGTCTATCATTGCAAAAATGGTAACCTAAATAAATAATACTTCATTCCATCAGTTTGTTTTCATCCCATGCATGCATATCTTCTGAACTAACTATTTTTTGAAACTTTGTACAATGGGTGGTGGTGGTGGTGCAGAGCAGGGAGGTTATAAGCGAGGAGAAACCCATGAAAGTTGGACCTTGGGGAGGACAAGGTGGAAGCCACTGGGACGATGGAGTCTACACCGATGTGCGGCAACTTTCAATCACCCATGGTCAAGGAATCGACTCTCTTCATATTGAGTATGTCGACCTTAAAGGATCCTTCCTCTTTTCTGTTAAACATGGTGGTAAAGGAGGCTCCAAAACTGATAAGGTATTTTTGGGTTTTCTTCCACAAATTATAGATGATATTGTTTTGTAGTCCGTCACAGTTTAATCTAAGGAGTACTGGTGCAAGCCCCCCAACAGAACGATGGTTCCACTTGCTGACCGTGGGGTTTACAAAGGGGGTCTTGAATTTTTTTTTTTTTTATTTTGGACTCGTTTTGTGTGTCAATTTGTATCTTTTGTTGTTACGGTTTTTTTTTTTTTTTTTGTTATTTATTTATAACGAAGTTCTTTTTCTCTGAAAACAATTGAGAGAAGTGTGAGGACAAACGTTGTAACCCTATTCTCCATTATAGTGAAGCAGATATCTCATTTCACTGAGGACGTAGACAATCTTGCCAAACCTCACAAATCTGTGTACATTTTTTGTTATTGTTTTTTTCATTATTTTCTACATCGTTTTAAGGTTGAATTTTTACATGATCAGCCCCTATTTTATTTTATTTTTTTGAAATCCAATTAATTATTTTCTTAATTACAGGTAATTCTTGATTACCCAAATGAGTTCGTCACCTCAATTCATGGTCACTATGGTAATATGAGCAGCGGTGGTCCTGTCTTCATCCGATCACTGACAATAGAGAGCAACAAGAAAACATACGGACCTTATGGTGTTGAGCAAGGAACCAAATTCTCATTCCAAATGATGGGTGGCAAGATCGTTGGGTTCCATGGAAAGTCTGGAATTTATATGGACTCCATTGGAGTTTATGTGAAGCATTTTGACAAGCCTACTAACGACCCTCCCAAAGATTTGGTCATCTCTTCCACTGATGATCATAAGTTGATCACCTCTGCCACTGACCCTCCCAAAGATTTGGTCTCTTCTACTGATGATCATAACTTGATCGCCACTGCCACTGCAAAGATCAGCAACAGCAGCTACACCGCCAACCCTACAACTTCTCATCAAACCCATCTTATTGTTCCTCTTTTCCTTATGCTCTTTATACCAGTGATGATTAATCTGTATGTATCCCTAATGTTGTGTAAATTGTTAAAGGGATTCTCTTATTGATAACCATCAAAAGGTGTCAAATAATTTGTATTTTTGTTTATTTTTATTCTTTTGACATGATACATTTTTTTTCCCTTAAAAGGGTAATACTGTTATTTCACATGTATATTAAAAAAAAAATGTACATATATGATAATGGCACAATGATATGTCACTTTCTAATTATTTTTAATACCCTTTTATATCTTATCTTGAATTTTTTTTTTGAGAATATGACAAAAGGTAATTAAGAAAAGATGCAAGTTCTTCTACAGCCTTCATACTGACTCTAGTTTATCTCCGCAGCAGTATCAATTCGTGTGTCTCTTATCAGTGCAATATGGTGACATAATAATCTATCATAGCAGTTTTTAAGTTCACTTTCATCCCATGAATCATATGAACTAACTATTGATCAGTTTTTGAAACTTGAAAATGAGTGTTGCAAAGAAGAGAGGTTAGGGAGGACAAACCCATAAAAATTGGACCTTGGGGAGGGGAAGGTGGAACTCATTTTGACGATGGAATCTACACTAGTATGGTGCAATTTACAATCAACCATGGTGAAGGAATCGACTCTCCTCACATTGAGTATGAACTCCAAAGATCCTTCATCTGGTCTGATAAACATGAGGTTTTATAAGATTGTCTACGTTTTCGGTGAGATGAGATCATGTTTCACAATTAATCCAGAATAGAGTTACATGGCTTGCATTGTCTTCACACCTCTCTCAATTTGCTTACAGAGAAAGAAAATCTCATTACAATATATAGTGTAACCTTATATGAAAAAATAACAGAAATACCCATAAAGCCTTAGAAATATTTTTTTTAACCCATTTTTGCCACTGAGGAAATTTAAGACATCCTATCCCTAACATAGACCTTATGGAGATACCCTTTTCATGTCATCTCACATTCTCATTACATGCTCTTACACATAACACATATTCTCTCCCTGATCATGCCTTTTTATTGGGTATAACTGTTTCTTGCATTGTGATTGATTAAATCACAATATTAACCTACCGATTGTCGCTTTTAGTTATTTTTAACAAAATGGATTGGACATTGGAACATTTGATAGTTCAGGCCCAGCGATTAGTGATCTAGATAATGTTAATTGGCCGAAAACTACCATCACAGCTCCTTACCTGGTTTAGTATGCAAGTGGACCGGGCGAACCATGGATTCATCCATGGGTCCAAGATTATAGTTACTATTTATTTTAAAGAAAGAAAAAAAAAAATCCTTTTTTTTTCTGGAAAATCAAGCTTATTTTTATCAGCTACCGATCCATGTCAATACTATATCGGTTTTAGGATGATCCATACCTAATTTAATATCGTGCACTAAAACCATGGTTCAATGTGACCTAATACAATCTATCCTTATCAATATTGGTCCTAAACAATACCAGTCCCAATATCATGCATTAAAACCTTGTTTTTCCCCTTTCCCATTGCCAAACGCCAAACTATTGAAAAAAAAACCCTCTTCTGCTGACATATATCAAAAGAAAAATGCATTCTTTAAGTAGAGGATATGGTTTGAGAGGGCAGACCTCAGCGCAATAAATTAAATTATTCTATTACGATCTAATGGTCATGAGTTTGAATCGGAAAATAGGCTCCCCATGAATCGGGGTTAACTATTATTATTTAATTTTTTTTTTAACTCTGATATTATCTGGGACCCAGGAAAACCATAAAATTGTATTAAATAAGAAAAAAAAATTAATGAAGAAACAAAGGGGGGGTATAACCCACCTTACCCCAATCCATGAGATACAAATCACTCTGACACTCATAAAACCCAAAAAAAAAACCTACAAAAGAGGAAAGATTACAGTCTAAAAATTGTTAATCACACTTTATCCTCCCGAATGATGTAACAAATATTAGATGGGAGAGCATTATCACCATGAAAAACCAAAATTATAGTAGATTCACATGCAAAGTTAACTAACCAATCTACTGCGCGATTGCTTTCTCGAAATGAAAAGGAGATATGAGCTCTCAAGAATCAGGGTTAACTAGCCTTGTGCATTGGTTAAGGTTCTTTGTTATAAGATATGGCATGCATGGGTGATGGAATATAAATTGTCTCTTGTGTGTGTGTGTGTTTTTTTTTTTTTTTTTTTTTTTTTATGTTTTCTAGTCAATGAGTAAAAAATATATAATTTTTTTTTTCTTTTAAAAGAAAAGTATATCCACTTTGTAAACTTTGTAAGAAAGGATTGTTCTTTCTTCCTACGCATAATATGGATCTGATCTCTCTCTCTCTCACTATATCCTTCTTTACATTCCATTCTTGGTTGCACTCTTCCTAGTTCACCTATCCACCCAAATCAAAGAATGCAAAACCCTCTTAACAAAAGCCTTCCCTAGCCTCCTCAGTCTTGCATTTCTTAAGTTGCAACCTTATTAAGTCTTTCAGAGACTTCCTCTATACTCTGTATTAGAGTATCCATTCGTGTCGTCTATTATACATAGCAGTGGAAAATGGTAACCTAAATTTCATCAGTTTGTTTAATCCCATATATGCATTGCATCACATGAGCTAATGGTAATGGTGGTGGTGGTGTTGCAGAGCAGAGAGGTTAGCGAGGAGAAACCAATAAGAGTTGGACCTTGGGGAGGACAAGGTGGAGATCAGTGGGACGATGGGATCTACACCACTGTGCGGCAATTTTCGATTACTCATGGTGAAGGAATCGACCATATTCAGATTGAGTATGTCGACCATAAAGGATCCTTCTGGTCTGTAAGCCATGGGGGTCCTTGAGGCCTCAAAACTGATACGGTATATATGGTATATAATTTCAATACAATACTATCGATACGATACATGAAAATTTTAAAATCTTTTTGTATCGATTATGATACATATCGATACTCTATGGAAAATTAAAAATCAAGGTGAAATGTATATTTTAGTATGTATTGCTACGTATTGGTCTGTATCAATCGATACGGTACGATACGTACCGATATGGTGCACTAGGGTCATATAATGGCCAAGATAGGTCATTTTCTAGAAAAACATGATTTTTGAGAGGTTTTTGTTGCAAAGTTACTGACGGTCATTTTTCTCTCTAACTAAAGTAAAAATCAAGGTTGGGAACAAGGATTTTACATTTATGGAACAATTACAAACCTTTGATTCTTAGTATAATACTTTCAATTTAGTGTTTATGCATAACACATATTATCTATAGGTTTTTTTAACTATTTTTTTCTTAATGCAAAAGTGTATAAAAAAACGTTTCCTATCAATTTATGTGTATATATCTTTAACATATCTCTGATACGATACGATGACCAATATCGATACTTTAATCATTGGCTCTCATGCCATGTTCGGTACAATTTCACCTAAATATACACAGGGAGAGTAGGGTTTTTTTTTTTTTTTTTTTTTTTTTGCGAAACCTATGTGTCCATTAATTAATTAATTAACTTCTTAATGCGGGTAATTCTTGATTACCCAGATGAGTTTCTGACTTCCATCTATGGCCACTATGGTACATTCAACCCACAAAGTGCTATCGTGGTAAGATCACTGACATTAGAGAGCAACAAGAAGAGATACGGACCATATGGTTATGAGGTTGGAATCAAATTCTCACTCCAATCAATGGCAGGTGGAAAGATAGTTGGGTTCCATGGCAAGTCTGGAAGATTTATCGACTCCATTGGAGTTTATCTCAAGCCTTTCCACAAACCTAATAATCCTTCCAAAGATTGTGTTTTGGTCCCTTCTACTACTGATCATCAAAACTCGACCCCCTCTCCCACTGAAAAAAGCAGCAGCAGCAGCATAACTTCTCATCAAACCCATCTTCTTCTTCTTCTTCTTCTTGTTCTTCTAGTGATGATAAATCTGTATGTAGCTGTAATGTTAAAGTAAATATTCTTAAAATAGTTCAGGTCCTCTCTCTGTATGTATGTGTCATTGATGATGTGTGATAGGTGGGGTGGTTACCCGCAGAGGAGGTGAATATATGTACGTGCAGTACTGGATCCATTCTCCTGTAAGAACTCCTCTCTTGGCTGCAAGCCTGTAACTGTATGACAGAGATGTCATATAGTCTAGTTAGTTACTTCATAGTCTAATTATATCAAACACCTTCATCCTTTGTATTGGCATGCATAATTGCAATACTTCGATAATTATTGTACACTCTCACATGATCTTAGATTAAAAAGCTATGTTTTTCCACGTGGTAAACTCAAATAGGGATGATATGTGATAAAGTGAGTAGGCTTGTCTATCTCTCACATGCTAGTTATTAGCATTTAAGATGGATATGGAGGATTTGGTCTCCTTAGTTTTAACTTTAAAAGAAAAAGAAAGTTACCCGCTTTGCTTGTCTACACAAGAGACATTGGTGGACACAAAAAGATTGTACTGTGCCTGTCCCATGAGCTAAAGATGCTTCTGTATGGCCTTCTATTGGTCTACGTACTGATGTAGTGGCCGCTCAAACGGATAACGTTCTCTTAGTTAATTTTTAAATATATATATATATATATTAAAAAAAAAATCTCTGAACTAACCATGGAGGCTACAGTAACTCTCTCTCTCTCTCTCTCTCTCTCTCTCTCTCTCTCTCTCCACATGAAATGACCTCTTTATGTCTATATGTACGAAATCATTTCATTGTTACGCATTCATGCACTCACCCTTGTGCTGCTTGCTTAGAGAATCCTTTCCCATAAAAAAATTTTGATTTCTCCACTACATTACACAGATAACTGTTGAACTTCCCTCATAAATTAGGTTGTGTTTAGTATGCATTCTAGTTCGATAATGCATTCAAAAGAAATTATACCAAATGCAACTTTAATCTTTCACACCCATGATCATAAACCTATGGTCCACTATTTATTTAGCGTATATTTGTTATCTCATCTTTTCAACCTCAATATTTTTTGGATCTCGGGTACCCCACCCCACCCTGTAAAGATCTCAACCCTAAATCATTACCAAAGAAAATAAATTATGAAATGTTTATACTACTATACTTTGAAAGTGTTTGAAATTATATAATGAACTTTTTAAGATTAAGATTACGTTTGGTATGATTTCTTGAAATGCCCATTGTCAACCACACAAATATTGAAAGAAATTAATTAAATTCCTCCACTGGCATATAATAAAGAGAAAAAATGCATTTTTTTTTAGCTGATCATATGGACCAATTATAAGATATATATGCCTGACACTGAGGTGCCATAAAACAAGATTCTTTGTTTTTATTTTTATAATCAAGGAGTGGAAATATATATATATATATATATGTAGTTATTAATATTGAGTAACAACCGACAAGCAAAGTGCTCTTGCTTTCTTCTTTGTATGATGATGTGTGATGAGAAGATGGTACAAGGGCTACCTTCAATCCCTGATGCCTGAAATTATTTGTATGAAAAGACCCAAGGTTCTGTTTCCTTTTCACAATAGAAAGCAAAACCACTTTGTAATGGGTTCTTTAATTTCTTCCCATATATGCAACACATCATACGGATCTGATTCTCTCTCTTTCCTTCTTTACATTGGTAGTGGAACCCAGCATAGCTTCCATTCTTGGCTTTTTGTAGTATTCTTAGTTCCTAACGATTGTAATTTAAAGACACCCCACCACTACCATTCTACCTCCAACCACCTACCCATGTCAAGAATCCAAGAACACTATAAAAAACCTTCCCTTCTCACTCTTGTCTTTGCAACATAAACCTTTCAAACTCCCTCTGTAGTCTATAGTATCCCTTCCTCTCTTATCAGTGCAAAATGGTAAGATAATAATAAGGCTTTTTCATTCAGTTTGTTTCATTCCATGCACCATATGAACTAATTAATAAATGATCTTTGAAACTTGAAAAATGGTTGGTTTTGCAGAGTAGAGAGGTTAGTGAGAAGAGACCTGTAAGAGTTGGACCTTGGGGAGGACAAGATGGAGTTAACTGGGATGATGGAGTCTACACTGGTGTGCGGCAATTGGTGATCGCCCATGCCGCCGGAATCGACTCTGTTCAGATTGAGTATGACCTTAAAGGATCCTCAGTTTGGTCTGAAAAGCATGGTGGCACTGGAGGCATCAAAACTGATAGGGTATTTGGTTCTTCTCTTTTGCCTTCCTTTCATTTATAATTTCAATGGCTTCTTTTTTTCCTTACAATTTCTTAATGAATTAAGTTTTCCTTCACCCATGGAGAAGGAAGAATCTCTTCCTACATCATTGCTCAACTCCCACCTTCTATCCCTCTCTTGTCCAATCAGATGGTACGATAACCGCGGTAAAGGGATTCCTATTGCACCACATGTGAAGGAAAATAGATCATTTGTTAATTGTCAAGCCTAGCCTTAGTAGGAGTAATGAGTATCAATGTTCTTTTCATTCAGATCGGTTATTAGAATTGGGTCATTTTGTTTAGATTGAAACTTGTTACATGAGCAAGGGATGACCTTGTAGATTAATTGTCCACAAAACTTAATTGGATTTTATTTGATTTGTTACATGGTAGATATTTGGATTGTACAAAACAAACTTTCTAATAACGTGAGAACAAAGCAGGAAATAATTTTCGAAAAAAGAAAAAAGTAATTTTTTTTTTGTAATCATTACCATTGATAATATGTAACTTACTAAATATAGCAGTTAAATTGTTTTTAACTTAAATTTAAGTTAAAAAAAGTGTCGCAAATGCCCTGTTTTCTTGTAGTGAAACTACTTTATATAGAAAAGTTTGAGAAAAGAGATTTTATTTAACTTTTTAATTATTATCTAAAATCTAACTATATTATGTCATCGGAGTGCTTTTTTACTCCTTAAGTTGTGTACGTTTTTTAAGCGAACTGAAAATTCTCCCACTAGAGAGAGCCGTGTGTTTAAAGGATTTAACCATTTCTCTATGAACATGAGGGAATAATTTCATTAAAGAGAATACTTTTAAAAGGAGAAATAATGAAAAAAGAGGCATAACTTGAAAGGAGAAAAGTTTTCTAGTTTGCTAACCAGAGATAGGATATCGTGGTCTAGAGTCATCTATCAGAAAAAGGCATTAACACTCCCCCTAATGGACAAAGTTTCCGTAATGCCTCCTATTAGCATCCAAGAATCATTGTAAGATCCTAAATTTTTAAACCATCGACTAGAAAACCTCTTCCCTAACTTAAAAATTTTAATGCTTTGTTGTTGTGTTTTTATTTATTTATTATTATTATTGTTTGTGGTAATTAGGCTCATCTTTGGTATGTAGAGCTTTGAGCATGGATCTCTAAGCAGGTTAGTTTAGATTGTTTATGGTGATTAAGCTCATTTTTAATTTATGTGTTGAGCTTAAGAAAAGAAGAGTAAACTATTTGACATTTCTAATTCTTGCAGGTGAAGCTTGATTTCCCAGATGAGCACCTCACTTCAATCCATGGCCATTATGGTAGTATCAATGAATGGGGTTCTATCTTTGTCCGATCACTGACTATAGAGAGCAACAAGAGGACATATGGCCCATATGGAATTGAGCAAGGAATCCAATTCTCATTTCCAGAAACTGTTGGCAAGATTGTTGGCTTCCATGGCAAGGCTGGTTGGTATCTTGACTCCATCGGAGTTTATCTAAAACCTATCTATAAGCCAAACCCTTCCAAAGGTCTGGTCACTTCTCAAAACTTGGTCACTTCTGCAACTGAAAAGATCAGTAGCTACACTGTCGTCCAAGGAAGTGTTGGCCAAGAATATGATATAGTGCTTGCAGTTAAACAGAAGAATGACAATGGCAAACCCCAACAGAAGAAGAACTCAACAAAGAGATCTTCTTCTTCATCTTCTTCTTCCAGTGAAGATGAATCATCAAAAGATAAGGTAACAACCCATCACTTTTACAGATATTTGTTATTGATGAAGCCTGATCTCAGTTTATAGGAGCAGTTTTGTACTTTCGAGGATTAGGGTTTTTCAGTCTTTTAATACCTGAAAACACTATATATAAGATGTGATTATGTGTTAGGGTTTTGTACGTAATTTCTTCATCAGAATAGTGGAAGCCCTGGTTTATCATTGTCATTGTGTTTTATGCATGAGTATGTGATTTTTCTCTTGTTTTTCTTTAGCTATCGTTGTTCTGCTGCGTTGTTAATTCCTAACAATATTCTGAGACTTCTTTCACCACTAATAGGTGATTGGGTATCCAATGTATACCACCAACAAAGTATCTTCATATGCCAATGGCCCTGTGTCATATGGGCCTTGGGGAGGTAACGGAGGAACCATCTTCGACGACGGTAATTTTACCGGTGTTCGCCAAGTTTATCTGACTCGCAACACAGGTGTCACTTCCATTAGAGTTCTATATGATCGAAATGGACAAGCTATATGGGGAAACAAGAATGGTGGTGCAGGCGGGATTAGAACTGATAAGGTCTGAAACTGAAGATCTTAAATCTATAGATACTGTTCAATTAATTCTACTTATCATATGTGAAATTAACATTTATGGATCCTTCTTGTGCAGATATTCTTTGACTACCCTTACGAGGTGTTAACTCACATTAGTGGCTACTTTGGACCTGCATTGGGGATGGGGCCTAATGTGATTAAATCACTTACTTTTCACACTACAAAGAGGAAACATGGGCCTTATGGGGATGAACAAGGGACCTTCTTCTCCTCTAACTTGAAAGAAGGGATGGTTGTGGGGTTCCATGGAAGAAAGGGATGGTTCATAGATGGTATTGGGGTTCATGTACGGGAAGGGAAGTTATCACTGCCACAACCTCCTTCTCCTACAGTCTCTTTAAACATGAGCAATGACTCCGCAATCACCGAGGCAGTCGGTAGTACTAAATGGTCCAACAATTTAGTAATAGAAAAACGAGCTCCAAGAGAGGAGGTATTTTAATACATACATACATATATAGTGTTGAGATGTTGGGAGTTATAGAGTTATGGTCTCACATCAATTTGTTCATGTCCTTATCTCCATTTGATTATCTTTTTATTTTCTCTTGTTAGGTTTCCACCTATACGGTGGTAAAAGAACCGGCTCCGTGTGGACCAGGTCCATGGGGTGGTGATGGAGGAAGACCATGGGATGATGGAGTGTTCCCTGGGATAAAGCAGATCTTCTTGACAAGAGGGGAAGCGATTTGCTCGATACAGATTGAGTACGACCGGAACGGGCAATCTGTTTGGTCTGTTAGACATGGAGGTAGCAGTGGAGACACAACATATAGGGTGGGTAATAAATCTAGATTGTTGCAGTTGTTCAATCTAAGTTGATATTAATCTACCAATCTCTAATGGTGTGTTCCTTCTTCCTTTCTAGATCAAATTTGAGTACCCACATGAAGTGGTTACTTGCATCAGTGGCTTCTATGGTTCCATATGCAGAGATGAGCCCATGAAAGTGATAAGGTCTCTCACATTTCATACCACAAGAGGGACTTATGGGCCATATGGAGAAGAGATTGGAACCTATTTCACATCAACCAAGACAGAAGGAAAAGTGGTGGGGTTTCATGGAAGGAGTGGTTTGTTTTTGGATGCCATTGGTGTCCATATGCAGCACTGGTTAGGTGATGACAGAAGATCAACCAGGTCCAGCCTTTTCAAATTGTTTAATTGATGAATGATGAGTACTATAAATTTGCCAAACCCACCTTCCAAATAAGAAGACAGATCAATACTAGTACTACTTTGTGTAAGATTACTGTACTGGCCCCTTTGTACTGACTAAAATTTCTTCCTTTTTTATGCTTAAAGTAAATAATACAGAAGAGTTTATCTTCAACAGAGGATGGATGCATTCATGATGTTCGGTGTGCATGGTGACTTCCCTTGCATCACAACACCCCAAGGCCCAATCCCAACACCAACTTGTTGGAGGTTCCAACCTAAAACCTTCATTGTTAGGTGGAGAGAACTCATAGCATATGAAGGCATACCAATATTAATGACCAAAACAAACCGATGTGGGACTATATTACTGGGAATAGCCTCATATATATGGATTAAGTGATTAACTCTATGATCTTTGATGACTTTATATATCAGTTTGGCCCCTCTACCAAACAACTTAAGCTTTCGAGTTTGACACTTAAATACAACCACAGTCATAGAGCCGAACAATTCGATGTACTATCACTGGTGTGGTGCAATTCGTATAGACGAACAATCTATCGCTAGTGTGGTGTGAGAGATTCCTAAGTGGTGGGGGAGGGGTAATGACCTACATACCCCTCAAAGATATATATATATATATATATATATATTTCCTCTTTACTATAATGAATTAAAAAAAATAATAATAAGGAATCCTTATTTGATGGGAAAGAGGAGCTCGTTGCCCACATGTAATAGAATCATAATTGCAATGATGAGTGTCATGTATCAATGATAAAAGACGAGTCTTGCCGCAACGAGAGAAAATATGTGAGAGGGTGTATATATAAGGGTGGTGCATACATCATTTTTTCCAAAAATTTATTTGAAGAGACCAATCCATCACATATTTTATATAAATATAGGGAAGCCCTCTCTAGAAGTCAACGTGACCTCTACACTCATACATAAGGAGAGGCAAAATGATTATCCAAAAAAACCCGGCCTAGTCCAACTCAACCCAACTCAGCTTGACCCAATTTTAACCATGATCTATTATTGTGTTCAGTAATAATGTTCCCGTTTCCCTAGACCCACATCATGTGTTAAGTGTTACCCAAGCTATTTATATGACTTCAACCCATGTCATGTATTATATAAGCCACATATTCTTACCTATTGAGCTAGAGTCTAAGACGACCAAATGGCCAAACTATTCCACCCTTCTTTTTATGGGTGTTTGTGTCTTGTCACATATTGATATCAACTTAGATATAACAGCATTCATGAAAAATTGGGCCAAAATTTGGCCTATGCAGTTTATGGGAGATGCCGTGAAGGCAAGTGATTAAAAAGTCCATCTTACAACCAAATTGACAACCTTGTTTGCTGCAAATTTATGAATTAGGAGTGGACAAGGGTTGGCCATAGTCTTAACATCTCCCCACCCACACTTTGGTAAGTATAGGTTTAACATTCATGACCCTTTGTAGGGAGAAAAAAAAAAAATTTACAACTAGGGTCAACCCGTCCCAACCCTGAGCTCAACAAGGTTGGGCCTGAGCATGAACCCGATAGGATTAAGTTGGGCCTGAGTTGAGTTTGAGAGACCCAAGATTGAGTTGGGGTTTTAAGCAACCCGATCCAGCGTGGCCTTAAGCTCTACTTCCACACATGCCTCATTGATCCCCACAATGATGGAAGGGCATGCAGTCTTTTAGGGAACCCTTTCCCATTTTATTTAGGTAACAAAATAGGACTTGGATCAGCCCGGGACGGACCGCTTGTTTGAGACCTTAGGAGGTGCCAATGCGGTTAAACCCGGTCCGATTCGCAAAAGTAAACAGGTATCAAAGTGTAACTGGGTTGCGCCGTCGACACAGTCACAGACTGCGAGCGTCGAGCGACCTAGCGAGAGAGGGAGATGGGATTGGGAGCATTGAGAAACCTGATTCGTCCTTTGGCTAGAGCTGTTGTAAAGCAGAGTGCCGGCCATTTCCCGGCGCCGTCGCCATCGCCATCTTCGGCATTAACCGAGTTGCGTTGGTCTTTTGGTTCGCTGCAGCTGCACACACCATGGATTCCGTTGTCGAATGGTTTTAATAGCTTAACAGACACTCGATTTCCCAAGAGAAGGCCAGGCTATAAACCTCGAAGAAAAAGGGCTAGCTTAAAACCACCAGGTTCGTATTCGATCTCTATGTCTCAGATCATCTCTGTTATTTGCACCGATCACTGAGAATCGAAGAAAAGGTTTCTATTATTTTTGTTTCTGGTCAAGAATTGGGTATCCTCTAAGTTTATAGCATAATTTTTTTTTTATTATTGCCTGTGTTTATTTGTAATTGCATATGGGTTCTCTTTCTTGAAGCTAATTTTTTACTTAATTCATGACACCTGCAAATCTATTTGTAGTATTAGAATAGCGAATCATTGAAATTCCTCATTTGTATTCGAAGTGCTTTGCGATTAACGTACTCTTTGTACTGATAATCGTGGTTTATTGAAAAAAATGCAGGTCCATATGCTTGGGTGCAGTACACACCTGGTGAACCAATAGCTGCAAGCAATCCTAATGAAGGAAGTGTTAAGGGAAGGAACGAGAAGAAGCGCATGAGACAGCGGAGGGCATTTATACTGGTATTTCCATCTTAATGTCTTTGCAGCTTACATTTTGGTGTTTATTGTAGTATTTATTCTCTAATACTGTTTAAAGAGCTCTCTTCTTTATTTATTATTATTATTTTTTTTTCTCCTTTCAACTTTAGATTTTTTTGCCTCCCTTTCCCCTATTTTCCTAGAACTTAGTTTGGTGAGTGTTAAGTAGTTTATAACCAGGTGTTTTGCCAACCAAGCTAGATTATGCTTGCATGTTGGTTGATTTGTTATGTAAAGATGTTGTATTCACCAAATCGAAGTTCTCTTGCTCATGCTAATCGTTTAACATTTATTATTAACTTTTCTCTTTCCATTGAGTAGTTTTTATTTTTCTTCTGATGTAACAAAACTTTGTAGTTTGAACGGTTCTGAATAAGTAGAGTAGTGATATAAAACAAACAGGGAGATAGTGGTTGCTAGGCTGCTATTTTATCTTTGAGTTTTTGGTCAGTTACTTCAAATATTTTGTTGGTTCAGAGTGTAACCTTCTCCACCGCCCACCCACCACACCCCAAAAAAAATGAAAGAAAAAGTGTCCAAACACTACAATTGCCTGTGCCACACACAGAGTTGCAGCTTCTTCCTCAGACATTAGATAAGGATACCTGTGAAGTGAGCTTTCTCTGTGATATCTTGTTGTCTCACAGTTAGTAAACCAGGGTCCTGAAAAGTATGGTATGGGCGACCTATGGGTATAATTTGGTTTGGACAATGGAAAATGGATCAAAAGATTCAAGTTGATATATTTATAAATACCTTATGCAGAGTAACGATTTTTACAATAGAAGTATATGAAATAAATGAAAAAATACAAAATGATATGGATTATGTACTTGAAAATACAACCAACAAATAAAATACACGCCATTAAAGTCTGAAAATGTAGTTTTTCTGTTCATGAGTGTTGTCACCAAATCCTTTCATATCCTCTCTGCCCATTTGTGCAGTAAAGAAAAGAAAATTGACTCCCACAAAAAAAGGAGGCTACATAATGAAGACCTCAGTACTCATACAGCAGGGTTCATGAATCATAACAGTCGACCGAGGACTAGTTACTAGTTGATTGAGTAGTTAATACCTACCAACTGGTATAGTTTGTATATGAATCATGTATTTGTTATCTTGTCAACAAGCAGTCAACACCATTACTATTTTGTTCACCCCCTATCTGAGGTTTTCTGCTCCTCCCTTTAGAATTTTATATTAATGGATAAAACAGAATTCTTGTGTATATGTCTATAAACTATTTGCCCGCTCTACTAAAGTTGGAGATTTCTTGTTGTGTTGAAAATCTGGTCTTCCTTTCTTGTTATTGTTCTTGTTCCTTTTCGTAAAGGTCTTTCAGGGCATAGCTTGAATTTCATAGTTCTAGTTGTCATTTGGTTTTGATTAAAAGAACCCCTACTGTAGGATTAAATAGATGGCGTGAATGGTCCTAGGAGTAAGATCAGAAATTTAATTTGGATTCAAACTGCATTCCATTGACGGTGATTCTAACCAGAAATAGACATATTTGCAGTTCCAGAAGATATAATCTGGACATGGCAGTATCATTAGGAACATAAAAATAATTGCATGAACTGTAGAAATCATACTGGGATTGATTAGACGACTAAGTCTTGGTTTATTTTGCCACAAATTTGCGTCTAATAAAGACCATAACGCAGAGTTCATAAACAATGTTAGCAGCAGTGGAATAGCATAAACCTCATGACAACAGTAGCTAAAGGTCATGATATTCCCACAAGAAGAAGACAAGGAAACACTCTTATGAATAACATAATCAACTGACTCTGCCATCGTTTGCCTTGACCTCTATGTTACTAATTATCTGAACTCCCTCCACAGAAAAATAAAAAATAAAAAATATAAAAATTCTAACTCGTAGTTTGATGACAAAATACAAGCAAATACTCTCTCTTACTAATCCTAGGGTGCCATGGACTTTAATCAAGTTACTGAAAAACAAACCTCAGAGCTATGCATTTGTTTCCCTAATATATTTACACTTCTAATAAAATAAAAATTGCAAAGCAACTCAAATATTGTAGAAGAACCATACAAGACATTTGTAGGAGGATATATGGTGGAAAAGTTGACGGATTAGTTATTACTGTATCTCCACAGAACCATACATGAGATTTTCACCTCATATGGCTTTTCGATCAATTCTTTTGAAGTCATGGATCCTTTTTATTGTTCAAGAAAATATCTTCTCTTCTTCCACTCTGATCCGAAGTGTAACTAGGACCAATTCAGTCACAATAAGTTATCACTTTCCATTTTTTGTTTCCCTAGTTTATGTACACATACAATAAAGTAAAAATTTTTGCAAAAGCAATCAACTTCAAGAAAACCATTTGACACATTTTTAGGAGGATTTGCTTTCTAAAGGAGTTGACTTTGAACTGCAAAAAATACAGTGCATTCAGTTTGTGTGGGATGCCAAGGCATAGCAGTTAATCAGATTCTGGAACTTGGGTATGGATTTTTAGAACATGTGCTATTGTGAGATTGCCATGTTCCAACTCTTTCCTGCTTAGCTGCTAGTTTGGCATGGTATGAGATGTGAGTATTGTCGCAGTGTTTGTTAATTGATACTGTGTATTTGTTATTAACAATTCATTCTCTAAAACAAGTTATTCATGTTTCTTGTTCTTATTTTTAATAAAAATAAATTTGTTAGGCTTACTCTGAGGCTTACAGAAAGGGCTTGAGATGGAGCTTTAGGTGGCAAAGAATCTTTGGGATCCATTTGTCTGTAGGCGGGCTTCTTATATGCTAGTAAAAAGGGGATATCTTTTTATTCTCAGAAACTAGATCCCCCATTCTTTATGAGTCGGTTAGTTTATTGTGTTTGAAGTTTTCCCACTTTGAAGCTCCATTTTGGATGTAGAGTTCCCCTAACAGGCGTTCAAAGAGTTTGAGGCTCCTACCCTGTAATGTTGTTTAATAAATGATTCACAACTCTTTGCTGAATCCAAATCCGGAGTTCCTATTAGCTGTTTTTGAGATCCCAGCAATAATATCTCAGTTTTCAAAGGAGTGGCCCATGAGCCTGGAAGTCATGGAGTATGCCTTCACCTTGTAAAACATGCTTTGTTCATAGATGAGGATATCGTGAGTCTAGTTGTCAATACTACAAGTAATATTTGAGTAGTCCATCTCACTTTCTATAAGCTTTCAATCGCCACCCCAACACCCCCTTCCCCCGGGCCCTGGGCGGGAGGGGAGTGGAAGCAAAGGCACTTCATGATTTGCCTGGTTTAGTCCAACTCAACTCTCTATGTTTTGGGGTGCTTGGTTATTAATACAATTAAATATATTCCTATATGCTCACTTCACTTTTTTTTTTTTTTTTTTCTAATGATACTTCTATTCTCGAGTCTTTTTTCTTTGTTCTCACTTGAGCTTGCCTTTCGTGTATGAACAGTCAGAAAGAAAGAAACGAAAAGTTCAGTTGCAAGAAGCTAACAAGAAGAAAAGAATCATGAGGGTAGAGCGTAAGATGGCTGCAGTGGCAAGGGAAAGAGCATGGACTCAAAGACTAGCAGAGCTGCAGCAACTTGAGGAAGAGAAGAAGAAATCCATGGCTTGAACCGAATAGGTTAGGATATAATATGGTTCCATTGGGGAAGTTGTGCTATTCTTCTTTTATCAAATTAATTATCAGATCAAGCTTCTTGAAATCATGAAACTGCATTTTCTTTGTGAAGGGCTTCGGATTTGTGTGTATCTTTTCCCTTCCATTTGTCGTCTTCTTTTTTTCCTTTCTCTTTTGGGAGGCAGGTTGTATTCGTTTTTCTTTTGCTACTTTCGAGTCAACAGGTTTGAGCAAACCTTCGCCATTTATATTATGCACTATTCCTGTTACACTTCCATCAGATTTAACTTAAATTAGAAAATAACTTTGACAATCCTTGCATGGTTCATCTGTCTTCCCTGGTTTATAGGGGTAGTACAGTAGCTTCGTATATTTGGGATACAGTCATATATGCTCTACCTATATATAAGAGATGAATTTTCTTACTTGTATTACTACCATTTTTTTTTAGGTTTCATATGGTATTGGTACTTTAAAGAAAATACGGCAGATACTGAAGGATACTTGAAACCTTGGGTGTGGATTCCAGGAGAGGTGTTATCAGTAATGGATGGTTAACTGAGAACATGTGTTGAATCATCCCAGTCCTGATGATCACAGCTGCTCCCAATTTGGTGACTGCTGCCGTGGGACCGTAAAAGAATGTTTTAAAGGTCATCAAGAAAAGGGGGTATATGGTCCTCTGATATTTGGGAAAACTGACTTTGGAGGCCCGTCCGATTCTTTTATGTTTGTTATTCAGGTAAGTTAATAGGGTGTCTTGGGAAATGGTTGGCCGGTTATCAGTGTAGGGTCAGTATCATAGACAGGGTGCCCTCAGGATTTGCTAAGTGTCTATCTTGTGAGATAACTGAACTAACTGGGCTACTATTTCATGGAAGTATTTGACCAGCCAGGGATTTTTGCCCTAGGCGATTTTCTTCAATTGTATCCCTCTGTGAGGTCTAGGGTCAAGATTTCTTTTTTAAAAATTGTTGTTGTAAACGACTTGCAGTTTTGCCATCCATAGGGCTCCACCTTCATGTTCCTCTTCTTCCTTGCTGCCAAATCTTTGTAGCTATATCTTGTGGCTCCTAACCGCCTTGAACCATTATCATGAAGAGAAATATTAAGTGCTTGACATGCCAAGCATTATAAAGTCCCAGATTCTGACTTTCCGCAAGAACTGAATCTGCATAAGACCCAGGATTTAGTATCTATCCATACACGTTTAAACAGGTGGATTAGAGCTGATCTTCAATTTATACCAACAGAAACAGGGATAGGAGAAGGTTGGCACCACATTCATTTGTTTGGATATCTATTAGGAGCTATCAGATACTTTGGCAAATAGATAAAGACACTGGTGAAATCTATCGTTCTCAGGAGTCAGGATCTGGAAGATACTACTTGATGGGCTCAATTGCTAAAGCTATATTTTTCCCGAACTTTAAGAAGAAATGGGTGTCACTGTTATTGGGAGTTTCTTCTTCATCTTGACCGTCGGGAAGCTGATGCTGTAATCTTCCTCGGCCACCCATCTGCAAACAAGAAACAGAAAGATCAGCAAAATGCATACCATTTGATAACCTAGGATGAGAAGACCTTTTTATCATTCTCCTCAGCTACTCCAGTCGTCCCTTGCCTGTAGCGAAGACAAAATGAGGGACCATGTTGACTCGAAGATGTTGGGGGCTATAGAGATATTGTTCCACATGGGTTATCTGGGATCTTAGATATGTCTTAATATACCTTTGGAACTATCTCCACCTAATGGTTTAAGATATTGGATTAAACCGCCAAGTGGTATTGCATGGGCTATCCCACCCCACTATATTTAACGAAGACAATTCATCTACCAACCCGCTGTTATGTATGAACTATGAACCTTAATTCAATCACAACTTTTATAAAGACAACACTTGGACAATTGTTCAAACAACAGGGGACTGTATAAATACCTGTAACGAGTGACAAGATGATGAAGGAAAATGGAGACTTCCAACCTTGAGAACTCGAAACCAGGGCAGAGTCTCTGCCCGCCACCAAACGGTGTGAAAAAGTTACTACTGCTAAGGATTCCTTCCTTTTTCTGCCAAAAATAAAACAAGTCATCAATCTGAAACAAGATTTGTAAGAAGCAAAATAGGGTCAAGGAATTAAAGATATTCATTGCAGGATGCTTAGGTTTTGAATCAAAATATTGTGAAAATTTTAATACCTTCCCTCACTTAATGTGTGATGGCGTATTTGTACTCCACCAATGAAGATAATTGCTTCATAACAAAACTCGTCTACCAAGGGAAAATTACTTTTTTTCTTTTTTCCTTTTCCTTGTTTTTGGTAAGAGGTTAAGTTATTGATCAACCATGCATGTGGAGCTCAAGGTTTACTAAGTTTCTGAATCCAAGGAATGGAATTAGGCCAGACTATCATACATGCAATAGACAGGACCCTCCGAGCTAGGGTATATGCTACACTAAGGGAAAATTCTACAACTAAGTGGAAGAGTAGCATATTTGTGCCACGAAATGGTTCATAATTTTAGATGTCACAACTGATTGAGTACGTATAGTAAACAAAAGGGCATACTCAATGCATGAGGCTCTTGCCAATATGAGGCTTGGGGAAGGTCATAATGTACATAGCCTTTCGACATTCAGTAACTATAGTATGACACAGAAAAAGGCATTGCAGTCTCTGTTTTTTTTTATGTTCAAACTTTCCCTCGCTCTCTCTTACCTGCCATCTCCACGGATCAAATTGACAAGAATTCTCATAATTTTCGTCATCGAAGTGAATAGAAGTAAAGGATGCCAAGACGCACCATCCCCTGGGAATCAAATATCCTGCAAACAAAGTCATCCACCATTGGAATCCAAGGAAATACAAACACCCAGAAAGATGGGCAAGAGATAAAAAACAGCAGCCTTGAGCCCAAAGTATGAGTAGAACAAGGGGATACCATTGATGTCTACATCTTTGAGAGCTTTTCTCCAAACCGCATTGATGATGTTTGCCATTCTGAGAGTTTCATTGATCACCTAATGGAATGGATACAAAGCCAAACCATTCAATTTGCATGCATTGCTCGTCAATAAGAAAGAAGACAAAATCATTTTAATTTCATAATTGATTTCATTCACTCACATCTTGAGTGAATGGCAGTGACATGTAATCCGTCCAATCATATTCCTTGCCTGTACTATCCTTTTGTCTCTTGAGCTCCATGTTTTCCTCCTTTCCCAACAAAAACAAACAACAATAATAATAGGGTCAATCTCCATTCACCATGCCTGATGACAACATTTCATGTGGCATAAAAAAAATAAATAAATAAAAAGTTCTTCTAACATATAAGATAAAAGCAAAAAAGAAGACTACCCAGTCGTGTTCCCCTATGCCCACACACAAGGACGAGCGACATGGCCATCCCATTCTTCATATTAGATGCTCTCATGTGCCCCTTCATTGACCCTGAGATGGTGCAAAGGCCACACAACTAGGCAACACGCCCTTCTCCTAAGGTAAAACAACATTAATTAGGCTCACATTTTGATTACCAACCCAAAATACCCCTTATTGGAATAAAGTTTTCATAGTGCCAAGCACCACATGCTATGAGAGAATGCACAATGATTGTCTGAGTTTCATTGATGTGCATTGTCGTACGTCGGAATGCATACTATTACATGTCAAGGTATTTGATTGATTAATATCCAAAGCTTAGCACATGGTTGATATAGACAATGAGATCTCTATCAGATAGTCTCTAAGTTTCCAAATCACTTTCGCTCTCTAATACAAGATAAGTCATATAGTACTATGGTAGAACTACAAAAAATGGGAAAACATTGGGTATGCCACTTGTAAACCTAGATGTGTGTCTATCTCTCTCCTTCTCCCTTGAAAAGGTCTCGTGTATCTTTTCATCTCAACCCTCTCATTGGTTGAATAGTTACCTTAAAGAAAGAAAAATATAATAGACATAAACATTAAAGTAGGGCCAATTAAAGACATATACATCAAACAAATTTGCATGGGCCATTTTGGATCCTCACAAGGCTCAAAAGCAAAGTGTACACTTTCCCCACGCCTGAGAACATGGTTTAAAACGCTTTTTCGAAAAAACTAATGAACAAAAACTGGGCCATCAATGAACCACGTGTACTTTCTTGTGCTGTTCCCAGCTCCTTAGGTTACACCCCCTGGCCCTAATCCTCCTTTCACCCTTTCTGTCCTACCTCAAATTGATGTTATCCGCCTATACACATATCGGTGCTGAAATGGCATCAGTCGCCACCGATACTGATACAACTAATATGATACCGACACATAAATTCATGTATCCATAACTGGGCCATGGTTTAAGCCTTTGAGGGATCGGTTAGGGTCACCGTATATCACCGCTAACTATACTAATACCACAGATACCAGACCGCTACATACCGATAGCTCAACCCATGAACTGGGACGATTTATTTTCCAGTTTCCAGTTTCCACCCCTTCGTTGGTGGCAACCGCACTCTGCAGTCTCTGCGTAGGTCCCTCTCCCTCATCATTAATATTAGATGCGTAGGAAGTACGAACTACGACGCTTCTGACCTGAGCCGACTACCCTACAAAGGGACGACGAAGGACACTTATAATAACCCTTACAAAAAAAAAAAAAAAAATACTAATAATAATATAATAACGTGAATGCCAATAAAAGCTTCAATAATTCAAAGCCAATTCCGGGACTACAATTGTTGGTCCCAAGTCAGCCCCCACTCACCCACCCACTGGCCCAACTCTTAATAACCCCTTAGGAGATAGGGTTGGGTCGTAGGTGGTCCTCCTCTAAGACCCCCTACCCACAAGACAACCACACGTGGCAAATTTCAAATTGAAAAAAAAAAAATTTATTTCGACTAATCCTGTCCGTCGATTGGATCAAGAAATGAAATGAAAAAGGAAGTTAAATCCATACCGTTAATTGCTTGAGAGCGAGAGGGCAGTCGCTGAGATATTTGACCGCAAAGGTCATTAGCGTAGGCACGGAGTCCTCTCCTGGTATCATCAACTCTATCATTCTCTCACTTATCACATCCACCGGCTGTTGTTGCTGCTGCTGCATCTCGTTTGATTCAACCGCTTCACACAGAAACATATCTACTACGTCCAGAATAGGTCGTCGTCCTCTCTGATCATCTCTTTCACTTTCAGACATAGTAGTAGTCGTCCTAGTAGTTCTCCCCATATTGGATTTCTTCTCCTCAACTATCCTTCTCACCATCTTCACCATCCTATCCTTGGCCTGTTCAGTGTTCCAGACAAAAAAAGGTCAAATGAAAGCAGACAAGAATCCCAGAAAAATCCATTATAGCGCTTCTTCTTACTTCTTTCTTCATTATCAGTAATTATCAATCACATGCAAGCTTGGTTTTGTTTGGCTGGATGGAAAACAGGTTAGCTCCACATGAAACTTTCTCATCTAATGGTGAAATTAAGGAGTTTTAAGTTTTCGGGTTCTAAGCATTCCTCTTCCTAATGACTAGTTTTTAAGGATGAGTTATACCCAAGTTCCAACAAGTGGTATTAAAATCAGGGCATGCCGTTCCTACTGCCTACAGCCTACTGACTACTTGCCACCCTCTCCTTAATGACTAGTTTTATGAGTTAGATAAAGTCCCAACAAGGAGGGGCAACAACAGTGTGCCTCCGTGGATTCACCACCCTCTTTGTTAATTTAATCAGACATGATGACAACAATGGTGTGCCTTTGGTGAGTAACCTGATATGGATGCTACTTGCCACCATGTCCTTAATGGTTAGTTTTTAAGGATGATGAGTTATATATCAAGTCCAATAATTGGTATCAGAATCTGGGAAAGCTAGCAAGAGTGTACAAAAAAAATCCATACCTTCAATGACTTGTAGAACGTAGTTCCTGGTAGCTTAATAGGCAAACAAATCAACCCTTTGATGAACTCTCTAAATTCTCTCCTCAGAAACTCTAATTCTTCACTAGGACCGATACCCATCAACACCATAACCAGCACTTCAAACGTAATCTGAGAAACCCATATTTGAAAATCACGTCAAACACTTGATGAACTGCCATGGGAAAATTAAAGAAAATAATGGAAATGGAAAAAAAAATTCCCAAATTCTTACCTTTTTGGTTTCTTCTTGGATGTAGATAGGATCATTGCTGTCCTTCCAGTTCTCCATGGACAGAAGAACAGATTTCTCAATCACTCGAGTTATACGGGATTTGAATTGAGGAGATTTCAAGAAGCTACCGAGCAGCCCATGAACTCTCTTGTGCATGCTACCACTCATTTTCAGTATAGAATCTTTACCCATTAATTCAGACACAGATTTGGGGTAGTAAGGAACAAAGGTGCTTCCATTGTTCTGTAAAACCACTTTGTTAACGTATGGATCGGTAGAAACTATGATTGGTCGTCCCAATAGATGAGATTTGAACACTTTCCCGTATCTAAAGAAAGAAAAAATAAGAGGAATGATCAGTCTCATCATGAACAGAGGAGAGAGAAATAGGAAATCGAACAGTCATTTCAATTCCTGGCTTTGCTTCTTGCAGAATTTTATCAGAAGTGCAGTAATTTCTGTCATTCTTGAAAAATTTGCAGAGAAAATTGAAAACTACATAAAAAGGAGAAAGGAAAAGGAACTCTCTTCCTCTTTCTTTCCCTTTTCGTTGCGAAATTGAAGAAAAGGGAAAAAAAAGATTGAATTTTTATGGAGGCTTTAACTTACAGAGATTTGCGTTTCTCCATGAAGCTTACGGGTCGAGAAGAATAACCAGAGATGATGAAATCAAGAGTTTCTCCAATAAAAGGCCACCCTAAACTCCCTTTAGGAACCCTACTTCCACCAACATCCTTCTTCTCCATCTCCAAATTGTTCTTCTTCTTGTTGGTGATCCATTTCCAAGAAAACCACCATCCCATGACGATGATACCCAGCAAGATCGAAAACCCTAAAACTGGTAAATCCATATTAAAAAAATTCTGATGCCTCTCTCTCTCTCTCTTTACTGTTGGTTGTTGCACTTCATGCAATAATATAACGAGGATTACATGAAATCAAACTCAAAACTCCATGGAAGATTGTCTGGATCCTCTGCATCGTCGATTCCCAATCCCTTTTACGGCCTTCAACCCTACAGAGAGAAAGAGATTGTGAAAATCTAGAGATTGATATTATCAATAAATGCATGGGATGGATTGAGAGAGGGGACTCTGGAAGGACGCTAAATCTGGGAACACAAGATCCCTCACGCTTAATTCATTTTGTCTTTGCCTTCTTTGTTTTTTCTTCTCTTAGAGATGGGTGGTGGGGACTTCCGGGTAGTCAGTAGTCACTGTTAATATGGGTTTCACCACCAGGTTCACCTCCTGTTCTTTCACCATTGAACCAGCTTTTCTTCCTGTAAATGGGAAATGGAATTCTTTGCCTTCTTGGTTAGCCGGTCGGACTGGACCGGACCGGACCGGACCGGACCGGATAAGCTAATGACAGTTGGAGCACAGAAGCAGCAATGTCTTTTCTCGTGTAATGTAATAGCGCCGGAATCGTCAGTTACAATTACAACCAATGGATGTCTCTGTCTCTCTCTCTCTCTCTCTTACTTTTATTAGGGTTTTGTTTAAATTTTCAAGACAAACCAGAGAAGATGAAAGAGTCAAATACTGTGCATCGTCTTGTCAACGTCACACAACCACCATCCCTCCCTATCGATTTTTTTTTTTTTTTTTTGGTAACAATTTGCTTAGGGAAAGACCGAGTTTCCTTTTAATTACGGTGGAGAAATAATCTCTTAATCCCCGACATGTAAATAGATCGTTGAAAATCTGAATTTGATTTGATTCAAGGGAATACGTATCTAATTGGACAATATTCGGATCCAAAATTGAAAATTTCTGTTTCATTTTATATTATTTTATTTAGAACACAAAAAAGGCTTAGAATGACTTAGATGTTTTCTTTGTCTCAAAATTTTTACCCATTTTAAAGAATGACATGTTTTAATATATTTTGATGACGATTTAAGTGAGATTTTTTTTCTAAGATCTATGATGGTAATAGAGGGGTTGGACCGACTGTGATCCTATGAATCGACCAATGATTTAAAATAATATATAATGTACTATCGTCTTGTTGAGCAAGCATTCTAATTTAGGGGATTTTTTCGTGTTAGAGTTCTTAGGCAAGTTTTCTTACCGAGATTTGGGTGTTCTTGATTGATCTCCATTGTAATCTTCTTTTCTACATAGTGAATCTTCTTTACTCGAAGACGTAGCACACTTCATCAATGCATGATCCTTGTTAAATCTTTGTGTTGTATGAATTTGTGTTATTTTTTCCTTCATATTGATTGGTATTTGTTCTAACACTAAAGCTTATCATCTCAATATATATTGTAGATTCTCATAATGTATATTCCAACATCATTAAAGCCACCTTCGAAACATAGAACCAACTTCTACCCTTGGGGAAAAAAAAAAAAAAGACTTAGTACTAACATTTTACTGAACAGAAGGCGGTATAGAAAATTGAGTTCATTTAGTACGGTTTTTCTCGATGCAAATCAAAACTGAACCAAATGGAATCGGGATCAATTCTATTCGATTCGATTCAATTATAAGCAATTGATTCCGACATTTGGTTTTGTTTTCATTTTGGCACCCCTTAAGAGGTGTGTCAATTCTTGGCACAGACCAAGAAAAGCTAAACCCAGCTACTAGTCTAAAGCCTTATTGGTGTTCCTTCATCTTTTTCCTCGGGGGATGCTCTTTCGTCAACTATTGCTACTGCTACTACTCCTTAGGCTGGTCCCAAATCAAGTGACTTTGAGGTGGAAGCTTTCCCAATAGGACATAACCATGCTAGCCGCGTTTGAATGTAATAGATTTGGAGTCTTCCATGCTTCTCCAATAGCAATATTTTTTTTGTTTTTTTTCGGGGGTGTGGGGTTGGGGAGGAGGAGATGGCCACCTTCTTCTCTTCCTTCATTGAAGGTTGGAAAAACTAAACCTCTTTGTTATTCATTATGGTTTGGGCTGTGCTAGTAGCTTTGCTTCCAAGATATTTTTATTTGTTCGTTGATCTAGTAAGGTTCAACCGTGGACCAAATAGTATTCAATCATTTTTGGTACATGGTCTAGCTTGACGGTCAACCGATTGGTATCAATCGCCTAAAAAAAAACCTAAGAGCTGGTTAAAAATCGATACTTAATCAATTGTTTATAAACAGGAGTCTAGGGGTGTCAACCAGTCGGGTTGGGCCGGTCTCAATCGGGCCTATCGGGCTTGACCACTTGAAAACCTGCCATCATGAATGCCCGTTTTAAGTAAACGGACCTAGGTTTTTGGGGCATGGTGCAGTTTATAATTGGGCTGGCAGGTGTCGGGCTTTAATCGAGATACCTTAAACGGGCATTAATTGGACTATGGGCTTATTTAAATCTAAACGGGCTTTAAACGTACTACCCTAAAATTCTTTTCCTAAGTGAGTTGAAGGATCATAAATGTTCCATTTGAACATTAAATCACTGTATAAGTCATTACAAAATCCAACTCTCAAGCAATCACAAAGAAGAATCTATTCCATCATGTCAATGATTAATGGATGAAAGATCCATTATTGTGTGTGTCACCATGTCATATGAATCAAATTTTAACATCCAAGGTTATCCACCAAAAGATTCCTATTATGATATAGATGAGACTCTTAGTTTTGGCTCTTTTAGTCTCTTATATATATATATATATATATATTTTCGGTGGAACTCTCTTAGTTTTTATTATTAGTAGTAAAATGTGAATTTTATATAGTATTTAAGAGGGTCAGGTTTAATCGGATGTTCAATGGGTTAGTTACCTGCACCATGAATGCACGTTTATAAATATATCGGGCTCAAGCTCAAAATATTTGTTAATCAATTCAGATCCAAGTCAAGTCACAAATGTGCTTAGCTTAATTAGACTTATCGGTGCTGACTCATACTTAACACCCCTAAACAGAATCATGACCGTTCTCCGAGGAACAATTACTTAGTCAATCACGGCCGGAGTATGGGAGACCGATTAAGCTAGCCTGATGGAAATTGACTTGAACCAATCGAATGATACCCCTACTCCGGTACGATCGGGCGACGTGAACACGAGACCGTACTAGTTCTTCACGTTTTATACCCCGGCAAGAGAGAGCGAAGGCTTTGTTGTTTGGATGTAGGTAAGGCTGTAGGTAGCTCTCACCACAAGAAAAATAAGGCTGGGCCTAGCGGAGTTGGACAGTGCTATTAAGAACCTTTTAGGTTCACATATTTCAAGGTGTCATAGTGTAGTTGGTTATCACGTCAGTCTAACACACTGAAGGTCTCCGGTTCAAGTCTTGGGACTAGGAAATTACACTCTCCTCCCTGTATATTTCAGATATTACAAATTCTTCTCTTTTATAACCGTTAAGTGTGTTATAAATTTATCAATCCCAAAATACCCTTGGTTTAATGGAGATGACGGATTTGCCCTCAATCCTGTTTATCGTCTTCGGTTTAAGAGAAACCATGGGAGAGTTAGGGTTTTTGTCTTATATGAAACAGTCGACTGATGCTTGGCCTGAGATAGTTGGCAAGGACATGTATAAGATTTCGGTAGTGAGTGCCTTGAATTTAGAACAGATGAGGCGCATACGATCGCTGAAGCCGACGGCTCCGGCTACTTTGGCTCATGGCAGTCTTTGTTCGTTCAATATAAGCGACTTGCATTCTACACTAAAAGATGTGGATGCAGAAACTCATACAAGAGAGAGCTCAGTATTAGAGATTCAGTTTCCATTTTCCAAATTCGTTCATATTATTTTTCCTCTGTTTCACACACAATCATCAATCGTGCACATTGTTCTCCTTTTCAAATTCGGGTCTGAGTTTGATCACAATTTTAGAACTTGCTTCTTGAAACCCAACCTCACCTGCTTCTTCCTTCCTTCTTCCTCTTGTCACCCTCTCCTCCTTCGTCGTCTGTTTCTGTACCCAACAATGGCTAGGAATTCAGTAAAGTGCTTTTACTCGTACGTTTTCCACTCCAATCTCCTCTTTCATCTCAGAATTTCATTCCACTAAAAATGACACTCACCTATCCCCTACAGCAGAAGCAACCTGACAAGAAAAAATTCCCTCTTCAATACTGGATCCTCTAAAATTGGCCCCTCGGATCGGCCAACCGGCGGAGACATCCAAGAACCACCCTTCCACTTCCAGTGGGAGGAAGAGGGAGGCGTGAAGGAAGAAGATGAAACTCTGAATCATAAAACCCTAAAACCAAATGGTTGCTCTCTGGTATGAGGGGTCATCTGAAGTTACTCGAAAACCAGATACCCTCTTTTTTTCTTCAAAGGATATTCGATCTTGTTCCCATTCCTAGATCCTCCATTACATTACACTCCTTTTATTCTATCTTCATCATCTACCCTGAATCCTCAGTGATCAAAGGCTGAACTTGGGGTTGGAGTTGGGGTGTTTCTCTTCCACCCTTGGGCGACTCAGACTGAGAATATGAGGTTCTGAAACCTATTGGAGAGATCGAGTTCATATCTGATCCATTTTGCAGAGATGACTACTATAAAATACTACTTGATTTCTTAAATTCTAACTGTTCTTTCCTTCTCGTGTATCACGATTCAGATGTTAATGATTTCTAAAATTCTAACTGCTTTTAAATATTTTACAGTATAAGGCTATTTTAGAATTTGGCATTTGCAGGGAAAGGGTCTTTCTCAAGAATCATCTCCAAGAAAAAGAAAGCAATGTACAGAGGTATTCCCGCAGAAGGTGATCGGAATGGTGAACTGCAACCAGATTTCTAGCAAGGGAAATATTGTGATACCCTACTTCTTAAACCCAGTCTGATTACACGGTCGACCTGGTTTAACCATGCAGGACCCAAACCGGAGAGGGTTAAGGCGGGTTCCTTATGGACCATGATGGCAAGGGTGACCTTGAACACCGATTGGCCAGACAAGTCCGAGTCAGTGCCAGAGGAGACGGGGGTACCCAAGCCGTGTACATGCACATATCATAAGGCCATGTACGGATAAAGCAGCTATGTAGCCGTATCATGAATCGTATACGTATAATATATCTTATGCCGACAGTGAGATTCGTGCCGAGAGTCGAATTCCATCAAAATCCCACTTGTTGGCCAATTTTCGGCCCTCAGGTGGGCGATCACAGGTGGGCGCATCCGCCCACCTGAGTGATCCACCCATGTGGTCACTTAGTTGTTTTAGAAAGTATAAATAGAATTTATGAGTTTTCCATTTTCTCATTTATGACATTCGGGTGTTTGGTGAAAAGAGTAAAGAAGAGAGAGAAAAGGAGGGAGAAAAGAGAACGGAGAAGAAAAAAGGGGAGGAAGAGGAAGAAGGAATAGATTTAAGCGGTGCCAAGGCTTGATCTTCCTATTCCGACACCGGAAGAGTGATCCCCAACATGAGATCTGCGTTTAGAGGTGAGCGAAGGCTATATTCCCTAAACGTTCACCATACCCAAGTAAAACCCTTGATTTGGATAGTGTTTCTTGAGGTCTTGTAAATCCCCCTTGAGATGATGAATCTAAGGTTTAATAGATGGTTTATGTGTTGATTTTGAAGGATATGAAGAAGTGTTTATAAGGTTGGAGAAGCATTGGTGATTTGAAGTGATTTTGGGATTTTGAAGGAGTTCTTGAGCAAAAAAGATAAGATGGTTTTCCATTCCTTAAATCTAACCTAGATCTAGGTTAGAACCATCTTATAAGACCTTGAATGTGTGGATAATGGGTTTGGAAAAGCCCCATTTGATTCCCCAAAAGTTGGGGAAGGTTTCGGGGAAAATGGCATTTTCCTGCCAAGACCGGTGGGCCAAATGGCCCTCCTGAGGGCACCCGTCTGAGAAGGCAGGCTCTCGGCTAGGACCGGTGGGCTGGGACCGATGGGCCGACCGGTGGGCCGACCCACCACCTGAGAAGACAGGTGGGCGGTGACAGGTGGGTTGTCTGACCCACCCGAGAGGCTCCCAACGTGATTTTTACGTCCGAATGGACCCCAAACGGACGTGTAACCTTCCTTCAGGGTTCTAAACATGATTTTATCATTGGATCTTGTTAATTTTGATCCCAAAATGGTGAAATGCTAACCCCATTCACTTATGTCAGGTTCACCAAAACTTACGCTTCTCGCACCGGATCTCACCCGTACCGAGCGTGAGTCTTTGTACACTACAGGTAAGTGGGGAGAGGACGTTTGACCTTGTTTCAAGGCTTGTTTGGCATTAATTTAAATTGTATCTAGATTAGCCATGTCATCATGCAAATGCTATGTAGCTTAGCCATCCTCATATTTTTATGCCATGTGTGCTGTGTTTATTTTCTCAATGTCAAATGATGATGTGCTTATGTGATGAATGTTGATATCATTGTGCATGATGCATTAATAAACTAGATGCCGTAGTTGGCTTGGAAACGAGTGTATTGGTGGCCCGTGGAATGGGACGCCGTGGCACTATGCAATCGTACTATGTCATATAGGAGCATGCGGTTTAGGATTATCATTTTCCCGTGCTACGACCCTTCCCAATAGGGGTTGAGGTGTTGGGTTATCATTTGGGGGGAAGCAATGGTCGCGGTTGTCGGGTCACTGTGGCAGTTAGACATACGCCCGGCTAGTCATTAGGACAGTTGACAACCTCGGTGGTATATTCAAGAAGGCCAATCGTACTGCTTTTAAATTACTGGAGTTAGCACCTTTATTTTCTGTCATTTACTTTTATGTTGAGAGCCAGTGGTCGGCATGCTTTACTTTTCCGAGTACTCACGGTGGGCCTTCTCCGACAGCCCTATGGGCGTTTCACGGGATGGAGTTCGCGGCTCGTACCCGAAGTATACGCGCACTATGGTTGTAGTAGCACTAAACCAAAGACTTAGTAATGTTGTTTATATGGATATGATTAATAATGAATTGCATAACATATAGTGCATATGGTTGTGATTGTTGTGTGGACTACTATGTGGTCCTTCTTTTCACTTACTGAGCTAGTGAGCTCATCCCACGTGTGCACCTCTTTTAGATGATTTTGCAAGTCATCAACCTGAAGAGCAAGGGTCGAGCCCCACAGTTGAATTCCCTGAAGAGGATTGGTGGGTCTCCGAGGAATTAGAGCACGGCACGGATTGTTTGTGCGAGGGCTATGTTACGGGACCGCATTTTTGATACCGAGCTGAGCTTACTCTTTGATTTTTGATGATCCCTTTTGTGTACTTGATATGTAAATTGTATTCTTTCTGTATAAATATCATGCCTGTGGGTCCACATGTAATTATCTATGTATTACAATTTGGGTATCAAGTATATTGGGGGAAATTACAGGTAAATCAATTCTTCCGCTGAACTCTGGAATGATTATCTTAGTTGTGTGTATGTTGTGGTTGGATACTTTATCAGATGATCCTGGCGGGTTTGGGTTAACCGGTGTTAACCCGGTCACTGGTCCGGTTCTGTGTGAACGGGGTGTGACAAATATCCTCACCAAACCCTATCGACGGAAGGCGGAAAATTGGAATAGAGATGAGGAAATTTGGAACCCAAACGCCATTTCAGAGATGGGAGTAATCGATCTTTAAGGCTTCAACAATGGCAACGAACACAAACTCTCTCCGATTTCAGATTTCAGAACCATAAATCGTAATTTCATAACCCCTAACTCTCCCAATCGGTTAATAGTTTTTCAAGGAGGAAAATGAGAATAAGAATCGATCTTCAAGGCTTCAAGGGAAGAAGATGTAGCTAATTGGTGAAAGGAATGATATGGGGTTAAAAAAATCATTTAACATCTGCTTCTAATAGTGTTACCACTAAAGGGTACATTTGTATTTATAAACTTAGGGGTTTGAGTGTAATACCTGAAACATACAGGGGAGGGGAGTGTAATTTCCTATTTTTTAAAAGATAAAAAATATTTAAAATTTGACATATGATCAATTCATATATACTTGATGGGAAAAGGTTGGATATGCTAGCGCATTACCTAGGAATAAGGCATCATTACCTAGGAAACTTGCCCAATATCGCCGCTCCTCGGTCTTCCTTCCTCACGATCTCTTTTTATTTATTTTTGTTAACGAAGGTGTCCGGGCCCTCAGAGAGACTAGCACAACAACCCACCGCCATGATCTCCTTGGGCTAGCTTACACGTACCTCGACTAATCCTCGGGGAGACTAGCACAACGACTAGCACAACAACCCACCACCATGATCTCCTCTTAAATCGCAGATGCACAAATGGGGAGTCGAACATGAGACCGAAAATACACACACACACACTCACACAATGCGTACGACAGGGTTCAATCCCACGACCTCCTCCCATAAGTGCTGGCTCCACAAGCCGAAGCTACCACCACTAGGCTATCCTAGTGTTCATAAAAATTTGCCCACGATCTCTAGCTCTACCTCCATTCAAAAAAAAATTTGCCCATCCCCGCTGCCCCTCTCTCTCTCTCTCTTTGGCCTGATCGTCTTCTCTATCTCTAAGAGCCTCTGTTTACATTTCCACCGAAGGTGTCGTGACCTAATAGTACACCTTTAGAGTTGGAACCACTAGTGGAGCCGGAAATACTATCTGATCCTATCTCGAGAAAGCCCTCACTTGAACCTCCAAGTGGGCCTGATTTCCCAGGCCCACCAACTCCTTTGCCGCCTGGTCTCGACATACCATTACTGCCACTGTCGAATACCATTCCATGGTCACCGCTGGATGTCGTACCACCGAAGCCACCATATATTCTACCTTCGCCGCCAATCATGCCCCCCAATATCACCTCTCCTACCGGCCCTTTCGTTGTTGTAGGGAGAGGGACTGCCTCTTGAATTTAGTAATACTATGTTTTCTTGTATTCTCATACAGATCAGAGATGTAATGGGTTTTATTTTTTGCCTGAGACAATCTAATAAGAGGGGTTGGGTTGGCTTTCTGTCTCTTAGCTCTCTCTATATCTTTCCAGTGATTATATTGATTTTTCGTGGGTTGTTTCCGTACACCCAGTTTTGATAATCTGCAAAGTCTCTCTCTTCTTCTTCAATAGGAAGAGAAGACAAAGAATCGGCATAGACGATAGACGATAGATGATAGATGACATGGTTGTTTCTGCTCTTGGGAGATAGACACCCAACTCAAACCCTATGAATGCTGCGATGGCAGCATTCTGGTGAGGCTTGAATCGTTAGACTGAGGGTGGAGACACAATTAGGGGAGAGATAAGGTGTAGCAGTAGTGGATTGAAGGTTTGGACCTCTTATCTCGATCTAACGGTTTTATTTAAGATGATCAAATCCTATGATTAAAATCCCGCTAGGACATAAAATTTCAAGATACCCCACTAGCATACCTATCCCTCTCCCATACTTTATACATACACTTACTTCGGTGAAAATATTCTCTGTACATCCAACACCACATTTGCAAACAAACAATATACTGATCCCAAGTTGTCTTATCCAGGTTGTCTAATCTTATCCAAATATCAAAATCCATTATCCAATTGTATAAAATATGATGTCACGCCACCTCCATATTTTATTATTATTATTATTTCGTGTGTTTGTGTCTTTGCAAATCGTGTTATCAAAATTGTTCCGCTAACATGGACAGATAGGACATGACCTAGAAGAAGAATCAGACCGCCCTTCCTGCTCTACCTCGACCCGAACTCATCGGGCGGAAAGAGACTTTGATTTAAATCATACTCCTTCTCCAGTAGAAGAGGAGGAAGATTTAGATCTCAACTTGCCCCTTGCCGCTGACCCTGCCCAGGACCAAATTCATCGACGTCTGAGGCAGGGGCAGGAGGCAATCGATTTGGCGCTCGCCCTGGGCCAACCCCACAATTTGAATTTAGAGTTAGCACTTGCGCCACCAATGTTGGAAGATCAACCCGCATCACAACAAGTGATCATGTATCAAATTCTATACTTGTATTTAATTAAATACGATATTGTGTGTGTATGCATCTCATGTATATTAAGGCAGACAAATGGGTGTTCCGGCCAATATTGTGTATTTTCTTACAAATTTAATTTTTATTTTTTCAATTGACAAATTCTATTTGGGTTAAAATTTGATATATGAATGAAGACCTTGGACTCTACTTATCCAAAAAATTGGATCCCATTTGATTGAGTGCTTCACGAGATCAACTCAACTAGATTTATTTGTAATTTACAAAACATGAGGGGTGGATATTAGGGGTGTCACTTCTAAGCCCGAACCGGTAGGCCCAACCAAGCCCAATATGTTTATGACTCGACCTGGACTGGCCCGATTAATAAACTTGTCGGGCCCGTTTATAAATTGGTAGTACATGGTACAAAGGGTAAGCTCGATGGGCCTCTCGACCAGCCTGGCCTGGCCCGTTTACAAGCCCGACTCTAACCGACACGTTTAGTCTAATCGTTTATATATGTATTTTGATTTTTTGGGATAAAATAGGATATATATTGATATTTTTATCAATTATTGATTGTAATTAAATGTAATATCTTTTCAAAACTGTTGACAATTTAACAAAATAAATTAAAGTATCTTAAATCTATGAAAAAATAAATGTTGTTTAAGACTTTATTGGTACATTGCCTCGTTTAAGGCCCGATTATAACTCAATTAGCCTGATTTGGAGAAGCCTCGGTTAAAGCTCGGAGCTTGATCGAGCCCGACATGACACTCACTGAGATCGACTTATTCCTTAAATAGGTAGGTCATGATCGATGACATAGACCGGTAAGGCCCAATCGAGACCGGCCCCGCCCGATCGATTGACACCCCTAGTGGATATAATTGAATCAAACCTCAGGGCCAGATATACGTAAATTTTTCCTTTTACATGTCCAAAAGATATTGCAATCTTTTTTTTTTAATTTTATTTTATTTGCCATGTGGTAAATATTCGCCCAGGGGGACCTCTAAGGAACCAATCTAGAGCTCAAACGTTATACCTTTTTTTTGTCCAACAAACGTTATACCTTCTCCTGTGATGACAAGGCGTTGCAAGCGTAAGAGGTAAGATAATGAAACAAAAAAAGGCCAGTTTCTCACCTCAAGGACAGGTCAAAAGGACTCCAACAATGTCCGAAGCTGCTTACGCATTGCAGCAATGGAGAAATGGCGAATCATTTCGCGTCGCCTCCTCTGGCAATCTCCGAGAATTATACCTGGGACTTCTCCAATTCCTGGTTTCGAGGGATCAATCCAACGTTCAGGTTGAGTTTATTTGATCGATGTACTGCAATTCCAATCCGTCTAAACTCGCGAGATGATTTTCGTTCCAGATACATTTTTTTCTTGTTAATTGGATAATTCTTGGATTGTTTCTGCGTAATTGGATAATTTTTGGATCAGGTCGTCTTTTGATTTCTGCTAATTGAAGGCGATCTTGCAGGTTCCAAGGATAATATTGGAAGGGCAGAGAGAAATTTTGAAAATAAAAAGCAGAACGTTGAAACATGGTCTCATCCTTTAAGAGATTCGGTTGGAAACCTTAAAAAATTACCGTCAAGAAATTTGTACAAAGATCACAGAATCCATTGTCGTTCCTTTGCTTCGGTGGCTGCAAGAGTTCAGAGGAATCCTTCATTTTCTACAATAAATTCTGATGACATTGCCTATTTTAAGGAGATATTGGGGGAGAAGAATGTCATTCAGGACGAAGATAGGCTGTTGGCGGCAAATGAGGATTGGCAGCGGAAATACAAGGGCTCGAGCAAGCTTTTGCTACAGCCTAGGAACACTGAGGAGGTTCACAACTTACACTCCAGTATATTTTTCTGAAAACATATGATTAGGATTTGTTTTCTATTTTTCAGCTATAAAATTACTGTGATTTATTTATTTTTTTTTAAATTTGTGTGCTTAAGTTTTGCTGTGAGAACTAATAGGTTTTTTCCATAAGAGTCTTATATGATTTTCAGAAGTAGGCTAATCATGTCCTCGATAAGGATGAATCATATCCTATATGTTAATTAACTTTCTTCTTGCTTACTAATTTACCACTTCAATTTTATTGGGGTTCTTTTATCTGTACCATGACTAACTCAGATATGCAACTTATTCATTCACTTCCATTATTGTTGTTGAATATACTTGTTTTTGCTTTGCAGGAAAATTTACTATAGTCATCAATAAGAGAAAAAAGAAAATAATTTTTTGATGTAGTAAGTTAACTAAGACTTTGTTGTGGTCTATTTGTTTTCGCAGGTGTCCCAAATTCTTAAATATTGTGATTCCAGATGCTTGGCTGTTGTCCCACAGGGTGGGAATACTGGTCTTGTAGGTGGAAGTGTGCCTGTTTTTGATGAGGTAAATAGTAGCTTGCATTTTATCTCTTGATGTCCATCAATCTCTCTCTCTAGATTATATTTTAATGCTGAATCTATCTTACCTGACTCCCTTCTTGTGGTTTAGCGACTCATTATAACCTGTCATAAGGAAAAAGTTTAGCAAGCTCTAATTTGATATAATCCTGGGTTAGCAGTTTACTTTCTGCTATAACTGTGGTTCTTTCAATGCATTACTTGTCAGTGATGCTCTAGCTGAGTCCTGCTGAGTTTCATTGTAACCAGATGATAGTGCAACATCACTTCTTGATCGCCCTAGTACAAGCTTCATAGTTTTAATTCAGTTTCATGTAGTGGATTTAATCCAAGTTTTCAGGATAGATTCTAAACTGACACATATTTCTTGCCTGGAGCATGGGGGGGGGGCATGAAAGCTTGCATTAGAGGAATTGAAGATTTTGGTTAAAAAGTGGATGATCTAGGAGAAATCTGGTCTCCATGTTTCAAAAGAATGTGATAAACACAACTCATAAGCTGTATATCAACTATTTGGAGTCCTACTCAGGGTCAGCTGCATGAATTCGGTCCCAAGAACACATTTAGTAATGAAGCCTATCTAGAACAATTTACGGAAAAACTGACTCATGTTTTGATATTGTATGATAAAAACGTAAGGATTAGGCAATGATAATATTTTATATTACTAAAGATTGGTCCTGAATGCTCTTGATGGCATTTGTCATCCAAAATTTGTCATCAAGAAGTCCATAATCTAAGCCCTATTTGCTTGGTAACTTATGTCAACAACCGTTGATCAGAAACCAAAAACTGTTCACTTATTTATGTCTTATTACAATTTAATGCAATGTTTTGGAATTTTATGACTGTGAATCAAATAATTTCTTAATGCAAGCATGATTTTGATCCGGCAATACATATGCTTATGCATATGGAAATGATTAGAAGATATTGATGAATTTTCATTCTGTCTTTTACGTCTGAAAAATTCACGGTTGACGAACAAATTGTGCAGGTGATTGTCAATGTTGGTTCCATGAATAACATCATATCTTTTGATGAGGTATACAGTTTATATTCTCAGAACATGTTATCATGAATTTTAATCTTACTGTCCTTGCATAGACGGCAAATCATTTCTGCTCTCACTGCTTCTTTTGGTTAAATTCTAAGCAGTTTCATCCTAGAATATCCCTTGGTTGAAACTGGTAGATAAAATTCAAGCACACGATGTTTATTATTCTACCCATTCATATCTAGAATGGGTAGATAGAGCTATGAAAATCTAGGGCTATGAGAGAATGCACAATGATTGTCTGAGTGTTGTCGGTATGCAATGTATGGTAGATAGACTATGAAAATCTAGGGCTATGAGAGAATGTACAATGATTGTCCGAGCATTGTTGGTATGCATTGTCGTACATTGGAATGCATACCTATACATGTGAGAGTATATGATTGAATTAGAGCTTGGCACGCGGTTAATCTAGACCATGACCTCTCTATCGAACAGTCTAAGTAGCCACATCATCTATCCAGTTGGCAAAGAATAGTGGGCATTTGGGAACCATTTCCCTGTCTAATACAAGATGAGTCATATAGTAGAATTTATTATATATGTGGAAGAGAAAGTCGCTGCTTTCGTTCCTTCTCTATAATTCATTTTCTACATCTTTGAATTTAAAAAATAGAGGAAAGAAAGTGGCAATTTTCTATATCTTTATTCATTATAGGCTATGATGAAGTCCAGTCGTTAGATTCTTTGTGACAGTTCTTTTTGAACATATTATTATTTGGTTATTTTTTCATTTCACTGACAAAGTGTTCCAAAAGTTGATACTTTCCCATATTTACATCATGAATTTCTTATCTTACAATTTATTCTTAGGTCAGCGGCATACTGGTGTGTGAAGCAGGATGCATATTGGAGAATCTGGATTCGTTTCTGGTGAAGCAGGGGTAACTGTCTCCCATGCCATCTCTTTTGTTCTCTGAGAGGACGTGTAGAAACTGATTTCTTTTTTAGGATTTACTGTTTATGGAATATATCATATTATAGTTTGGTAGTATATGAGTTTTTCTATCATTTCCTTTTTCATTGAGGGAAGAAGTTAACCAATTCTATGTTACTTCTGTTATATGTGTGACAAAAAGTGCTAAGTCTGCTACTAGTCAAGCATAATTTAAGGGAATTTGTTGGTCGTCTAGACTCTAGAAGCACAATATCTCTCTTTACTGTCATTGACAAAATCCTATACATGTGTATATCCGTATAAATCTCTCCGGCGTTCAAGGTTTTCAAAATCTTAAATAAAAAAACGTAGTACAAAATGCTTTTTTCTCCTTTTTATCACAGAGTTTCTTTCATATTTGTTGAAGTATCCAACCCAAAAGCTTAAACTGTTAGGTGGAGAGGCCCAACTGGTATATGTAGGCATCCAAGGTCCTAGAGTTTTTCTATATGGGACTATTCTCAACACTTCCTCTCACATGTAACCCCTCTTTGTGTGGCAGTACATGTGGAACGGAGTGTTTCTCAATATCAGAAATATAAGATCAATACCATCTAATAAGGTTAAAGAGAAAGAAGAAGAACCTAGAAGAGAGGAAAAGAGAAATCGAGAGAAGAGATTGCCGATATTGCTGAAGAATATGTCTATCGATAGCAGCATCAGGAGATTGTACATGAATCAAAATACAACAAAGTTGCAACTTTACCCTTCACTTAACTCCTAATGAATAATTAAAAACTGAAAGGCAAATAAAGACAATACTATCCCTGTGGTAGTAACTAAAAAACATAACGTTAAGACTCCCCCTCAAGTTGGAGGGTAGATATCCCCCTATACCCAGCTTGGAACAACCATTAAGAAAAGCAAGACGAAACAAAGCTTTTGTGATATCATCCTGTTGGTTGCCAGATTGAACAAAGGAGTAGAGATCAACTTCCTTATCACAACATCTCTCACACAATGATTATCATCCTCAATATATTTAGTCCATTCATGAAAAAAATGGAATACTAGGAATATATATAGTAGCTTGATTATAACATAGCATAACATATTCTTCGGTTTATTGAGAGGAAAACCAAGCTTCTAAATAAGAGATTCCAGTCACATCATATCAGTTGTAGTGTGCACTAGAGCCTGGTACTGCACCTCAGCACTAGACCGAGTCATAATAGTTTGGTTTTTGCTCCTCCATTAACCAAGTTGCCACCAACAAATATACAATATCCAGTGGCAGATCTACGATCGCCATTGGCACCAGCCCAGTCAATATCAGAGTAACCATAAACACTTATATGACCATGGCAGCAATGAACAAGTCCTTTCCTGGGCACCTTCGAGATACTTTAGAATACGGCACATCGCCTCCTAGTGGACCTGCTTTGGATTCTTCATGAATTGGCTAATAACCCCAACAACAAATAGATACCAGGCTTGGTAACAGTAGATATAAAAGTTTGCCAACTAATCTCTTGTACTTATGTTTATCAGAAAATTCATTGTCATCATCCATTCTAAGTTTCACATTATGATCCATGGGAGCATAAACTAGTTTACAAACTAACATACCGATCTCAGACAGAAGATCAAGAGCATATTTCCTCTGAGACGAGCTAACACCCTTTTAACTTCAAAAAACTTCAATACCAAGAAAATATCGGAGAACCCCCAGTTGATGTAGGTTAGACTTGGCCTTGTCAATACCAGGCAAGTGATTACCAGAGACAGTGATATCATCAACATAAACAATTAATACAACCACCTTTGATATGCCTATCGACAGCAACATAAGGAGATTATATATAAATTAAAATACAGCAAAGTTACAACTTTACCCTTAATTTAACACCCCCACTTATAATAAAAGAACTTAAAAACTAAAAGGAAAATAAGCACAGAACCATGCCTTCGCTATTAACTAAAGAACATAACTTTCACATAATGTATGGCCTCTCTTTTGGGCGACCGTACGCAGGTGTATTTCAACGTAGTGGGGTTGATGGCTGTGATACCATGTTGAAGTATCCAACCCAAAAGCTTAAGCTATTAGATGGAGAAGCTCAACTAGTATAGGCATGAGGAGGCATCCAAGGTTCCCGAGCTTTCCAATGTATCTTAAATCTTTGAGTTTATATGATCACCAGGATAAGGGGGTGGGTCAAGAAGTCTGCGGGTGCTGAGGAAGAAAAGTGTACACGCTGTTTGGCGTGCTCTTCAATCTTGTTTTCTGTTATGTTGCCAATGTAAATGGAACCTAGCTAACTTTGTGATGTAGGGGGTTCCTAGGTGACTAGGTCTCTTATAAGATTAACTAACTAGGTAGGGTTAACTCGAGGGACTTAGGTCGATTGGACAAAAAGAAACTCAGCAAACAAGATTAAGCATGCAAAATACAATGAGACTAATAAACAAAGTAGCAAAAAGCAATAATAATCTAGACGAAAAAACACATAAACTCTTACTTAAGCTTCAAGTGGGGACATGGGGAAGGGAACAAATGTCATACGAATGTTAGGTTCAGCACAAATCAATCTAGACACCCAAATTAGATATGCAAACAATTAATGTCCTCTAGCAACCAACTAAAATAGAAAATCAGCAAGGGTTTTGGAGACATAACAGTGACGAAACGTCTTAAAACAATGGGTAAAAATAGGCATAAACAAAGGGCTAAGGCTGGTTTCAATGTTAATGGGCTGCAACATATAATAGGGATTAATGGAGGTGGAGAGGGTTTAGTTTAATGAATTACCTTGCTGCTGTCCAGGTCTGAGGAGAAAAGAAGAGACCAAGGTCCTCCAAAATAAAGAGATGCAGTCCACTTTTGGTTGATAAAAACAAGTCCAGCCGGTTGTATAGAGATCCTCAGTATTGTCGATGTAGCTTGGTGAATGATGTTGGGGCTCTCAGCAACTCACAGATAGCAGGTACAACCAACAGTAATCTGTTCATTGAAAGGAGATCAGCAGCAGCAGAGAGTAAACAACAGCACTTAGTAGCAGCAACAATGAGTATTAGCAGTAGTGTGTAACAGCAGCAGTGACAGAAAAAAAAAAGAATGAAAAAAAAAGAGGGAGGCGAGACAAGAGAGAAGAGAGAAGAGAGAGCCAAGAGAATAAAGAGGAAAAAGGCGAGAGAAAGTGAGAAAGACGAGATTGAAGGAGAGAGAGAATCGTGAGAGGGGTGGGGGCTTTCCTCCTTGGCCGTTTTTCAATTCACATTCATTAGTTGTAAACAATGGCCAATGGCCTTACACTTAAATAGAATAAACTTCCAAAAATAAAAAAAAAGATATTTAGAAACTCAATTGCTTGAAATAAAAAACTACCTAATAGACCAATAGAAAGAAGTCCTAGTTTCCTAATTATGTAAAACAATCAAATAACACTAGACTTAAAGCAAAGTACTATAATCAAATAAGATTTGGTGGGGTCCACAAGATCTACTGAATGGGAGGACAAGGGGGGGTCGAACCCAACGTTGGAAGGCTGGTTCGACTCCTCTCTTTCCTTCTTCTTTCTTGTTTCTTCTCTTTCCTTCTTCTTTCTTGTTTAATCCTTCAACCACAAAGATGGATCTGGTTGAGTCTTCTTCTTCTTTCGACTATACACCTTGATGTCCCCATCACTTTGCAGCTAAGTTTCCATATAATCTGTCTGTCTTTTAACCCCAAATTGGTTTTTTTCAATCATGAAGCATAGTTTTTGTCCCCAAGTGATTGGAGACTTGGGTACTTTATGTGTCCTCTTTTGGGCCTGTAAATATAATTTCTTTAAGCTCCTGCATTAATGTATTATGGTACACACACACACACACACACACACACATATATATATATATATATATATGCATGCATGTATTGTGTGAATTTTTCTTTTTGTAGTCTAATTTTAAAGCATTGTCCGGTGTGTGACTTTTGTTCTTTCCATCTTTGAGGGAAGGAAAATTTCCATCCAATGCACTTCATCTAATTTGAAGAAGAGACCTCATTCTAGTTATGTCAAAATAACATCTGTTTCTCTATTTAGGTTTCTGATGCCACTTGACTTGGGTGCAAAAGGAAGTTGTCAAATTGGGGGAAATGTTTCTACCAATGCTGGTGGTTTGCACTTTGTACGTTATGGATCACTTCATGGAAATGTCCTTGGTAATGACTGTTACCTCTTTATCTGTTATTGCTTGCGAAGTAGACAGCATAATGCTTTATTGTCTCTTTTTATTACTGTTTAATCACAGATACACTACATAGTCCTTGGTTGGGAATCCAACACCATACAACTCGATGACTTTCGATGTTTTAAATTTTTGGAATGGCTGTAGTGTCTAAATCAACAATTAAGTCATGGAAGATACATTCATTAGCAAATGAAATTTAGTTGTAAAAGTTATGATCATCTTGTCAGTAGAATGGACTTCCCAATGTATGCATAATTTATCTGCTTACTTCTGGATTGGCCAATTTCCTTATATGCAGTAAGGCCCGAGTATCTTATAGTGAAGGCAATAGCTGATCTAAGCCATATGATGTGATGGGCTTGTTAAGAAGGTGGAAATCTTCTGGCTTTCTATGACAGGTTGCTGGTTTCAGAGTTCTATCCTCACAGACATTACCTGGTGTTGTTGAGAGAACACAAGAGGACTTCTGACTTCTGAGACCCTATGCTGAACCTGCCTACAGGGTGTCTTGAAATGCTAGAAGAGCCAATCATGTTAAGGCTTTTTTTTTTGGGGTGAATAAAGAATTCATTACCAAAGAGAAAGGAAAAACTACAGCCCCAAAAAAGGGATTAGAAACTAAGAAAATAAAGAAAAAATCCCCAAACCCTCAGGTAGGAGGGGCTCGAAGAAGCGAGAGAGGGAGGTCTAGGTTACAATAGTATGCTTGTTCCTTGGGTAGTTAATACAAGAAGAAGAAACAACCACAAGCTTAGCTTAAGTTTCAAAGGAGATAGAATCCCAAATCTGACAAACAGGCCTGGAGTTGGAGCTACATTTCCTAATATTACGTTGATAGCAGCACTGAAGGCGAGCTTTCCCACATTGTCATAAAAAGAAGATCCAGCAAAGGACATGTCCACCCAAAGCCATTACCTTTGGAAAGGGAGGATGCTAAGGTGTCTTGGCCAACATTTTACAAGAACCCCTTTCCTAATAGAGGAGGAGAGGGGCAAGCAATGAAGATATGATCAATATCTTCAACAATGTTCCAACAAAGATTGTATGAGGGGGACACATGTCTGGCGGTGGATGAGGAAAGACTGCATTGCGACGCAGTTGGATAGAGTTCTCCAAACAATGAAGTTGTACCTAGTGATGTGAAGCTTGAACCAGACAAGCTTACGCCAAAGGACCAGGGGGCACGAGTCCGAATGAAGTCCCAAGCTGCCTTAGAGCTGAAGGAGCTAGAGGGAGCAGGAGACCAAATAATTTTATCACCCCTCCCAGGTGACTTGTCACAATAGACGACAAAGCATTCCACACACTAGTGAGCAAAAAAAGGGGGAGGGCCAAGGGGGCCCAGTCTTCAAGTTTGAGAATATCAACCACCTTCGAATCCTTAGGGGGACCGGAATAGTAAATAGATTTAGCACTGACCAAATGAAAGAGAACTACTAAATGGTGCCAATTGTCGAGCCAAAGGGAAGTGAAGGCTCCGTCATCAATATGAGAGTGGATGGCGCCAAGAGCTAAGGGCTTGAGAAACAGAATTTTGCACCAAACCCCGGAGACATCAGACGATGCAAGAGCTGTCCAAATGGAGTCAAAGTGGAGAAAGCGAGAATAAATCCAATCCACCCAAATACTCTTCTTCTTGGTTACAATCTTCCAAATCAATTTGACAATGTCTTCTGAGTTGACATCTTTGATACATCTCAAACCAAGACTTTCCTCATCCTAGGGAAGGCAAACCGAAGCCCAACTGATTGGGCGAAGAAATCTAGTGAACACAGATCCTTCCCAGAGAAAGGCTGACATAAGATTCTCCAAAACTTTGATAACTGCTGGAGGGAGACTGAAAATACCAGACCAGTAGATATAAGACGACTGAAGAACTGACCGGATGAGGACCAAGTGATCCGCGAAGGAGAGAAGCTTACCTTTCCAAAGTTGGAGTCTTCTCCGGATGAGATCAAGCATTGGAGTGCAATGGTGGGCAGAGTTAGCATAGCTGGAATCAAAGGCAAGCCTAAATACTTGACATGAACATAGCCCAACGAGAAGCCATTCTTATTTCTTTACCTTTTGTCTTATGCATTGTGCTATGTGTTAGATGTTCTCTGCATGTTATATACCTTATCGAAACAGAAAAAGCTCTTGAAGTTTGCATTTTGAAGGCCTAAACAACCATGAATCAAATTGTTATTCCTAGTGCTTAATTTCCCGACTATATGGACTACTTCGATCATGCTCATTTTCATACTGCTTCAGGTCTTGAAGCTGTCCTAGCAAATGGTACAGTGCTTGACATGCTTGGGACTTTACGAAAAGATAATACAGGATATGATTTGAAACAGTTATTTATAGGTATGCTAAAGATGATCAGTTGCTACTTCAGTGTCAACAACAGTAATCTTAGTGGAGATTAAGTACATGTGACCTCGCCTCATTGTGTAGGAAGTGAAGGATCCTTGGGAATTGTAACTAAGGTTTCGATTCTTACCCCTCCCAAGCTGTCTTCAGTAAATCTGGCTTTTCTTGCTTGTAAAGATTATTATAGCTGTCAGGTATGATCTTTTCTCAATCTTAATTTTTTTTACACATTTTTTGTCTGATTTTTCCAGCTTCATGGTGTTAATCTAGCTTTTCTTGCTTGTAAAGATTATTTTTGTCGATTATAGAAAATTTTCTACTCAATTATTCTGTCAAAATGATCTCAAGCTGAGGAAAGAAACAAAGTTCATGCAACTTTCTTGGTTTAGATTAAAAAAAATAATAATAAATAAAGAAAAATGTTTCTTAAAAGATATAAAGCAAATTGTTTTGGGGCATGGAAGCTAAAAATCTTACATTTTCTGTACACAATAATCTTGCATGTTGCATCACGCTGACTTCTAAAATTCTTGCAAATTCTTGCAAGTTTGTTACAAGTGCGAATGCATTTAGATGCTCGACTAGAAGCAATAATAGAAGAGGAGAAAAAGGATTCTGTTGAAGAGTTTATGTTACTACCACGAGTGTGGTCCCTGTCGGCTGATTGAAGGATCCTAATTGACATTATCCATGATAACTGATCCTTATCTTACGTAGATCAGCGTAGATGCATCTCCTCTCCACTTCTATTGGGAAACTATGATGAACAACTTGTGCATAGTCCAAAAAATGTAGGCTTTTTTTCTATGTTGTACCTACAACTAGGTGTTGAATGCAGTGGATCAATTTCCTAAAGAACCTCTTTGGAAATTATAGGTTTGTGATGAAATTTACATGAAATGCTTTTTGGGTTCCTACCAAGAATAGATCTACGCACCATAAAAGATAATTTAGATCCTACTTAAAAAAACTAGTCTTCAATCTAAAGAGGAGCAAATCAGGTTACAAAACCAGAAGATGCTAGGCACAGATCTTGGACAGTGATATTTACTTTCACTCATTGGCTTAACATTATGAAAATAATCATAAAAATCAAACTGAAGCTATAATGAGTGCAGGACCTGAAGCCGCATGATTAAACCAGAACAGAATTTCCTTGATCGAAAGAGAAAGAGAACGATCCAAGCTACTGATACAACAACAACAAAAACAAAAGAGTACACAACCTAATAGCGAGTCTGACCTATAATTCCATCATGTAAAGTCAAGAAAGTATTTAAATCCATATTCAATGTATAGACTACCTAGGTTTTCTGTCGATAAATTTGATCCTACCCATCAATTTACAAGGGATATTGAAAGTGAAACTAAATTAAATCCTAACTACGTGGATGCTTAAGCATGGAATTAGGCCTGTATGTTGGAATCCTGAACTGATACATCCGTAATCGTTAAATCACAAAACCCAACATGTTATATCCGAGTTTGTCCAATAAAATCTGTGAAATTTCAAGAGAACAAATGTGCAAACATTGATGAGCTCAGTTAAGTTCTGTAACAACTACATGGTTTTGTTACATCAAATCCTTTCCACTATTCCACTTTAGCTGGTGCCAAATTATATTAGATTTTAATCCTTCATGTCCTTTCTCAATCCAGGAAATAAATCTTGAATTTGAAGTATGTTTTCTAATCATAAGATACTGGTAGTTATTTGAAAGGTTTTAGAACCCTTGTCTTAGTGCAATTTGTTGTATGGGAACAGGATTTCCTTAGTCCTGGAAGTCATAAAGGGGTTTTTTCTTTTTTTTTTAATGGTGAAAAAGAAACTCCACAAGTCCATGTCACTAATTATTTTGAAATTTAGGTAGTTATTTTTTACACCCTTTGGTGTGCCTTTGTTTGTTGGAATTCTTTTACATTTATTGATCCTATGTTTCTCAAACGTAATAGCAAAGCTACCATCTTTGGATTCCTCCATTTAACTCCAGATGCCACTGCAATGAGCGGTTGACGTGATTGAAGGGAATTGGCATACTTTTGTGGTTGTGGAGTCCATGACTGCCTGAACACATAGATTTTTCAAATCCATTCATTGTAATCCATTGATTATCATATACATGCATGAATTTAGATTACATACACAAACGTCACTCATTGGATATCTGTCATCTCATTTGGTTGTTTAAGATCTCAGTTTATGTCCAAAAATGGATGCAGCAGTCTTTTTCTCAACTAATGCTTTGTTCCGTGCTCCCAGAAATTACTAGTGGAAGCCAGGAGAAAGCTTGGGGAGGTTCTTTCTGCATTTGAATTTTTAGATAACCAGTCTATGGACCTGGTATGTTCATAAGATGAGTCACTTGCATTCTGTAGTTAAATGAATGTCCTCATTTTTCATTCCATGTACATAATCTTGTGGCTTTGGATGACATTTTGGGTTCCTCCATGTTGCGACCTCATATTTTTAAGTTGCATTTGAAGAATTCCTTTTTGAAATTCGTGGTGTAGTTTTTTAAATTAGTGTATGTATTTCCAAACCAATTTTTGAATGGACAAAGTTTTCCAGACCAGAAGATCTGCTATGTAATGCAATATGGGATTTGGGATATTTTGCTAAGGTTGGGTACTTGGTATTGTGGTACTAATAGCTCAGTTTCCATCTTGTAACAGTTGGAATTGGGATAGTAAATTTCGGCACAGAACTTTTCTCACCTACCATTGTACCTTTTGGTTTGCTATTTGTCCCCTTTGCATAATAATGTACCTTTTGGTTTGCTATTTGTCCCCTTTGCATAAATCCCTTTTTCAGATTAAATATCAAAGAGAGAAATGTTTGTGCAGTTCCAGCATAGTCCTGGACCCAACCTCGTACTGGCGAGGCTTATCAGAGAGAATGTTCTTTACATATGATAAGATTGATTGGGACTTCGAAGATTGTCCAGATGGCTGACTTAAAAGTTACAGAAAAAGTGAACTCCTTCCTCAGGTCAATCTAATCAACCATAGCTTTCTTCATCTGTCCAAATTTTCTCAGTATATGTTTGGTTGTGAGTTGTGTGATACACATGTCACTTATTTAGAGTAGGAAATAATTCACTGCCTTGTCATGTACAAGGTTGGTTGGTAGCAAAGTTGCTGTGTCAGACAAAGAATCAAGACATATGTCCTTTTAACAAAACTAACTGCTGTAAAATCTTTTTCCTTCAACCAATCACCATTAGCTGACATTCACAGAACCAGGAGGTTCCAGACAAGAAACCCTGCTGTCATGCATGGTAGCAGCAACCACCACTGGTGTTCATACTTCACAGTGATGGCCACCCCTACCGTTCAGTTTCGATGGTTTTTATGGTTTTGGTCTTAATGGAGTTTAGGTTAAAGGTTTCTGGTTTCAATTTCACTGGAGAAGAAAGAAAGCTAGGAGGCGAGGTTTTTCGTTTATGCTAGTGGACATTTTTCAAAATGTTGTTGCCTATTTAGCATATCAGGAATTGTGTTCAATGGATGTATGAATGGATAAAAGTGTCCATGTTGGACGGGGAGTTGAACACTTAACAGTCGATTAATCCTTGAGGGAGCATCCTGGATTTCCTTTTCTCCCATAAATATACATCTAGCCGCATAAATCCATCTTTTCTCTATAGAACAATTCTAGATGGAAAAGAAAGAAATTTTTGGCACTTAGCTATGCTCTTTCCTAAAGGTAAACGTTAAGACTCCATGCAAGTTGATGTGGTTGAAGTCTCTAAAGCAAGAACTGGGATTTCCTATTAATTAGCCAATGGAGATGTTTTGTGATAATCAGGCTGCATTCTATATTGATAGCAATGGTTTTTCATGAGAGAACTAAGCGTATAATGGGGACTTGTTCAGGGTGTAGTGATGCATAAGATTGTATCTATTCCATTTGCTTATTCTTCTATTCATTTGGGTGATGTCTTTACAAACCCACTTTTGCAAGAGTACTTTTTTACAATTACTCAGATAAAGAGTCAGCCAAGGGGGAGAAGGGAGAACCAGTTGGGCAACCTCCAAGCTTCACCCAGTATTGACAACAGCCGCTAAACAGAATAAACTTTCATTCTAAACCTGAATCGATGGGGAAAGGGTAAGCTTACATACTCAAAGACTATTTTTTCATTGCATGCTAAAATTAAAAGTCTAAAACAGAATTTGAAAGTAACTTAAACTCAACCTCCTACTACTACTAACCTTGTATGGCTACTCTCGTTATCTAAAATCTATAAATAATTCAAATTACATTTAAAAAAAAAAAGAACAATCCAGTGCACGAGGCTCCCGCTACTACAGGGTCTGGGAGGGGCAAATGTACACAGCCTTACCCCTTGCTTTGCAAGAGAAGCTGTTTCCAAGTTTTGAACTTGTGACCAACATGTTGCAATAGTGCAACTAGATAGTTGTGCCACAGGCTCGCCCCTTAATAATTCAAATTACATAATTAAGCCCAGATTAATGCCTAAATATCCTATGGTCTGAAATCAGATTTGGACCCAGTTCATCTCGGTCCGGGCTTCCAAATGGGTTCGTGCTGGTCCAAGAAAGTGTTACTGCATCAGAAGTCCAGTAGGGTAGTGGCTCATATCCATCCCTGATTTGTCCTCCCATTATTCTTCCTCTCTCTCCCTCTTTTTTTCATATTGATTCTGATATTGTATGAATAGATGATCAATTCACAAGATATTTCAATTTTTAATAATTAATTTTCTTGTGAGAATTTCAAATCCATTTTCTTTTAGAGCTTGCTGCGTCTCCTTGACGCATGTTGTATTCTGATTACCATAGCCATGTCCGTAGAACACTGGCTTGTACGGTAGCCTACAAAATCATTTTTGTCTATTCAAGATTTTAATGTGTTTATCGTGATTCTCTAATAAGCATTTTTATTTCCTTCTATTCTAATTCTCGAAGATAAACACTGGCCATTTTCAAGAAAAAATTGTAGTTAGCCCTTGCGTCATGTAGTTCTTTTAACGATGTTCTTTACATTGTCTGCAACAGGCTTTGACTCACTTAGAAGGTGTTCGAAATCCATTACCTTCTTCGATGTATGATTTTTATGTTCTTATTGAGACAACAGGCAGTGACGAATCATACAATAAGTAAGCTTTCTTCCGGTTATCTACATTGAGCCACTACTAGAAACTGCTAAATCATTTTTTAGTAAGATTCATTGGAATTCTGAGTAGGATTCTTCTGTAAGTTGGGGAAATTATTGTTTACAACTCTAAGTTAATCCCAGGACCTACACATTTATCAGTCACCTGATTCCATGTTTCCCGTCTTATTTTTACCAGTTACCACTTCCTAGTATGCAAATGCAGATTTATGACTTTTTATTTCCAGGAAACAAGCTTGTGCATTTTAGGCTCTCTTGATCCGGCCTGGTTCTCAAATTCTAAAGAGCTGACCATGTTAAGTCTGAGGCCTTGATACCATGAACCTTATTAATTTCTCCAATTTATCATTAAAATCTCTATAGAGAGCAGACCTCATGAGCATTCCTGTTATAGGTTCAGGTTTGTGTTTTTCTATGTCCAGCATAATTTTGTACCTTATCATGTGGCGTCTGGTCAAGCATTTTTTTATGGATGCCAATAACATATCTGGTTTTAATACCAAATGACATTCCTCCTGTAAAATTTATAATTGATCACTTTACAGTATGCCATATTTTTTATTAGTAAATCATGTCTCGGATCCTAAAGATTTTTTTACTTTTATGTTTTATTTTTTTTCCAGGGAGAAGCTTGAAGCATTCCTACTAGGGTCCATGGAAGGTGGTTTGATATCGGATGGCGTTGTAGCACAAGATATAAACCAAGCATCCTCAATCTGGCGTATCCGTGAGGTCCTAGCCCATTAATTTCTCAAATTCTACTGAAAAGTTCAAAATTTAGTGGAGACATTTCTCTTGTGGCGTTTGGAGGGAAAGATGTATTTGAACATTTTGACTTCATACATGATGTCCACATGAAAGAGAATGTTCTAATTGAAGTAAAGAATAAATACACTGCATCATATGAAAAATACTGAAGGAGATGAATGCCCGAGTACCTAATTTGGTCGTTCTTAAAAAATTTAGGGGTGGTGGTTTGCCAAAGAATCAAAGGGAATTATTTCCTTCAGGTAACTGCCTGACTGAAATCAAGATTCTAGAGAAGTGAAGAAAATCATAGATGTTTGATCTTTGTACTATAGTCTCACTAAAATTTGTCGACATGACAAAATTTGGAAATGAAGTTCCGTAGTTTACAACCAATGACCAAATTCTCCCACTTTAGGCTCAAAGCCACTTGATTTGGTTCTTAATTTCTTATACAATGATTATTGTATATCTGTAGATGCATTAGAGATTAGGACCATGTTACCTGGTCATTGGTGTGTATGGTTTTGTACAGCTTTACCTTGCTTGAAAGTAACCCCGGTATGTTAGGTAGGCTCAGTCAGTTTTCTTTTAAAATCACTTGGTTGTGTAGGCTGATTTGTTCATATGTCGTGTGACAGACAATCATAATTTTAGAGTAGTGCTCTATCTAAAGTTTTCACCATTTTAGATGAGCACTTAGCAAATGATAGTACACATAAGACAATGACAAGAATTAACTGGGCTGGATAATATTAACATCCTAAGAAGAAAACACAATGTGAAGGCTTGAAGATTTGGAGAAGTTTGAACAGTGGGCAATTGTAAGAACAGATCAGATTAACCAGAGTAAGAGATGGAAGGAAAAAAGTAGAATATGTTATAATGCTGGTGTTGTGCTGGAACTTGAAGATTGTCAAGGCAACATGGAAATTTCCATGGGACTGGTAACCTTGCATCAGAACACCTTTTCTTTCATTCAATCATCCAATGGCCAATAATGGGCTATGTTGCTTCTCCATTTTGTATAATTGTTCCCCACTATGTCCTAATCAGAACTGTGCTAATGCTGTCTGAAAATTAAACCACCTAAAATATTAGACAAAATGGACCCTTGACTTATAATAGAACCCAACTGAACATTGGACAAAATAAAAAACCTTACTGTGAACCAGACCTAGAACATTGAAAAAATTACAGTGATGGCTTTGATAGTAAAATTTAAGAGAAATTTGAATTAAACAAAGTCGAAACAAAAATAATCATACCTAACCAAATGTTCCATGTAATTTTGTGCATTTGTTGTCATTGAACAATGGACTGGACCTGTACATGAATACAAACTGGACCCCACAAGGTACTTGAGTCTTGCCTTACACTGCATAAAGAGCAGGATCACTTTAGATGTATTAAGATTGAGGATCAAAGAAATTGAGTGATGGATTGGGAGATTTAGAGGGATGTAAGAGTTAGTTTAATCATTGTTAAATTAAAACATAAACAGAACTAGTTAAGGGTATCAATTATAATTAACAGACTGCACATATTAGGTACTTAACTTTATCTGACACTAAAATGGCTTTGACAATTGTGGATATACAATAAGATTTAGAACCATGAGAAAACTACTTAAGAATTAGAAATCGTGGAAGATGGTGGATTGATGTGATTAACTAAGTTATTCAACAAGATTACTAGAGCTAAGAATATGCTGTATGAACGGATGGAACTTGGAACTGCGCCAACTATTGTTGGATTAAGCTCATCACTCATCTGACATATTATAAAACTTTAGGGAAGTGATTGAGAGAAAATTTAATATATGGAACTAAAGTATTGATTGAGAGAATTTTATTTATGGAACTGAAGTATCACAATCAATTTGGATATATTCTGGGGAAGAGAATAAGACTGGAGTTATTCAATTAAGTGATAAAGAAATTCAGAGTGAGGAAAGATATCCACATGGTCTTTATCGAATTAAAGGCAATGAGCTGTGCCCATGATGACCATATGATGCATTCCAGAGAGGGTTTCAAGTTGATATATTGGTGTGATTAAATATAGGGAGAACTGTCTCTGAGCCTACAGCGTACTATACACCCAGACACATGATTACTTTATTATTTTTTTCTTGAAATTAATAAAAAATGAACTGTGTCTTGGCTTAGCCTACTACTCTGTAGGCTCAGAGAAGAGAGAACCCTTGCCCTTAAATATATGATGAAGCTGTAACTTGTGTAAGAGAAATTGGAGGACACATGACTATGTCTTTAATAACAGTAGATTTAGATCAAGGGTCAGCATTTGGCATGATCTTTTTGCTTTGTTGTGGATAGTCGGTGAGACATTAATTAGATTAATTCTGATAGTGTATGCTATCTATTGGTGATGTTCTTTTGACTAAAGAGTCGTTGCTTCCATTTTTCTCGCCACTACTACAGGAATTGCTTTCTTTCTTTTCCTCTTATTCACTTTTGATGATATAGTTTTGACTATGGAGCCATACCCTAGTGCAAGTACTGCTTTTGCAGGGTCTCAACAGGATAGATTGGTGATGGTCTTAACCTTTGGAATTTCGCCCAAAGTGGCCACTCTCAACACTAGAATCCATCTCTTCAAGCTGGCAGTTTCTTACCATCACACCAACCAAAGGCCACTGATGTTATAGTTTTTGATTGATGGGCCTAATAGGAGTCAAACGCCAAGTTGGAACTATAACGGAATGCTTTAAAATCATAGAATTTTAAGAGTAACCAGACAAAAACATATGGAATGCAATTTTTGGAACTAGAGGAGCAGACACAAAGAAGTTATAATTGACTAAAAAGATAACATAGAGCTACAATTTTCATTTGTCAGTCATCAATAAGGATGGAGAGGTAGACAAAGATGTTTCCCATGAATTCAAGTGGGTTGGATGAATCGGAATGGTGATTCTTGAGTGTTATGTAGTCAAGAAATATATTTAAAACGATTGTATTGACATTGTACATGTGTGGTTTTGCAAGGCAATTTGGGATCTCATGTGAATTATGTTTTGTGTTCAAAGCCAATGGATTAGATTTAAATCCAACGGTTGAGTTTCTTTCTTATTTTTTCCCTTAGTAGGGGGTTTTACTGGGTAAGCAACAACCACTTAGGTTGTTGCTATGAATTTGTATAGTGGTTATAATGATCATTCTTGTGATTGTCAATTTTCACATTACTATTGTAACTTATTACTTTAGTGATGTTATTTGACAACAATAACTGCCTGTTATTAAATAATAGTAAAGGCTAATTGATGGTAAAAATAACAGAAAAACTTTATATTAGTGCTAATTGATGGCAAAATAATGGAAAAATCAGCTGATACTATGTAAATAATGATTTGTAATATCCCATTTATCGGCTGTTATTTATACATAAAATGCAGCAAACCCTGCTTGGAGGCTGTAAGATAACCATCACATGGTTAACAAGGATAAGTATGAAAACCATGGGGACACAATGAGTTGGTATTTCTTTATTGTGCCCTTGCAAACTAGTGGGCCTTAATGAACATTTCCTATATTGCTGTAGGGTGTACCAGAAGCACTGGTAAGGGCAGGGGCTGTCTATAAATATGATTTGTCATTGCCTGTTGAAGACATGTACAGTCTTGTTGAGGAAATGCGACTTCGACTTGGTAATTGATCACATTGTCCATATGTTATTGTGTTCCACCAATTAATCTGATCTTACTTAAGGTTTTTAATTGAAGAAACCCATCCATGTGGGACAGCTTTGTTCCAGAATCAAATTTGAGACATCAACATTATCACGAATTAATGAGTTCAAATATATTGATTTGAGTCCCACTTTTGACACATAATTTCCAGGTCAATCAGCAAAAGTACTGGGATATGGTCACCTTGGAGATGGTAACTTGCACCTGAATATCTCAGTTCCTGAGTATGATGATGCGGTAGTTTCCTTTTCCTACTCTATGAAAGATCCCATTCTGCATTAAAATGAGAAAATGCCCCCCTATTTATTCTGATGAATTTCCCCACTAGTTCCGTATTTAACTTCGCTAAAATGCTACAGGTTTTTGCACAAATTGAACCTTTTGTCTATGAATGGACATCTAAGTGCCGAGGAAGTATTAGTGCGGAGCATGGCCTTGGACTAATGAAAGCTTATGCGATTCACTACAGCAAGCCACCTGAAACTGTAAGTGTTTTGTATAAGCTAAGCTCTTCTGCCTGAATGTTGCTGATTATAATTTAATTGAAATTGGTATATTACCATTCATGGGAGGTTATAATGTCTCTGGCCCTTTTTGAACTTAATCTATGATTAGTGATTTCTGCCAAATATATATGATAGCCCTATCTGTTTTCCATGCTGGTCTCCGCAATTTTATTGTTATTTCTTCTGGTTTCTTGAAGAATTTCAAGACATAGTGTCCTAATTTCTGTTACAAAACTGCTCACATTGACTTCAACCACAATGCGTAAAAGTTCTCTAGAAACATTCTCACAGTTTAAGTATTTTAGCTGTTGACCTTCAAGTGAATGTATTTCATGATTTATTTATTTATTTTTTAATGTATACAGATTGCCTTATTTGAGCTGTTTTGTTCAGGTGAAATTAATGGCTTCCATCAAGAAGTTGTTGGACCCCAGTGGAATACTGAACCCTTATAAGGTTCTGCCACACAATGTCGTTTCTCAGGCCTGAGGTTCAGCACTTGAATCTAGACCTCATTCCTATCATGACTGGTGGTTAAACTGGGGCGTCAAAATAATGGAAGGATGCTTGGAAAATGGATTGGATGGGAGCTGTATTTATATTAAATTTGGGAATTTGTTACTGTCCAGGATCATATTTCCTTTCATAAAGAAATAAATTTAAAACTCAAATCTGCTGCTCCTGTCCAGTTTACCATTGTCTCTGTTGATGAACGTGTAAATTCCACAGGTTTCTTAGTGGACTCAGTCATATTTGAGGTCCCACTGAGATTAGGGTAGAGGCTCAAAAAATAACTCCAAAGTTAATTACTGATCTTATGAAAAGTTGAATTCAAAAATCAAAGTTACATGAGTGGAAGGTTAAAGGCAGTAGGTTTTTCCGAACCATGACTTTCACATGAAGTGACAAAAGCCCATAAAAAGTCAATGAAATTCCAGCAAATGTGCATCATGATATCGTCACTGGAATCAGGGGAGAATACTATGTAAAATAACCTAAACACATTTAAGTGCAACTAAACTAAAAGCATTGAAAAATGCGCTAGACTATTTTAGAATGATTCATGAACATCTTAATAAAGCACGGAAAGACAATGAAACTAAATAATCCTACCTCAGGTATGTTCTTATCCACCATATATATGGAGAATAAATGACGAAAAAAGTAAATAATGCAAAAATGTAGCAAAAGAAGCAACAATAACCCAAAAAACAACTCTACACTGCAGGAGAGCCAAAAAAAAAAAAGTAGCAAAGCTAGGCTATGGGAATCTGACCTCAGGTATTGAATTAATTGAGTTCCTTCTCTGCAATGCAAAGAAAAACTCAATTGCAGAAAACAAATAATATGCATGCCTTAAATTAAACAACAAGATGGATAACAGATTTTATCTTTATGTTGAATTCCAATGCCAAAATAACCAGAATGGATGCATAGGGCGAGAGAGAGGACTGACAGAACAAACTATTGGGGAAAAAAAACAGATAACAATCGAAGAAAAAACTCCAAAAATCATCCGTGGTACTTCATAGTGCAATTATTTTGAGTTTAGCTTGTGAAATTAAAGTAAAAGGAAAGAAAATGAAATGGGCCAAGTAAAAGGATAGGACAATGTAGAAAATTCAAGAAAAGTAACTGCAACTAAACTAAAAATATGCATAAATTTTGTTCTTATTAATACACACCAGCAAGGCATGAATTAAACTAAGAACTAAAAGAAATAAAACAAAAACAAAGAGAAAAATAAGCAATCTTGTAACACAAGTTCAATCACTATAATCTCCTTGTACTTTGGCCCCCTTCTTTGGAGCTTCAGTTGGCTGTAAACTTAAGTCTCTAAATAGTTGGAAGAGTAACGAGCATGAATTAATGTGTGTTGGGATGTCTAAAGTGATTTTCTATCCAGAGAGTAGTGAAGGGTACATATAGATTCTTGAGACCTGGTAGTGCTATTGGAAAGAATCAAATAATGAAATTTTGGGATTTTATTCAAGTTTTGGAGAGAAGACAATGCCCTTAGCTTGTCAGGGGAAAAGAGAGGAAACAACAGTTGTAGATTACAATAAGTTTTTCTTGTTGAAACTTGAAATATTGATAGTAGTAAACTTGAATAAGCATTAGCTTCCTGCATTCGAGTGCCGCAGAATTCTGAAATAATTTTATTTACCATGCCCATAATTTTTTCTCCAGTGGTAGATGAGTGGAAGGGAAAGGTCAATGACAAACCAACTCATTACGTACTGGGTTTATAGGTTTGGTCTTCTAGTGGTGTGTGTTGATCCTGAACCGAAAGTTGCACATCTAATGAATTTCAAATGATTTTTGTTATTAGTGGCTCACGATGTTTAATTATTGTTCTTAAAAGTTGCAAACCGTGTTTAGATGACCTAAAACATCACCCTGGGGATGCCCTGGATGCAGCAGAAAACGAAGTCGTAACATCTGTAAACAATCATTTGGATTGTGCTGCCAAAACAGAGAATTGGTTAGTTTTGTATCCTTCGGTTGGCCTGCCACCCAGTCTTGTACAACCATACTGGAGTAAACCATCTCATTTTGGTTTCCTAGAGCATCTTAATGCACAAGATCTTCATTGAAATGGAGTCTCATTGAAAGGTCACCATGAGAACATGAAAAAGTAGTTGGAGTGACTTCATTTAGTGAAAGAATTATTTTTTATTGTTTTTTTTACCTTGGGGGGGTGGGGTTTGGGTAACCTTTTATGAATACAGGTTTTATTATAAGGGAAAAGGTTCTTTGAGCCACCGGGGTAGGGTATGCTAGCACCTCTGTAGCTATATGAAATGAATTGGCTGTCCTCTTATATATGATACTGTTTTGTCGTACTTCATGGGTGTGCTCCTTGTATTGCTTGCTTAGAGAACCTTCTCACTTATTTTTAATGTGTATAACTCGTGAAATCCGTGGGCTGAAGACTCTAATACTTGGAATGGAGTTTTGCTCTTTCTCATATTATTCAGATTTAAAGATAAAGATGGATTCAAGCATCAGTTCCAAGACAAGTTTAAGCAATCCAAGCTGATAACTCTTGGAATCATTATATGCTTTGAGGCCCTAAGAAACCCACATTGTAAAGCAATAAAGAAGTCACCAATATTCAGGAAGAGAAATATTATAAGAAGATAACTACCAAAAGGAATGATTCACGAGGTCGGTTGCTTTACTTTATACGTTTGATATATATAAATGGCGAAGGAGATGAAGATGAGGAACCCATGGAATACCCCCTTCTCTTAACTTCCAACTTGACTGTTGGGTGTCTGAAGTACTACTTAGATACGATAATTAATAACTTAAAATATACATAAAATGATAGGAACAATCGTCCACCTGTGATTTGGTCCCTTAGATCTGAAACCCAGCGATCTGGTCTCAAAATTCCTAGAATCAATTGCTCTGAAACATTTGAAATCCGGATCAGTTATGACCGACTCTGATCTGAATCTACGATTTAAGTGGAGACTGTGACGGTAGGTTGCTCCGTTAATCTCTCCGAGGATTAATTGAAGTGCGTTGGTCCAGAGAATCTCTCCGACTTTTATCTTTTTAAATAAGTTTGAAAACCTACTCCTTTCATTTAGTAGTGTTAGATAAGATGAGAATTCAACTCATGGTTAGATGGTGTTATAAAATCCAAGAACATTGTCCATCTAGTATACCCCATGCTCAGATAGAGCTGAGTGTGAAAAAACTCAATTTCCCCTGTGCACACTGTGTGTTTTCACGCCAAGCTTTGTCTGGGCAGGAGAACGGTAGACGGGCATGGCTCTCTTGCCCAAAAACATTTATAAAGGAACACTTTCAAGTGGTTTTGTATCAGCCTTGAATCTTATCCCCTGAAATTAAGTTCTTTTGCTCTAGCCAATCATTCTTTCTTGTTTCTTAATTGCTAAATTGGGTAATATTTTTTTTAGGGGAGGGAGTGGGTTGTGGTTGTAACATGGTTACACGGAGCTTAACACCATTATAGTTTTGCCCGTTGAGTAACACCTACAGTTCAAACAACTTATGTATAATAAAGGGTATTTTAGATGTTCAAAATGTGAGCATTGATGTTTTATCTTATATGCAAAAAGATAAATGGTGTCTCTCAAGTCACCTTGCATGGTTAGAAGAAGATTTCCCCCCCCCCCTAATCCTTTTTCAGTGGGGAGAATAGAAAGAGAAGGCTTTGGTCCTTTTTAGACATCCTTTGCAAGATTGAATATAAGTACCTAAGTAATCTTTAAATATCTTTAATTAATTAATTTCAATATATAGAATAAAAAAAAATGAAGGGAAATTGTACAATGAACCTGATATCTATCCAATTTAGTCTAAATGAACTCTTTATCAGAGAATTTCCTATAATCAAAGATGCTAGAAAGGATGACTAATGCAGGTAAGGATATGTTCTAAAGAAATATAGGAATCAGGATGGCCTCTAATATAGGATTGGGGGAGTTATTAAATCTGTGGGAACCTTCATAGATGCTTCTTTTCTTTTTCAATAACTAGATAAAAAGGAAAAGATGGAACTGGAACACGGCAAACATCACCAAAAAGCTAGGGACCTTTAAAAGCAAAAGTTCCTTAGCTTTCTTTCTTGAAACATTTTGTTTCAATTTGACTTAATAAGATATATTTATAATACAAGTTAGCCATGAATACCTATTTTGATTAAATTAAGGGTAAAAGAATGCTACATATTTGTCATACATCATTCGTGTGTGAAATAAGTTAATTAACAGTATCTATAGGGCAAAGGTCATTTCAAATAAAGGAAGAGAGATAGACACATTGGGTGCTAACTTGCAGCACATCAATGATGTGCCCAGCCTTTCCCTTGTAATAATTAAAAGACTAATAAAAAAGGTGAAATAAACCCAACAACTCAAGTAACCAACCATCATTGCCATCCGACCATGTTGCTTGAGAATCTCTCTCTCTTTTCTACAGTTTTTGCAACTTAGCAAAATTTATTTAAAATACCTTCAATTTCACTATATTCAATTACTCAAGAATGTGAATTATTCTACCAAATATATATTAATGATTATATCTGTATATTTACTCTCAAATACTTTGACAGTGAAATCATATTAAACAAAAAATAAATGTAGGCCGTATTATTATTATGGAAGAAATAACCTTATTGACTAGGTGTAGGTACATGCCTAAGCACAACAGAGTAGAAGGATCTTGCTACCTCTACACTGAGGATGCTCAGATGTCCCCTCCCATTGGATGCTTCTTTCTCCCTATTATTATTATGGGATTGAGTTTTCAGTCCTATCATGTAGTGCCTCCTTTTGCCTTTATCTCCTCCCTTTTGTGCTTTCATGCATCTACCCCTATAAATATATATATATATATATATATATATATAAAACACTAACATGGGGACACGTTTGTCATTGATTGATTTATATAGGGTTAATATGAGAAAATAGAAGGCAAAAAACCAAGATATAGTTTGACAACGTTCTTAAAAATGCGTTTCTGCGTTTTCTTATTCTTAGAAACGGAGAAATGGGATAAAAAACGTTTGATAATCTTGTTTTGTTCCACCCATTTTTAAAAACATAAATAGGAATTTATAAAAATTTATGTTACAAGAAACGGCTGTAATGAAACAAGTATAACTTGTTTCGTTGTTTCTAGATAAATGAAGGCAACAAATTGTAAATTTGTGCCCGATAAAAAAATCCAAAAGTGAGAAGCGTGACTCTTCTCAAGCTCAAAAGTAATGAAATTTTTTAAGTTCAAAAGTGAGGAGTATGTTATCAAACAACAATGTGTGCACAAATTGTTCTGAGAAATAGATTTATCAAACACCAAAAATTCATTTCTGTTCTCAAAAACATGAAAATTCGTTTTTATCATTTTTTAACAAAAAAATGAGAGAAACGTTATCAAACGGTGCCCAAGTGAGAGAAACCGTGAGGGTGAAGCGGAGAGTCTTTCCTTCGCATACCACAGAAAGCAATCAATCCATTAATTTAAGAGAGAAATAAATGAAGAACGACAAAAGAGCCATACAATTAGGGAAGACGGACCTTACAAACCCCACCCCACTCCCCCAACCCAAAAAAAAAAAAAAAAAAAAAAAAAGTGAAGACGGACGTGATAAAGAGGTCCCTTTTCTCTTTCTTTGTTTCTCCATCGCTCCTCCAATCTCTCTTTCTCTTTCTCTTGCCTTGTGGAAGAAGCATGACCAGCTCCTCCGCTCCTTCTCGCAAGGTTCTCTCTCTCTCTCTCTCTCTCTCTCTCTGTCTCTCTCGATCTGTTTTTGTATCAAATTTTACCCTAATTTCTACTTCTCTTAATGTATGTCAATTTCTAATTTTGTTTTTCCCTTCTCTCTTCTCCTACTTGTAACTTCCTTTTTAGGCTCTGAGCAAGATCGCATGCAACCGGCTCCAGAAAGAACTTGTTGAGTGGCAGGTTAATCCTCCCGCAGGTTTCAAACACAAAGTCACCGATAATCTGCAAAGGTTAGGGTTTATTAGGTCTCATTTTTCGACTCGCTTTCAGTATTTAAAAAAAAAAAAAATTTCTTATTGTTTCATTTGTCTTTTTATTCTTCCTCATATTCTTAATTTGCGTTTTAAGTTGCCTGGGTAGTTGTTTCCCCCTTGTTTTTTTGAAGATGGATTATCGAAGTTGCTGGAGCTGCGGGAACTCTATATGCTAATGAAAATTATCAGCTTCAAGTAGATTTTCCTGAGCACTACCCTATGGAAGCGCCGCAGGTAGGAATTAGATCCGATCTTCTGTTTTTTATTGGTATTATAAAACAGAGAGTTCCTTGAATTTTTATAAGTTTCTTTCGGCTTGGACAGGTTATTTTTATCCCTCCTGCTCCGCTGCATCCCCACATTTACAGTAACGGCCATATATGTTTAGGTAAATTTCATCTGCTTGTGCGTATGATCATTCATGCTGATTCTTTGTCGGCACAATGCTACAGAGACTTTCCCTACCCATGTTTGTGGCTGCAATCCCCTGCATTCAGAATGAGGGTGACCCTATAGATGTGCTATAATTGTAGGCTTGTACTGCCTGCGATGTGGGAGGATTGGTCTCTCTGTCAAATCTTTTAATGCTGATATCTGTTGGTTTTTCATCTATATAGAAAAGCTTGATGTTTATTGTGTTGATGTGCGAAAATATCTTGTTGTTTAATGCTTGTATTTATTCTCTATTTAGTCATTTATTTTTTCTGTGTGTTGGGGTCTTCGGGGATGAATTTTATCTTGTTTCCACAGGTAGTGTTTGTTGTAAGGCGGGTGGCTCATTCATTATGAGTTTATGTATTGGTATCTTCTGTTGTACTTTCAATGATGATGGAATATTTTGGGTTGACTGGTTTCTTTGCCTATTGGTGCTTTGTCACATTTCATCACCTTAAATCTTTGGGGGCTAGCTGGAAGGCTGCTTATTCACCTGCTTTTCAGTCACTTTCTGCCTTGCATGCACTGAAAGCTGCTCTTTTCAGCTAATAGGCCATGATTCAATATTATTTTCATGCCTTGAAATATTTTATTATTTTTTATATTTCAAGGTTAGGGTTGAGGCCTAGGCCCAGCCCGGACCAACCCGACGTGGCCCTGATTTTAACACTGATTTATATAATATAATTAGAGCTGTAATCCTATATTGTGTTGCATTTCATAATTTTAATCGTGTATTGATCATTTGATTTTTTTTTTTTTGGCATAGAACACAAATGACAAAGATCATAGCCAATTAGGGCCAACCCAACCCGATTAGGGTCAATTAGGGCCGGGCTGGGTTGGCATGAACCCAGCAAAGTTGGGCCTAGGCATGGGCCCAGCAGGGTTGGGTTGGGGTTTTAAGAAACCCGGCCCAACCCAAGACTGTTTCACCTCTAGTTACATATGTACATGTTTATCTAGCGGTAGGCCTTTTCTTGCTGCTGATTGTAAATCAGCCTGATTTACAACTGGCCTTGTGGCCGACCTGATCATAGACCACCCTTTATAAAAGGGTAGTCTACATATACATACAGATCTACATGCATATGTACATACAAACAATAGTTGCCATGCCCTTGTACAAAATAAAATATTTTATTTATTGATTTTGGTTCCCTTCCAATGTGAATGTAGTAAATTGTTTTTGTCGTAGCTCGTAGGTTGAAGGTTCTATACCTGTTGTTGGTCTGCCCTTGTTTTCTGAATCAGCAACAACAGATCAATTTTGTTATAAGAGAAAAGTGATACATGGGAATGTAGCAAAAGGAAGAGAAAATGAAGAACTGCATGCCAAGGTCATCCCCCAACCACACCAGGAAAACCAAGATCTCCACTAGACCCTTACAAAAACCTATCTACACCTCCGCCCTATACACCTGAAACACTTCACTCATCCTTTGTATGCTCCTTACATCACAGCCTAAAGAGACCATGGTCCCTAGTTTCAATGCTAAGAAAATCCCTACAGGTCCAATCATTCTCTCTATGGTATGTCTTCTTATTTTTGTGTTTGAGTCAGCTTTACATCGACGAAAGAATCAGGTCAATTGGAGTTGAAGAGAGAGATAGGGTCAATTAAGTAAGCCATTGTGTTCAACAAGTCCTAGGTAAAAAAAGGGGAACATGTTGTAAATGCGTTTAAAACAGATTGCTGGCTGTTTGCCATTTTTTCATGTATTGTTGGGAGACAAATGGCAAAATGTGTTTAAAGAGGTAAGAAACAGAAATGCCATCTTAAACGCTTTTGCTAAGGCTCCGTTTGATATCGTTTCTGTTCCAGAAACTCTGTTTCGTGTCAAAAACGGAAATTTTAGTTTCTGTGTCAAAATGCCGTTTTTAAACGATTTAAGGCTATTTGGTAAATCTGTTTCTAGAACAGTTTCAGAGCAAAAAAATGACAGTTCTGCTGTTTGGTAATGCTTGTTTCAGAAACGTTTTTTTTTCTTCTTTTCTTTAAGTCAATAATTACAAAAATAAAATTAAAATACTATAAGCATACAAATCCTTTGGGACAATAAAGTATTACATACCAACTAAAAAAAAAAACATGGTTCCGAAAGGATGAATAAAATACAAAATTAACAATGCCTTGTCCCAGTTAATTATTACATAATTTTCCAAATTTTCACTTTTTGTCAAAGTCTAAAGATTTGAATGCATGGAGGATGTCTTTCACCTTATTTGTTTGGTCCTCTAATCCTTTAAGTGTCACTTCCAGATATCCTTTCATGTACTCGTTTGAAGTGGACGGTGGTGTGGATGATGTTGATGTTGAGTTTTCTGAACATAATGTACGTTATATGATAGAGATATGTGTTTCATCTTTCAACCATACAAACATACCACATCCACGGTTATCAACCTATAACAAATAATAGATGTGATTAGGGTCGTTGAAATTAAATATTGAATTAAACTTGAGTTTCATGTTGATAATAAAACCTGTTCAGTAGATCCATGACAAAGGATCTGCAGAAGGGCTTCTAGAGAAAAATCCAAATTGGGTTTGATAGCAAAACAGAGAGATCTTTAGAAAAAGCAGAAGGAACGAGATTGGTTAGTGGGTTCTGTCTAAGGACATGAAACGCAAGTAAAACCCGTGTGGGATGAAATGAGAAACTGATATGAATGCCATTAAATGCTTGGAGAAGAGAGATTGAAGTTGTAATTAATGTTTCCAAAGTTGAAGGAGAAACAGAAATGGAAATGGAGAAAGAAAGAAAACCCAATTGGGTTAAATGAGAAAAAACTGCAAGAGACTTGAGAGAAAAGGGACAAAGCTTTGAAGTGGTTTGCCCTTCATTGAACTTTTTCAAGAGGAAAGAGAAGCAAAGTTGAAGAAGGGGACCCTTTCCCTCACAGACTATAAAGATTGACCAAGTCTATTGATACTCTCTATAGAAACAATACCAATAACACATTTTAATAATGAAATTCTAGCCAGTGGGGAATTTAGAAATATCCAATTTGGTTTACGCTGACAATGAGAGATTCCAATTAGACATCAAAGAAACTCTATTCACATGAGGGGTCTCAGTTTGGATGAGAAGCCTAAAGTTATATGAATAATGGAGTGGGGTCTAACATGAACGTGTTTTCTGATGAGAAATCAAAACCGTGTAATGCATAAAGATAGTGAGAAAATACAGAACCAACACTCTGTGCAATGTCTTTTTACACAGAGAGAGAGAGAGAGAGATGGAATGGATTCTCTCTCCTTTATGAGATTTGGATTGCCATTTCAGTCAAAGCTTTAGAGGACCAGCGGAAGAAACGGGAAGCAAAGTGTCTCCCTTTGAATCATCTCGCTCTCTCTCTCTCTCTTTGTATCCATCTCTCTCTCACAAACGCGATTAGGGTTTCATATGGTGTAGAAAATGAAACGATTTACCTATAGAAGAAGAAGAAAGAGAAGAGGTTCAGAAGAGAAGAAGAAGAAATAGAAGAGAAGAAGATGTTACCTGCTATGCGTGTGATCGAAATTTCTCCTCAAAACGTTGAAGCTTGATCTTCTTCAACCCAAAATATATTTCTATCTTAATCACTCAAAAAAAGCCCTAAATCCCATTCCTGTTTGATCTGTGATTATAGTAAATGAAGAAGAAGGAGAAACGGTTAGAACAGAAGAAAAAAACACAAAAGTACGAACAGGGGAGAAGAAGAGAGAAGAAGGCGAATAGAGGAGAAGAGAGTAGAAGGCGAACAGAGGAGAAGAAATGAGTACGCGAACAGAGGAGAAGAAGAGACAAGAAGAGAGAAGAAGAAGAGAGAAGAGTTTACCTGCAGATGCTCCTCACGCTCCAGCTGTCGGGAACGATAGTTCCAAATTAGGGATTTTGAAACGAAACGTAATAGTCGGAACTCGCTTTTGGAGTTCCGACTTTTGCCTCATTTTCCCTTTTTTTTTTTAAATTTTTGTTTCATAAAAGCTGAAACACAGCTCCGGCGTACCAAACAGTTTTTTGCGTTTTTTTGTTTCAATAAAACGAAAAAAAAAACTGAGGGAAGCGTTTTTTAAGAACGATACCAAACGGCTCCTAACTGTGATCTTGCCTGCTTTGGATGTTCATTTAAGTAATCAAGATTGGGCACTTCGGTTTCCATTATATTTGGGCTACAATTCCTATCATATACGGTTATACGCCTCTTACCTTGTATTTTTGTTTTGGCAATGTCAAGAACGAAGTTAATTTATATACACTAGCTTGTGATTTCTGTGTATTATGCCACATTCTCTATTTATGAATAGATTCCCCCATCCCCCTCTCTTCATTTTTTTTTTTTTTTTTGGTAGAGGATTGGGAGCACTCAGCCAAAATCTGGCCCTCAAGTGTGTGGGGTTGATGCCTAGATGACTTACATGTAGGCTACAGGCCAACCCATTGCTAAGTTTGCCCAGCCACTTGGAAAACAATGGTATGAAACCTATCCAGTTAAATGGAAAATGGCAAAATGCAATGAGCAGCTGAGATCTATGCTGGATTATCCTCTGTTTTAATTGGGAGCAATATGCTATGAACCAGTTATCATTGTCATTCGATTTTACCTTCTGAGAGACTTAGTATAGTTGTTTGACAATATCAGGGTGGTCCAGGCTTTAAAGCCAATTGATTCCAGTAACCGTACAGCCCTGTTTGAGGCAATTACAATCGTCTGTTCTTTTGTTTCTAGTCATTTTGGTTATTAGAATTTCTTTTCTGAGTAAAATGATAATTCACCCACCCCTTAAACACCCCCCCTTTTTTTTTTGGGTGAATCACCCCATAACCCAACCCCAACTTGAGGAGGGATTGGATTCTGAGTCTCTGCTATCAGCAGCTGGAGACCTTACCAGGCTACCACCAAACCAACGGTGGCACCTTAGTTATTTGAAAATTCAGAATGGACTACTTGGAACTCAATTTTGCTCGGACTTCTCTCTATTAGACACTGATTGTCACCTCTATGGACCAGAATTCCTACATTTTGTCAGGTGTTATGCATTTGGTACAGTGTTGCTTCATTATTGATTATTGCAGTTAAGATAATCTCGCATTGGTGTCTTAAAATGCATACGCCATCCAAATATGGACCTTCAAACTGACATTTCCTTGCTTTTTCTGTGAGGCAGATATTTTGTATGATTCTTGGTCCCCAGCCATGACTGTTAGTTCCATCTGTATCAGCATTCTCTCCATGCTATCAAGCTCTACTGTGAAGGTTCATATCCAATGCCACTTAAGTTAATTGGTTATTATCTAGTAAAAACAAAAATGAAGGAAAAGTAAAAAAAACTAAATTCTTTTCGCTTATTTAGTTGAAATTACATCTTTGAATTTGGCTGTGTGCAGCAACGACCTGCGGACAATGATCGCTATGTCAAGAACTGTAGGAATGGTAGGTCTCCAAAGGAGACAAGATGGTGGTTCCATGATGACAAAGTGTAATCATAATTAATGACTAAAATATTGGCCTTTGATTGGTGGGTCAAGAAAGTAGATAGATTGCATTGCCTTCTGAAAGAAAGGTGGACCCCCTCCCTTTCCCCAAAACCAACCCTCTGCCCCCTGCCCCCTGCCCCCCGCGCCCCCAAAAAGGGGCATTTCCATTGCCCTACTGCAAATGCTGTAAATTTGCAATCTCCAGTATGTATAGAGGAAGAGTAGTTTGTGTTTTTAGCAAAATAGTTATTAAGAACCTTACAGAAAGCCTGATTGTGTTACTTGGATAATGTACTACTTCCTGCGTCTTAAATCATAATCTTACTCTCTGAATCTTCATGTTATCATCTGTTGCATAATCTGGATAGAGCTGATGTGTTAAGTTCAATGTTTTGCATTTCTTTTATCATCAGGATCCATGTACCTATGAGCTATGAACATCCACATGCATTTTTGCTTACAGCCTGGATCATATCTGTTTCATATACTCATCTTTGATGGACAGACTGGGTATCTTCTCCTCTACCATGAAAGGGTAGATTTGGTTATGGTCAAATGCTTGGGTTATGGGTTGGCTAAAACCATCACTAATCCTTGCTCTGTATGGGACATGTGAATGCTTTTCAATCGTGCAGTAGGGGGTTCCATGGACCGAAAATCTGCTTCTGCATTGTGGCATCTGAACATGCATGTGGATTTGGTGCATTAGCTGCATATTGCATTCCCTACCTCCATTATGTCAGAAATCGTATTGGCATCTATAGAAGAAGGTGATTGCAGGAACCAGGGTGATCAGGGAATTTTGTTACTCGATATGATAGCTTTACACACTTTATGAAGAAGTTTCTCTCGGTTGATCTACTGAATCTTCCAAGTGCTCCTCCTAGCGTTGAGAGATCATCATACTCTTGCTTCTCTAACTTTCCCACCAACATGAATAACAGAGGAACAGAAGTTATTTTCTGCTTAGTTCCAGATGGCGTAATATTGCCCTACTAATCCATGGTTACCACTCTTAAACACAATTGAATTCAAGGTTGGAGAGTAGGTACCCTTAAACTGAAGGGATTCCATTGTTAAGGAAATATTTATATATGGTAGGCTATATGGTTCACATAAGCCAACAGATCTAACACTTGGCCTATCTAATAATTTCCACGCATATCCATCGTTAGATGTTGGAAAAGATCAAATCGTTGGTTCATGATATTTCTGCATCGTCTGTGGAGGTCTGGAGGACATGGTTTAAGCATGAAGAATTGGTTCGTACCTTACTGTACTTCCAAGGTTCCTATATCTCTGCAGTCTCTGGTTGGGGACAGTTTACATTTATCCACCTATTTTCTTGCATTTGCTTTCCAATATACCTTGGAGATCAGCAAGTAAGCTGGTTCCCTAACCAAGAAAGCAAACAAATTAGAGGACCTGTAAATCCTAGAACGAGGGATAGGCACATTGGCACATGTAGTGGTGGGTAACGGGTGACATCAATGGAGGTGTGAGATAGGGTATCATACAGAAAGAAAAGGGGACATTTCGGAAGGGCAAAGAAAGAGACACAACGAGCCATTAGCCTGCGATATACCCAGCCTCTCCCCTTGATTGTTTCACAAATTTTTTCGTTCTTTTTTCAACTAAATAAATAAAGGCAAAAAGAATTATACTTGTTTGATAAAAAGAATTATGTGAAAGGATTATTTAAGAACAGTGAAATGTGAAAGGATGATCCGCATACTGGCGTTGTGAGAATCTTTTCACACATTTGACTATTCAGAGTAATTGACCAAAATAGCCCTCCAATGTTTATCCTTACTTCCTCTCGAAAAGGGGGGGTACCCAAGACGTACTGAAGTTGAATTACTGCGGGGTAGAGAGAGAGAGAGAGAGAGAGAGAGAGATAGAGAGAGAGGGGAATGGATGTTCTTCAAAAACCTGGAGTTGGAAGATGGTGGCGGCGGTGGTGGAGATGTCAGGGAATTATAACAACGTCGTCAACAACAGCAGCTCTGTCTGTGTCCCTCCGACTCCTTCCTTCATCAATCCGACTCCTTCCTTCATCAATCTCTCCTCTTCGCCTTACGCATCGCATGTTTTCCTTCTCATCCAGCTCTCCGCCAAACCCTTCACTAACTCCAGACCACACTCAGACTCCTCATAATCATCAACAAGAACAAGAAGAAGAAGAAGAAGAAGAAAAAGAACCCTCCAAAGCGGTAACATTCTATCCATACCTCTCTCTCCCTCGCTCCAGTCGATTTCTTGTCTGCTCTTCTTTCTTCCTATTGTTTTCCATGAACACTAAACGGCATTTTAGATGCAAATAGAAGGGTAAAACCGAAACCTCATCTAGGTTTTTCTTGGTAAACTTATCCTGAATTCGGTGCTTGGCACTTTGAATTCAAGTTCTCTGTGTTTCATTGAGAAACAATTCAAGGTTGGTGATGCGCGTTTGCATCTAATTTTAAGATGTGCACCATTGTGGCATCATCGTAAGCGGAGCCTTCTGAGTTTCTTAGTTCTGAATATACCTAAGTATTGCTTACATCATTCCATACTTCCCCTCATAGTTTTTAAGGTGGTAAGGCGACGGAGGCGTTTGAGGGTCTTTCAGACTGCTTTAAGGATAAGCCGAGCATAAAGCATCGTGTTATTGACTAAAGCGTTATAAAACCAATCTATTTGGCTCAAATCCTAGTTGAACCCTATTACTCATATGTTAAATAAATATTAAAAGTTCATATGCAAATCAGTGTAAGATATTCATCAAGAAAACAAATCGAATAAACTAAGTTCATTTTCATCAATCATCAATCACCGATCATCATAACATATTAACATTTAATATAAATACATAATTGTGAAACAAAATTATAAATATAAAGAAAAGAAGACATAAAAAATACAAGTATTTATTATATTTTTCTCTATGATGCCAAAATGAGTGCCTAAGCCCTAAGGTCATCCACTATATTTCTACTCTTGTCAAAGAAGAATGAAGCTCACCGTTACCGGAGCAAAATGGTCGCCTGGAATAGTGGTTCTTCCTTGTTCCTTGATTCTTTCTCAAAACCCTTTCTTAAACCCTTGACGAAATCCAAACCCTGTTTGTGAATCGTGTGTTTGTTTTGTTTGTTTAGGTTATTTTTGGTGGAGTAAAGCTGATCTCGTACATCTCAAGTGTTATCAAAATCATACACCTACCAATAAAAAATCAATATTTAGAATCTTCATCAAGTAATTTTAAAATGTGTTTAAAAAAAAAAAAAAAAAAAAAACCCATAAGGCGCCACTTCACGTAAGGCGGAACACTGCCTTACCATCTCTAGACTGCATCAGCGCGTCGCCTTACCAGCGCCTTAAAAACTATGCTTCCCCTAACACTTTATTTCATCCTATATTTGCATTATGAATTTGCAGGGCCCTTTGAAATCTGGCTTATATCTTGTAGCAACCCCGATTGGAAATCTTGAAGATATCACCTTACGGTATGTCTTGTATTTGCTGAATGTTACAAAAGCTTTCTATGCTTTCGCATTTGCCGCTAATGAACTTGTTTTGTCTTCCTCTTCTAGTTGGCTGCTCTAAGTTTAAGACTTCAATTAGTCCATGTTTATGCTTGTCTGTGCAAATGGTGATTCTCCTCTTGTTTAGGGATAAAATCTGATTCCACACACACACACACATAATGTAATTCAGAGAAGAGGAGTCCTGTTCTTTTGGACCAGCAGCTTCTTATCTGTCTTGCATTTATATTGGTGCAGTGCTCTGCGTGTCTTAAGATCAGCAGATGTGATACTTTCAGAAGACACCAGACATTCAGGGAAGTTGCTCCAGTACTACAATATTAAAACTCCCCTTGTAAGTTATCATTTACTTCATTTCTTGCATGGTGGTAGCTTTTTCTACATTTCTTACTGATTGCATGCTTTAGATTTTCAGCTGAGTTATCACAAATTCAATGAATCTCAACGAGAAAATACCATATTGAGGAAGCTGCAACAGGGCAATATAGTGGCACTAATCAGTGATGCAGGGACACCTGGCATCAGTGACCCTGGCACCGAACTGGTGAGTATATGTTAGGATCTACTTCTAGACCACCCCTTCCCCCTTTGCATTATGGAAAAAGATCTCAAGTGTGAGGAAGTAGATTAATGTAATGAATCTTCTTCCGTCGGGTTTCACATCCCTTGGCCAAACAAGGACCTCAATTGATGCTTCATGTTTTCATTTAGATGTTCTATGAGAACATTGCTTGACTACTGCGGCTTAGGCAGATATAACGCTCCTAGCTGTACAATACCTATCCTCTTTCTTAATGTATTGGTTCTACTATCTTTTATTTATTTGTTAGTATTAATCTTTAGCAACATAGCTAACTCTTTAGAACTCTTACTGCTTGGGAATGAGTTGAAATCATTTCCAAATGTCTTATGTTGAAGTGTGATTTGCAATCCCTCCAATTTAAGACCATTGATTGGTCAATAATACTTGCAGGCATAATAAATTTTTTTTGGTCAACATCAGCTAAAAGCTAAATGTGAGTTATTCCTCAAAAAGAGAAAAAGTTTAAATGAGTGTTGATGGAAGAGATGAAGTATAAGCAATTTTCCTGATGAATTAAACTATCCCAGCTGATTCTGGAGAAACAAGAAATGGTTGTACTTTTTGGATTTCATTTAATGATTACGATTTGCGGTCCTCATTGAGAATTAATCATTGCTTGTTAATTGGTATTTTGAAATTGATGCAGGCGAAGTTATGTGTGAATGAAAAAATACCTGTTATTCCTATCCCTGGGCCTTCTGCTTTTGTAACCGCACTTTCTGCATCGGGTTTGGCCACTGATGAGTTCACATTTGGTAATATGTTCAGGAATTTAGTATGTCCTACATGCTTCCATTCTGGAAATCCACTTTGTCAAAGTTTCTTTCAATTTGTATTTAATTTCTTATTTATCATTGCAGTTGGTTTTCTTCCTAAACATGCTGGCTCAAGGAGGGAGAGGCTGCTGGTCTCTTCCAAAGAAACTGTGACGCAGATATTCTTTGTTCCTCCACACAAGCTTCATCAGTTTCTGGAAGAAACTTCTTCACTTTTCAGTGACTCAAGGTCAAAGTTTTGGAAGGAACTCCTTTATCTGTGGCATTACAATGCAAGTTAATACCATTTTGTATCTAGAATTGACTTCCAAACAGTCCATTGAGACCTCTTTTGGACTCTTAACACTGCAGGCAGTGTGTCATAGCTCGGGAGATGACTAAACTTCATGAAGAGGTGAATCTTACTGAGACCTCCCTATTTACAATCTTAAGACTTAAGAGACTTTTGGATGTGATCCCCTTATTTTGTCTCAAATAATTTTTACACAGGCATTGTCAAAATGCTTGAAACATTATTTATTTCTGTGGTGTGTCCTTCATGGTTTTTAAATTTCTAATATGCATGATACTTCATTAGTTTTGGAGGGGCACTTTGGGGGAAGCAAAAGAGGTGTTTTTGACTCACCAACCAAAGGGAGAGATAACAGTCTTGATAGAAGGAAAGGCTAATTCTATTGCTGAAACTCCATCAGAAGCTCAACTTGAGCAGGAACTGAGAAATTTAATCTCCAGTGGCCACAGTCTTTCAATGGTAATCTATTCTTTTGGATTATTAAGTTTGTTTTACCATAGTTCTCTTTATGAGTAAAGAAAAATGAATAATGTCCATTCTAAAATCTTTCCTACAAATCTTGGTAGCCTTTGATGTTCATTTTCATCACTTTAGACCAAGGTCAGAAACTCTGGGCTTTTAATCTGTATATTCTAATTCTACTTTGTTGATTGTCCTTTGGATTATGTAATTGATTCTATAGGTCATTATTTCATTCAGCTTATTACTACTTATCCTTCAGCTCATCAGTTATTCCTGCTTTTTGTCTTATCGATCAAATGTTCTTATAGGCAGTGAAATTGGTGTCTGAAGGAACATCAGTTAAAAGGAAAACAATATATTCCCTTGCACTAAGGAAATTCGGAAAGCAAGTAGAAGCTGAAGATGATTGCAGTTAGGCATAATTGACTTGTTTATATCGTGAGTATTCCTCAAAGGTGGCCCTGGGCTTTATTGTGTGTCTGCTACTCTTTTGATTGTTTCATCTTGAAGGAAAAATTTTGAGGTCAATATTACCTATTTATGCATTTTCTGTGCCCTTTTTTGGTGCATGAAGACAAGCCATGGCAAGAGGATTCATTCACTGATTTGAGGCAAATGTGCAAGGGATTTCTATGTAAGAATCACTGGGTGTTTTTTCTGTTTTATTGAACAGGAAATGTATTGACTAACTTACTGAGTCGTGTTCCTGAAATTCCTTTGCACCTCATCACGAGGCTCTTGAAGTCATCGAACCCATTGGGAGATGAGCTCTCTCTCTCTTAGTGACAAACTCCTTGGTCAAAAAGTTCACTTTTACAGTTCATTTTGGTCGATACTACCATGTGAGGCTGATGCGGCCACTGAAGGGTCCTAAATTTTGGCTGGGCTGAGCATATAGACACTGTAACCTTCACACCTGAAGACTATGTGCGGATCCCTTTAGGACCCAACTCCAAACTGCTTGGGGTTGACTGATTTTTTTGTTGAATCAGATGGAGACATGATCCACAGCGTGTGAAAGTATGTGCTTTTTTTTTTCATTCGAGATCTCCACACGAATTTTGAGGTGCAGGAGTTGCCCATTGCAGCTGCAGTAACTCCCCATTTATTATTCGGTTGTCTGGTCCCAATTGATAGTCTGATTTCAATGCTTCAGGATTGAAGATAACTTCAATATAGTTGAGGATTGAGGGTGATGAAGCTTTAGTCATTAAGTCATCTTGAATTATTCACCAAAGGGAAGAAGTTTGTCAAAGCTGCCTAGTGTACTTAAGTACCTTTGCATGTCTCTCCTCTCATATGAAATGACTTCACTGCCTTCTTAGATGGCATATCATTTTATTGCACCTCATTGGTGTACTATCTCTAAGCCACTTGATCAAAGAACCCAAAAAAAAAAAATCATTTTGAAATGTAATCCTATAAACTGATGAGTCTCTTAACTCAGACATTGTGAAGGAAGAAGCCCCTCACCATAGAGATTTGACACTCTAATTGAACCCAAAAGGAGTATTTGTGATCCTGGATAATAGGGTGCGTGAATCCGTAGTTCAATAATATTGTCACGTAACTAGTGGAGAACGGACTCTTCTCTATGGTGAAGGAAAACTTAGTCATAAATGACATCATTCACAGGAAAATCTAGAACGAAATCTTTTCCCATTCGACATGGAGCAGTATGTTGCACGGTATTTGTTAAAAAATAAAATAAAATACGGAAGATATAAGTGTGGTTGGAACTTGAAAGACCATCATGTTCTTTCTTGCGTAAGCTTCTTCGTTGCATTTCTCAAAATCCACCACAGGATCTGCTATTTCTACGGTGAAAATAACATCCAGATAGGCTGGGATATCTCGTCTGTAGAGCACGATGTATCTAATTCTCTGTTTTATTAATTTACACTGGAGAGGAAACACACCTTATCGGTCTATTTATTTCTCAACCATTAGGATGTAAATAGAGAAAAATCTGACTGACTTAAAATCTGTGTTTAGGGGGAGGTGAGTGATATTTTTTTATAGGTGTAGGGTCAAGTTAATATTTTACCATAGTTCAGAAGAAGGGAGTGATAATTCCTCTATATAATATGTAAATTTTATTTTAGTTTTAAAAAGTAGAGTATGGTATGCTTATAAAATGTAAATTTACTAGCTTTATGTTTGCATGATTTTGAATTAACCAGCTGTCTGACGACTGACAAACCTGATTCTAATGTGAACATGTACTTAAAAGACCCAGATTACTGCAGAGGGCACACAATATAGTAATCAGCAAACTAAGCTTTTGTTTTATAAAAATGTTATCAAGATCCAACATCCGAAAGTAATTAACAAATTTAAGCTCAGTTGATAATCCCATGTGTCCTAGACAAGTTCCTTGACGCTTTGTGAATAAATACAAGTGATTATAGAAACCTAGCCAAGCTGATTTTTTTTTATTTTTTCACAATATTATAGATGAGCTCTTAGCTGGACACATTTAGTAAAGACAAGGCTTCGTTGAATTGAGTGTTCCAAATGAATGCATGGGTGCCGCAGTGGCAGAATCAAGAAGCTTTATATAACTACTACATGAGGCAAAATTTTCTTGCTTTTTATGTGACAAAATGTCGGAATCTGTGCGATTTGTGTGTGTGTATATGATGAATATCGTAATATTACACCCTCTCTCTCTCTCTCTGAGATTAGGAAGGGGGAACTTCACAGCTCAGTTCTTCTTACTCGTTTGAGGAGGTTAATGACATTCTCATAAACAACAAATGTTATTGAAGCAGCTGGGAGATTTTTCAGTAGGTTTGATGTGATACCCCGGTAAAACCCATTAAGACCCTCGAACCTGAAAAGCCAGATTAAAAGAGAAAAATAAGTTAGGGTTGGGTTTAGAGAGAAGACTGGCAGATATTTTGTAGATTTCAAATTCTGAATTCACGAAGGCCATCTTCACCTCTATGGACACAGTTTCCCCGGGGCTTTCCTTGGCTTTGTCTAAATACTTTGCCAGGGATGGCATGGAGCAGGGTTGATCCTTGGGTTTTCAATACCAATATCCAACCCAATTCCAAACCAGTAGGAGCAGGCTGGGGTGGGCCCCCACTTAATCCACCCCTTCCTTGGGTTGAAATCGTCTGCAATTCCGATCTCGTACAATTCCGTGCAATACCACCTTCAGGCGGTGACACGTGTATTGATACCAATACAATGGTCCAGATCTGGTACAACTAATAAAACATTAAATCAATAAAGAGGCATTTAAATCAGATTTGGACCATTGCATTGGTATCAATACACGTGTCACCCCCTAAAGGTGGTATTTCACGGAATTGTACGAGATCGGAATTGCAGACGATTTTTTTCCCCCTTCCCTACTTGTAGACAGATTTATGACACCACTTTGGCAATCATCATCTAACAGAATGATGTGTAGGATTAGAAAATCTGACCGAGCAGTTTGCTTGACAACGTGCCAACTGTCCATATATTGTGGTTTTCCATCAATGTTCGGGCGTTGCTGCAGAAGTGTCAAAAGCATATCAAAATCAGGGCTACAACAAATAAGACAAGTGAAGAAAAAAATTTAATAAATAACAAGAAATAACAGCCAGTATCTTGGGATTTCTCTTTTCTTCTTTCAAATTATTCTCTTCTTGCTTATCACCAGCTTTTCGAGCATAAACCAACATCACTAGTAGCATGGTCTCATCTACTTAACTAATTAGATTTTTCCCCCCTTTTTAGCTAATTGATTTAACAATTCAAGAACTGCAAAATGCAGGCAAAAGAAAAAGAAAGGGAACATTTAATGTACCTGAAGCCTTGCTCGAATGACCTGGAAAAAAAAATAATAAATAAAAGATATGGAATGGCAAAAACATCATCATAAACCTGACGGAGAAGGAATGCCACAACAATATCATACAACTGACAATAGCAGAGCATTCACACGGGGAAAAAAACTCCTACCTGATATGGATATGTCAAAAGAATTGCAGCAAGTTTAGAAGATGCCCCAAGCACAGCATAATCAACAGTATTCTGTGAAATCATACAAAATGCAAATTATTAAAAATCAAAGAAGAGGACAAGGGATAATCTTCCACAACTCTAATCATCTAGCTCGAAGGGTGGAATCATGCCACCAGATTTAACTGAGAATTAAATTTTTTGAGACTATGGCAGGTTTAAGAGCTCAGGTAAGAAATAAAAGCATGCTTTAGCCCAGATCCACTGTTGCTCTTGTTGTTGCTTAAAAGTTCGGTGTAACCACATTTAAGCTCAAGAGTACTTAATCATTCTTCCTTACTACCTATGGTTAAGGAGCTAATCAATATGCCCCTAATGGGATCAGACAACTTGGTTTCTTATGGCAGTAACATTTGTCAGTTGTCAGTATCATAAGATTGATGACGACAAGGAATTCCAGCATGATAAGGTAGTCTATGTGGAAGAAGTGTATTCGACTTAAACTTTCCAAACTGATTAGGTGATCGGACAGCATGTCCATAAATTTAAATGTCAATGGAGCTGCCGCATGGCAGTTATCTGGCCGTGTTGAGAGGCCTTTCGACATTGGGCCTTATGAACAAGTTTTTTTCCCTATTTGATATATGCAAAATAACATCATCTAATAACACAACAATTGTTGCTTAGTAACATGGAGCCCATTTTTTAGTCTTTCAACTAGAAATTTGGAAGGTTATCAATTCAAAATCTTTACTATTAGCAAATATCTACTTTTAGGTTTGTAGATGTATTACCAAAACTTTATCACCATTATGGGGACTGCTTTTGCCTTCTTCACTCCTAACACCAACAACAACTTTACGAAGCTCCTCATACACAGTGAACTGTATGGCACCATGAGAAACCTGCTAAGAAATATGTACATAAGTTGGAAGTACCAGGGAAAGCACACTAAGGTTCTTGTACAATCAGTATTATTAATCAGGATTGAAAACTAAGTTTGTGAAGCGTAGATAATAATAAAAGCAGATCAATCAGACTTAAGAATATGATTAAATTCAAGATTTATCGAACTCTTGGAGGAACCTTCCTTTTCCAACGGAATGTAGGCCATCTTTCTAGACGAAGCGAAGTATCTCCTTGCATAACACATGCTTTCGTTAGCATTTGATAGTCTTAATAGCCCCATCATTTCAAAAAACCGCTGATGTCTGGCTTTCAAAGCCGTTTGGCCATCCCGCAAATCAATCAAAATAATAAAATTTTTCATATGCATAAGCATGAAAATACTAAAATACGCCTTCTGGGCTCCTTCCGTAGTATACTAAGTAGCCTGGTTCCAAAGGCGGAGAAAGCCGAGATGCTCCACTTCTTTAGCGGGAAGGTCCTTCATCCGTGACAAACGAAGCGGAGGATCTGACAAATCGTTCCTGTTGTTTATATATAAAAAGAATATCCAGCCAAAACAATATATTACACTACATGGTAAGTGAAATGTCAAGAAATTTACGAAATGTATTGTACAGACAACCCTATTAAAGCAAAGTAAACTATGCATGGTTCATCATAGCAATTCATCGTGCGGTACACTTCCAAACAACACCACAAAGATTATTGGAGTTCTTCACTAGCCTTCTCTTGATTATTGAAAGCACCATATCATCACCATTCAATATCCCCTTCTATTTCCTATTTTTCCCTCTTTCCCTTTTTTATTTTTGGAGGGGGTGTGAGGGGGTCATTATTTATGCCAAAACTCTGTTTTGAAACCCAAACCAGACTGATGATATGACTAATCAGACCATCACAAGACATGCTTCAGGTCAGTTGGTTAGTGTAACATCAAAACATGGGAAGAAACACACGTGGAGGGCCAATGCGAGGACTGATGATTGAATCAGTCAAGCATCACAAGGCATGCTTTACATGAACCATCCAGTTTTTTGGTGGACAATTCTGAACCAGATGGCTCAAAATGGTAGGTCCTGCTTAGTGCTTTGATAAAATTTGACTCATTTGGAATTTTACCTTTTTATTTTTGGGCCTCTTTAATGGTAATATTCATGAATCTTGATAAATTGGTGTATTAGACATTTATTATCAGTTCTCTTTTGGGCCACAAGTTAGCCACTAATTAACAGAATTGCATGTTCAAACTTTTCAGAATGAGGGGGAGAGCAAGTAATGTTAACAATGAGTTGGATTCCCATAAATGACATTATAGGTGGCATGTTCTTTAAGCTGGTGTCAGCAGGTCAACCCACTTCAAGGGGGTAGCTCAGTTGGTAAGGACCAACTCCACAATTAAGAGGTCATGAGTTCAACTCTCCTTGGTTCTTACCAATAAAAAAAACATGGGCAAGAGAACACTACCCGCTTGTGTGGCCACTGCACCGGCACAAAGACCAATGGGAGGCTGCAAGGAGGCATCTTCGGTGCATGGGGCAGGGGGGCAGCGCAACCTTTTTGTGCCCGCCTGTGTCTAGGCATAGAGCATAGAGACACCTAAGCGGGTAGCTTTCTTTCTCACAAAAAAAATTTATTGCTACATGCTGATCTCATGAACATAACCCTGTCACTAGTGATTATTAAAAAAAAAAAAGAAAAGAGCAACACAGTAGCTTACAAGCAAAAGGCCAGGCCCAATCCCCCTATACAGTGCATGCCATCCTTCCTCTTTCAATATGGTTCTTAATGCATCTGATTTGGAGACATGTAACAGAAGAATTACTGAATAAAAAACCATTTCACATTTCAGCAATCAAAACCAGCCACAAGCATAAAATATTTCTATAACTCGAAACAGAAATACACAATAGAAATGAATGAATCGAAACAAGGTACGCAATAGAAATGAATGAATCCAAACAAGGTACATTGTTTTACAATACCATATAATTTATATCTTTTTTTTGGTTGAGGGAGGGGGGGGGTATAGGTACCACATAACCAAAATTGCACTTGAATAAGAATAGTTTTAGCATTTCTCATATCAATTTCTTTATTAGAGAGTTGAAAACTAGTTTACAGAAAGGAGAAAACTGAAGACCTTAGTGGAAATGTTATAGAAGGTAGAATCTGTTTTATCAAATTCTTAGAAAAAAGAAATGAACATCACATGAAAGCAATCATTAACATCAAATGGATACTCTGTCTCTAACTTTATGATGATATTCCACAGTAAAGGACATCTTTGCATGGGGAACGGGTTTGTTTGGAATTAGGAGTCGGGTAAAAAGCCCTAACATTCATGATGTCCTGAAGGTGTTTTTCGAAGCAATGTGATTATCTTCTGTTTAGCTTCTTTATTTATGCAAAGTCGAGGTTAACTATCATAATAAATAAACCATTAATTTTAAGATTTTCAATGAACAGAAGTCAAATTTAGATGACTTTCTGACAGGCACAGAGAGAGAGAGAGAGAGAGAGAAATCTCAGAAACCATACAGAAATTAACTTAGAAAGCATAAGAATAACTACTTAAGCACAAGAAGATGTGAAACAGACCATAAAACCCAGAATAACGTCGAGTTTGATGAAGAGGACTCTGCAGCTGCAATCTTGTCTTTACAAGCCAAACAGGATTTGTGAGCAAGGATACCTGAGGAGGCCAAAAGAACAAACAAGTCAAGGAAGACAAATTGCAATCATGAACCCAGACATGCAAAAACTCAGAAGGGAAAAAGGAAAAGGTAAAAAAAAAAAAATAAGAAGTTGAGGCAGCAGCTAGTAAAATCTTCCAGAAGGCATTCAGCAGCTGAGGATAACCATGGGACTTAGAAAATAACAGTTCTGATAAGAACTAATGGAACTCCATCTTGTTTAAACAGTTCAGCCCAAGAAAGTCTGGAAAATCATTTCAAAGGAGTTAAACATACTAACCATAACACCTGCTTCAGCAGCCGAAACAAGATGAAGACCAGGGCTCAGCTTCTCCTCACTCCCTTTAGAGTACCTCTGTTTGGCTCTGCTATAGCTTTTTTTTTTTTTGTTTTGGGGGGGTGTTGGGGGAGGTGGGGGGGAGGTTATTAGGTAGGCAGAAATAATATATATACTAAGAGAATAAGCAAGAATCCGAGTGAAAAATAGTTACAGATTCATTTATCTGCCTTTGCTTAGGTATTTAAGAGAGAAAACGGCAGAAATTTGTGGCTATATAATTACCAAGATTTGTTAACATTTTCACACAGTGGGAAAATTGAAGTGCCATAACCCACTCTGAAACAAGAAGTATTAGAAAAGTTTAAAATAATACGTTCCTTGTTCTTTAAGTAAAAAATATACAGAATTGTCCAAGTGCCATAGGAGTTACAGATTGCCATTTAAGGCAGACGTAGTAAATATCAATGATGGGAACTTGAAGCAAGAGAAAGAAAGTTTAAATTAGTTTTACTGCACACTTTTCTTGAGGATCCAGATTCGGGGCCATGGGATGATTTTTAGATTTCATATTTGATCTGCAGTTACCCTATATGATCTAGGGGGTGGCTTAAGTAGTTTTTCCAAATAGTCAGCTGTTTAAGTGACTTAAAATCGCTCTAAGTCATTAATGATATAATGGGATTTCATTGCTAATTCTTTTCAGCAGCACAACAATTTAGATTTTTTCTATTTGCTTAGGTAAGCTGCACAACCAGCAGGGGAGGTTGATTGCTCTATTTGAGTCATAAGTACTTGAGAGTTGAGAGACTAAAAAAAGGTCTAAACTTACATTACCAAGTTAATGAATATGATTATTTACATCTCAACAGTATTTGTTAGAATTTCATGAGGCAACGTCTGATTTGGCCAAAAGTTTAAACATTTCCACAAAGTTTGAGTTCCAACCAAGCTGCAACATGGCAGATGTAGCCACTAATGAGGGATCCTGCTCCCATAAAATATAATAAAATAAAAACAGCTCATACAACTCCATAAAATGTCAATTGGATTTCAAAGAACAAGTTATCAGTTCTCCCTTTTATTTGGGTTGGGGGTGCTGGGAATTCCAAGATTCTTATGCTGTCATGAATTCTGATATTTAACAGAAAAGAGGGCATAGAGAAAGTACAAGAAAATCAAACACAACATTGAGTTCTCATTGTCAGAAGGCCAGGTAAATTTTTCACTGAATATTTATGAATGGAAACATAATGACTTCATACTAAAGCATTGAACTTCAAAAGTTAAGCATTAGCCGAATATTTTCTAATATTTGAAGATTGGCATCCAATCCATATGTTATGTAAACACATCTACACAAACCAGGTAACATCGAAGTACCACTTACAAGAAAAAATATAAACCCCAAGAAACAGTTGAACCTAGAACTGCTGGATAGAAACCTGCATAGAGGCCCTTCAATCCCTGAAAAATAAATGGGCCAGCATAATTAGTCTTCTAATAATGAGCATGATAAACTACAGAATCTGACCTCATAAAAATCCCATTTTTCAAGAAACCAATAACTTACAGACATTGATCACTTTTTCTTTTTCACTTATTCTTTCTTAATTAGGTTGGGGAAGGGGGTAAGGAACCCCATTCATAGAAACAAACAAGGAAATCGATCTGTAGATAAGGAAAAGCCTGAACATAATAAGAGGTTGTCAATGAAACCTTCAAAACTTTAATACCTTAAACTCCACCAGGATTGAAGCCCAAAAGAAAATTGGACTTTACACCGGGTTGTTTATTTGCTCGAAAGTGCAGCTCTTGTCAGCAAGGATTCATTATTGGATTCTTTCCAAATTGCCCAACAGGCAACAAAGACAAGGATCTTTCCAAAGGGTATGTCCTCTGGGATAAAAGGAAACACAAGGTTACAAGATGTAAACCCAACATCATATCTGCTCATGAACAACCACAATTCGTAAGTGAAAGGACCTAAATTTAATTTTTCGTTTTCTTTAAGTGACCTGTTTTAACTTTAAATGACATTTAGTAGAAGATTTATCTTACTACAACAACAACTCAGCCTCATCCAAACTAAATGCTGACTAGAAGGTTTATCTTACTGTATCGAAATACTGAATGTGTAAAAGTTACTTTGGGCCTAAATCGGGTCTCCTGATTGATGTATTGGTCCTTTCACAGTTTTTCTCTACTTGTACCGTTTAGAATTCAAAACAAATGGATCACTGTCTTCGTACATTTGGGTCTAAAGCAAAGAAAGACTGTCCTTCTCCACCAAACACAGTCTCCACTGGCCACTCCTGATCGAAACTTGATATCCTTGCTTGCACTACCGTATTCCTTTAATTTCCATATCTATAAAGAAATGAATTTATAATAATGACGATTCGGTTATGAAATCGACCGAATGGGCAATTCTTGCAAAGGCGATAGCCACTGTAGTCTTTGAAATTCCATTACTACCAAGAAATTGGATCCAGTTAGCCGTAGTACAGATATATTGAGTGCTTGATTCATATTGTGGTTATACAGATCATGAACAATAAATGCGATTGGTTTTGTACTTTAAAGAAACCTAAATAAAGAAGAAACAATCAGTTAAAGTGGAAAGTGAGAAACGAACCTACCTCCGTTCTAGCTATTGAGAAGATAGCGTGTCCGGTGTTCTTGTACGATGGGAGATTGGAGATTCGACCGTCGTTAACTGATAATTCATTCAAGAAACAATGGCGAGTCAACCAACAGGACAAAGAAACATCGAAACAGAGAGAGAGAGAGAGAGAGAGACAGAAAGAATGGTGACCTTGAAACCTAGTACGGACGACATCGAGAGGGTGGAGAACAGTAACTGTTGCGAATCCAGCAATGGCGCCTGCAGTGGCGTTCTCCCATTGCCACTGCTGCCCTACAGCCCCCAGCGTAGGCATTCGTTTTGCGCCCGCGCGTCAAAACACTAAACCGAACGACTTGTTCGACTCACGTATACTGGAAGATGCAAATTGCGCGGCTATAAAAAAACAGGGAGGACTCCGGTAATAAGGTATGTATAAATATAACCGTATGTCCGTACAAGTGTATTTCTACTTCAGTTTTGTGAACCCCACGGCCTGCGACCCCACAGTTACTACTCTTGACTCTTGAGTCTCTAACCGACAAGCTTCAGTTGTCCATTTCAGGATGATGAAACTCTGCGATATGTGAATCTAGTGCATAGCGCACTGGTTGTAGTCGCATTCTCTTCTTTCAATCCCTTTTCTTATGTGTGTGTGAGTGAAGTCCCCTTGGATAGTTCTCTGGGATGTAAATAAAAAAAAAAAAATTTACGATAAGAAATTGGGTCAAATAACATGTGCAACCAAACAATTTCAAATTCTTTATCAAAAACTATTTTTGATTCAATCTGAAGTTGAAATCAAAACCCAAACAAAGAGAACTATAGTCAACAAATTTGAATAGAGATCAGCTAGAATTTAACCATCCAATATTATACTATAGCAATATTTGATTGCAAAGGAAAATTTAAAGAGAAAGAGAGTGAAAATTTTAAATTTAAAAATGAAACTTTTGTAAATTATAATCATTGTACATGTCATCTGATGTGATTATATAAATTATTTAATTTTTTAGCATATTTAGTAATGATACTTTTTATATCAAACGGTTTTGAATGCAAAGTAAGGTAAATTTAATAATCGAATATAAAAAAATTTGAAATTAATGATAACATCATGTAAAGTAATGATTACAAAATTTTATCTTCCCTTTCTTTTAATTCTGCTTACAACCAAATGGAGACAAGGATTTTGGAGGTGATTAATCTCAATGGGCCAGCCCATAAATTTGAACACCCAAATGGGCCACTAGGGGTTTAGAACATTGGACATTCCTGCTCTCCTGGCCCTTTTGGAATGTTGCTCTTAATAAACTCTAGTCACATGTACCAGACGTTCTTCTTTGTTCCTCAAGCTGGTGGACCCACATCAATACCTATACGGCTTACCTAACACGTACATAAGATGCCTTATATTCCAAAACTTAAGTGTACGAACCTTTTGTGAAATCAATGATTGCGTTATACTTCTTTTGGGGTAATTAGGAAGATTTATTGAACATCATGAGAATGTAAGGTACTATATTAGTTCATAGTAAAGGAAAATGTTTTCTAAGCCACTAGCGAAGGGTACGCTCATAAGAATTGACCTCCTTGCCTTCATATGTGGGAAATTGTTTTACAAGTATACTCATAAAATCCTTTAAAATCTTCTTCTAATAAGGGAAAAGGTTCTCTAAGCCATCGGTTTAGCATTTCTACGTAAAATGATCTTGCTACCCTCCTCTATCTGATATATTTTGTTATATCTCATTTGTGCGTTTCCCCCTTGCAGCTTGCTTAGAGAACCCTCTCTCATAAATAAATGTACTCATCATCCGATCGCCCACATTCATTGGTAAAGTTAAAAAAGTATAATCCACAATGGACAGCCTTTCGTCGACTCTAATTCAATGAATCGACTGGGAATATACCAAAATTGCTTGAACCTTAGAAAAATATGTTGAATTGACTGATTCGACCAATTCAATTCCAATTATTTGGATGTTGCTTATTATATTTGGAAAATGCATTAGTACCCACCTTTTCACTACTTTCCATCATTTTTTTTTTGGTAAAACACTCCTTTCCATCCAGTTTTAGGCAAGGCACTCCTATGGTGACATGGTTCATGTGAAAGAATTCCACATTGTTGCTACAACTTATGATTTGTTATTTGTCTATTCATTGCAATGTAAATTCAAGTACAACTGTACAAGCACACCCGACAAGCCAAAAGATATTATAAATGAACTTCCTTTTTGCCATGTGAAGATTGATTGTGTCACCGTTGGATAAGTATGATACTTTGGATTTGCCCACATGCATTAGTTTGCTTATGCCTTTTTGAGGACAATATGCAAATTTAATTTCTTAAAATAAATCAATAAATAAAGGAAAATTTTGGTTACAATAAGATTGTAATATTACTTTTTATACCGTTTTCGTATAGCATATTTTTTATTCAATGAGGGTAAATCTTATTATTTTACATAAAAATTATCTTAAATAATTTTCAATTTATTAAAAATCGTATTTTACCCCTGTATTAAATAAAATTTTATGAATAAGATTAACAAGTAACAACAATTGAAAGAATGTTACAACTCCTTAGTTAACCACTCTGATAACAAGATTTATTATTATTATTATTATTTTTTTAGTTTTTTTTTTTTTTTTTTTTTTTTTTT